>NW_022145614.1:25839833-26439833 GCF_000002235.5 Strongylocentrotus purpuratus
CCCCCCCCCCCCCCCCCCCCCCCCCCCCCCCCCCCCCCCCCCCCCCCCCCCCCCCCCCCCCCCCCCCCCCCCCCCCCGGCTTATTCAACGGCTGACTGAGTCGTTGCGAAATTTTCGGCGCGATTTATGAATGTTAAACCCCCCCCTTGAAAAAATCCTGCGTACGCGCCTGGTCCCATGTATGTGGTTGTGTGTCAACTTTTCTTTAAAAAGGATTCCATCCGGCTACTGATGGAAATATTAAATTATGGCTCAGGCTGATTCTCTCAACAATCTTAAAAATCAAACTTTTTTTGTAAGGTTCTGTTCATATTAGTTTAAACATGTATCTCATTCTCAAAGTAGCTGGTTGGCAATATTTTGTTACTAATTTTGTGCTAATTTCAAACTTCAATCCAGATATGTATTGAAGGCAATATTGGGAGTGGGAAGACCATGCTTCTTGACCACTTTTCATCGCAGACTGGCGATGTCCAAGTCATTCCTGAACCTGTCGATGCATGGAGAAATGTCAAAGGTCACAATATGCTGGTGAGTAAATGCAATGTTTGGAAAACTGGAACTCAATCAATTTACTGCTGAATTGTCTTATTCCCAGGGGCTTAATACCTGTTCCTGTAGGCAGAGGGTTAAAGAAACATTTTTAATAATAATAATGATACTACAGCTAGTACTAGTAGTATAATAATAATAATAATAATAATAATATTAATATATTTATATATATTTTTGATAAGAACTAGACAATATAATGCCCCTTTACACTTTGAAAGTTTAGAGAGACATTATTATTGGGTAATAAGAGCTAGAAGGACGTTTACTCTGTGTTGAAATATGAGTTAATGCCTTCCAGCTCCAAACAGACGATGTGATTTGTGCTATATGACAACAGAATAACATTATGATTATGATCATTTAGCTATTGTGCCATGCAGATGCACCAGCTGAGTTTTGCTGTATACATTTAGATATAATTAGCGTATTTTGTAATAGTATTGTGTTGATATATATTGAGGGGTCAGTGACACACAGACGTAACTCCATTTTGGCCAATTTGGGCAAAAGTGTGTATGTGTCACTGAGCACTTGGGCATTAATGAGGTAAGTCTATGTTTCACTAGCCATTGACTTCAATGGGGTGTGGGTGGAGTTAAGTCTTTGTGTTTCCTGGAAAGCTCACATCATTTTGAACATTTTTATATGAAATACTCATTTTGGCAAAATATGGAGTTACGTTTTTTGTGTCGCTAAAACCTTAATATATCCCCTTCTTACCTGTGACAGGGTTTACTGTATGAGGACCCATTCAGGTGGAGTTTTGCCTTCCAGTCCTACGTGCAGCTGACAATGTTAACCTCGCACCAGACACCTCACACTCACCCTTTCAAGATGATGGAAAGATCCATCTTCAGTGCCAAATATTGCTTTGTAGAAAACCTCTACAAACGGTAAAATCTCTTTCAGTTTAAAACATGTTGGTGTTATTTATTAGAAAGTTGTTCAGGTTAAAGCCTACCCCTTAGTTTACATTCTGACTATGATCCGATTTTCGAAAAACAAATACTGAAGCGTAATGTTGGGGTTCTGCGTAGTAACTTATATGTCATAATCATACAATCAGAATTTCAGGGAATTTCAAGCTTCCTTGTAGAAGGAGAAGCTAAATTGGCTCCCAATCGGAGTGGAGTGATGTCAGACCAGTAATGTGCTTGTCTATGAATAAAAAGTCTCGATACTAACAGGCGCCAGGACACATTAATAGTTACATATTGCTATTGTTATTATTATAACTAGTATTAGTATTATTATCATCATGATTATTATTATGTATATTATTATTATTGAGCAGGGTAATAGTGTAGTGCGAGCGCTATAGAACTATGTTATTATTATTAATGTTTCCTTATCTTTTTGTCCACCAGTGGTGTGATGTCTGAGGCAGAGTACGCTGTCCTTACTGAATGGTTTGACTGGATTATTACTACATCATATTGCAATGTCGATCAGATTGGTAAGTAAAATATCAGCTGCCAATGGCCTAGATTAAATTGATCAAACTGTCAAATCAAAGAAAGCCTTGATAGACTTAAAAATGGATATCATCGGAGCTAGTTTCTTTTGTTCCAGTCAGGGAATTCCAGAAAAAATACTATCAGGGAAAATCAGTGAATTTCATTCACCCCTAAAAAGAAACTTAAAAAGTTGCTTACAGGTTGTCTCTTGTCCAAACGGCATATCATTCGGAGGATAAGCTATGACGGGTTTCCAAATGTGTAAAATGTCCATTAATGATCCTGTATTTTGCACCTCCATCAGCGGCGTTTTGTTATGCCTCCGCTTCAAAGTAGCGAAGGGATTATGTTTTCTGGTTGTCCGTCCGTCCGTCCGTTCGTCCGCACGTCCCGTTCTCGTGATCATGTTATCTCGAGAACCAATTGATGGATTACCACCAAACTTATGTCATGTATGTAACTTGCAATTGTACCTAGAGTGGAATGTGGTTTTTATTTTTTATTACTCTGTATAGTGTACCTGAGGACGTCTCCCGAGCACTGCTACGAACGGATTCAGAAGAGACACAGACGAGAAGAGACGGGAATCTCGATAGATTACCTCACCAAGCTACATGAGCTATACGAAGATTGGCTCATCCATAGAAATAGTTGGTCTCTTCCTGCGCCTGTTGTGGTAAGACCCTTTTAGAGTAGTCGCAATTCATCTTTTTAACCTTAAAAGACTTTGTTGTTTTTGTGGTCTCATGGTGGAGTATTCTTGGCTGCAGAGTGACATTGGTTTATGAGTTGTGGATAGAGAAGAGTATACAGAGTAATTCCATGATGTTTGATATCAATATACCTCAAAATGATTTCAGAATTCTTACTATTAAATGAATTATGTATGTAGTATACCATTAACAACTAAATCATTCATATCCTCACCAACTTTTTTAATTTTTAAAGTATGTGAAAAATTGAATTGTTCTAATTTATGTTTCTTGGAAATGTGACATGTTAAAGCTTATGCCTAAATGTATTAAACAAAGGCCTTGATTCAAACAGTCTGCCTTCCATTCTTGAGTTTAAAAACATGAAAGACATAAATTTTACAAGGGGTATAAATAATCTGGTTTGTTAACTGTACATGTACAACATTTTTGCTGGATATCTAAAAGTATGTACCAATGAGTTTTTTACAAATTTCATCTTGGATAAGGAGTGAGCAATCAGAATGACGAAGTGTCCATCAGATTCACTGTAACTTTCTCTTCAAACTGGTAGCTTGCATTCAAAAACGAAGTCTGAAGTTATCCAGAGCTGAAGAAAGGTGCTACCTACATGCTCTGCCCTCACACTCAAATACTGTACATGTATATGTGCACTGGCATTACATTGTCAAGATTTAATTGAAGGAAAATCCACTCTTGATATCAGATTGCTTTGAAAGAAAGCAGAACAAATACAGAGAGCAGATCGGTGAAAGTTTGCAAGAAAACGGAGAGACAATTAGAAGTTATGAATTTTAAAAAGTTATACCAGTAATCATATGTATAGGAATTCCAAACTGGCTAAATTGATGTTTTTTGTTTACTGTCCCATTTGTTCCATAATGCGAAATAAAATGCACCTTTTCAAAAGGTCAAGAGGTCTTTTCTTTTAAGAGGACCTATTATTTAAAAAATGAGATACGCTATCCATAATATATTTCAGTAGTACCACAAGGGAAAATGCCATTTGGCGAAAACTGAAATAAATGATATTTTTTGGACATGACAAACAAGAGAGATGTCTGTGAGACTATGCCACAATCCACTTACCGGTACCTTATTGCCAGTTTGATATTTGCTTATACACCCTGTATAGTGTAGGTAGTGAATAGTGATTTCATATTTGAAACATTAAAAGACGTTAAAAGATGGGAGTTGTTGCTACCTTGTTTGGGGTTCAAAAATAAGGGATAGAGCAACGTTGATCTGGCGCTGCTCAGTGGCTGCCGGGCTCACGATCAATTGGGCAAAAAGAATTTCCGTTTCGGTTTAATAAAATTTGGAGTGGACTATTAAGCTATTATTATTATTAGTATTATTATTCATAACTTTCTTATTTTGGTCCACTTTATTTCAAACTTTTGCCGTTCTGATTTTCTTATTTTTCTGCTTTTGTACAAAAAACCTCAAAAATGAGGTTTGGATTGCTCTTTATGTTGTGTAGTGTAGACATTTATCCTATGTTTTAGTTGTAACTGTAATTTCATTTTTAAATCTGCCATAAATCTGATTTTATGTTTTATTCTCTACAGGTTATTGATTCCAACAATTCAGTGGAACAAATGCTGCAATATTACAAGGATAACAAGGAACATATTCTTCCTACAGGACGAGATAGGTGCATTGTACAGAGATAATAAAACTCACATAATTGGACAAAAGCTACATGTATCATGGAGCATCTTCCTACAGGAAACACAAACACATCAGCGACCAAAGTTTAGACTCGACAAGGATTCATTTTGTAGGTATTCATCAGGAACATTTTATGACTGCTTAATAACTGTATAGTGGGATTTTTTGTTCAAAAGAATTTGCCAGTTGTCCAGATTGGCAAAAAATTGTCACAGTGTGGAATGATTGAATCGCAAACTAGAATCAAAACCTTTAAATTTTATGATTGCCACATATCACAATAGCAACTACTGTAGAAAAATCAACCTCGGGCAATTTCAGTAGCCTAGTGCGTCACCTACCTATTGAAATTTGCCAACATGACAATGAGGTATTACGTAACCTGAACATGATTTCTATGGGACATACAATTGGGTATTGAAATTGCCCTCACGTTCATTTTTCAAAAAAATAGTTGCGATCGTGTAACATGCTTCTTGCCTTGAAAATGGCTGTCAGTGTCATGAAAAGGTTCCTGGGTTTATAGTTCGTTCGTTCGTGTCTCCTTAGATCAAGATTAATGTAATCTTGATCTTCGGAGTAGTTGCTACAACCGGCTGTGTCAGACACGTTGCCCGGGGTGCAAACCAAGAGTCCTGGGTTTATAAGGAGAGTGGATATGCAGTGGACCACAGTGGACAGTAGACAGGATCAGAATTTGTAACTCTCCTACATCAGCTCTATGTTGCCAACCTCTCGATGAAGCTATTGCTGCAAACTCTTTGAGTGTAGGATTCCAACTTTGAAACGGGGGCATTTCACAAAACTTATCATCAGTGACAAATGACAATTTTTTTTATAAGCTACTGAAATCCTTGCTTATGATTGGTTATCAGCAGATTTGTTTCTGATTTTTGTCATTTTTCATTGAAAAAAAGGCTTTGTGAAACGGGTCCCTGGTTTACTAAAGGAGAGTTTAAAAATCCATCCGGATCAAGTGGATTGAAATCCTTCACTTAATAGGGGTCTCTTGTTATTCACTATGCACCTACATGTATCTTTGCTCCAGTGATCTCGAGGCAGCAGACAGCAAGAAGTTGTTTGAAGAATCCATTGCCTTTAGAAAATCCACAGGAGTTGACGAAAGGGGATGGAAGCTTGCCTACCAAGTTTCAAGGTTTCAAGAATCCAAAACTACATGTTAGGATTACTCCCTACCTATGAAAGTGTTTTGTAGCAAGTTCACTCATTTGCTGACATACAGATAAATTATCTTGAAATTCTCTTACCTATTCCAAGAGGACAATTTCTTTTTCTTTTGTAAACCCTTTTAGACTATTTCAATCATTATGTCACACACATTTTCATTGTGTTTCATCCGTGGCTATTAAACTTGGCGTTGGTATTCCATAAATCTAGAGTAGATTTACCTGTTCCCCCAAATTAGACCTTATCATTATGATAAACAAGAAGAGAAATGCAGAAGGGAAAATTTATATTTCTTCTTCTTCAGATTCTTTTTTAAACAGTTGATCAGAAGGGTTGGCAAAAACAAAATTATTGGAGCACCCCTCTTTAAAACCACACCCTGTCATGTCTTTTCTTTACCAATGATTTGACAATCTTGATTAGTTCGATATTGAACCATTTATTATAATCAACATGTACATGTATGTAAATATATTTAAAAGTATTGAACAGAAATGGCAGATCTTCCAGAGTTTTTCATCTTAAATTCTCATTTTGCCATGTAATAGTAATCAGTAAGATGTATCATCTGTGAATATTTGTTTGATATGGGTTTAGTTTTTTTAATCTGTTACAGATAATTTTTGTGTATGTTCTTAAAAAAGAATTGATGTACGGGTGTATTGTACAATATATAATTCATTTTGGAAAACAGAGTGAGAGTATTCAAGAGAGAGAAAAAAAAGATCAAAATCAACAGTAAAGACAATCATCATAAATATGAAATTAAATATTGTGGATGCATGTACGATATATTTATGTTATTATATTGATTTATGTCATCTAATTTGTACGGGCTATACAGGTGAAGCACAACGATAGTCTAGCACCATTGGTTATCTCATGTCTTACCATGGACAGAATATCCCACATTAGAATTGAAAGTAGAAGAAGGTATTTGGACTAAGAATGGTTTTCTTCATCAAGACAGAATGGAAACCCATTTTGTGAAGTTTTTATTATCTTTATATGGGATATTTACTTGTGTCCAATCAAAAGGTGAAACAAGCATTATCTCTTTACTATAATAATGACATCTACTTGAAGTTCATTTATGTCAAATGATTAAAAAAGTCGGTTGCACAAGGGGCTAAAGTTAATTTGGTTTAAAGATGTTTTTAAACCACTGCATTGTTTCCTCGAGATTTTCCTATTAAATAAAGGTTGTCTTGTGTAGTATATGTGTAATGTCACAGATGTATTCTGTTCTTAGTATGTCGTATATTGGTGCATCACAATAGTGTTGTCAATACTATCTTTTTTTATTGTGAATAAATTATTGATAATTACGATCCAGAAATGTGGTTGATTTGTTGTTTCAAAATGTGTGGCAAGTTAATATTATGAGAGATAATGGATAAGGAATAGTCTGCAAGCACTGGTACAGTACAGTTGACACGGTCAAGTTGTTTGATGTCTACTCTGCTGGGGAAATCAAGGATGTGGGTCCAAGTCCTGTTTGTAAGGCACTGATGTTTTGATGCAAGGCATTTTAATGATGTCTGGCTAAGGAGTGTAAAACGACTGCCATACTGGCTGAGGAGTGTAAAATGATGGCTGGCTGAGGAGTGTAAAATGATGTCTGACTAAGGAGTGTAAAACGATGACTGGCTCAGAAGTGTAAAATGATGACTGGGTGTCGAGTGTAAAGCGACGACTGGCTGGGAAATATGTGAAATGATGACTGGTGGAGGAGTGTAAAACGATGACTACCAGACTGGCTGAGGAGTGTAAAGTGATAACTGGCTGAGGAGTGTAAAATGATGGCTGGTTGAGGAGTGTAAAATGATGGCTGGCTGAGTAGTGTAAAATGATGACTGGCTAAGGAGTGTAACATGATGACTGGCTAAGGAGTGTAAAATGATGACTGCCTGGGGAGTGTAAAATGATGACTGGATGGGGAGTGTAAAATGATGACTGGCTGGGGAGTGTAAAATGATGGCTGGTTGAGGAGTGTAAAATGATGACTGGCTGGGAAGTGTAAAATGATGACCGACTTAAGAGTGTAAAATAATAGCTGGGTGAGTAGTGTAAAATGATGACTGGCTGGGAAGTGTAAAATGATGACCGACTTAAGAGTGTAAAATAATAGCTGGGTGAGTAGTGTAAAATGATGACTGGGTGAGGGGTGTAAAATGATGACTGGCTGGGAAGTGTAAAATGATGACCGACTGAAGAGTGTAAAATAATAGCTGGGTGAGTAGTGTAAAATGATGACCGACTGAAGAGTGTAAAATAATAGCTGGGTGAGTAGTGTAAAATGATGACTGGGTGAGGAATGTAAATTGATGACTGGCTGGGAAGTGTAAAATGATGACCGACTTAAGAGTGTAAAATAATAGCTGGGTGAGTAGTGTAAAATGATGACTGGGTGAGGGGTGTAAAATGATGACTGGCTGGGAAGTGTAAAATGATGACCGACTGAAGAGTGTAAAATAATAGCTGGGTGAGTAGTGTAAAATGATGACCGACTGAAGAGTGTAAAATAATAGCTGGGTGAGTAGTGTAAAATGATGACTGGGTGAGGGGTGTAAAATGACTGCTGGCTGATAGGGTTTAAATGACTGGTTGAGGAGTGTAAAATGATGACTGGTTGGGGAGTGCAAAATAATGACTGGGTGAGTAGTGTAAAATGATGACTGCATGGTTGAGGAGTGTAAAATGATGACTGACTAAGGAGTGTAAAACGATGACTGGCTCAGAAGTGTAAAATGATGACTGGGTGTCGAGTGTAAAGCGACGACTGGCTGGGAAATATGTGAAATGATGACTGGTGGAGGAGTGTAAAACGATGACTACCAGACTGGCTGAGGAGTGTAAAGTGATAACTGGCTGAGGAGTGTAAAATGATGGCTGGTTGAGGAGTGTAAAATGATGGCTGGCTGAGTAGTGTGAAATGATGACTGGCTGGGTAGTGTAACATGATGACTGGCTAAGGAGTGTAAAATGATGACTGGCTGGGGAGTGTAAAAATGATGACTAGTGGATGAGGAGTGTAAAATGATGACTGGCTGGGGAGTGTAAAATGATGACTGGCTGGGGAGTGTAAAATGATGATCGACTGAGGAGTGTAAAATGATGACTGGCTGGGGAGTGTAAAATGATGACCGGGTGAGGAGTGTAAAATGATGACTGGCTGGGAAGTGTAAAATGATGACCGACTTAAGAGTGTAAAATAATATCTGGGTGAGTAGTGTAAAATGATGACTGGGTGAGGGGTGTAAAATGATGACCGGGTGAGGAGTGTAATATGATGACTGGCTGGGAAGTGTAAAATGATGACCGACTGAAGAGTGTAAAATAATAGCTGGGTGAGTAGTGTAAAATGATGACCGACTGAAGAGTGTAAAATAATAGCTGGGTGAGTAGTGTAAAATGATGACTGGGTGAGGGGTGTAAAATGATGACTCAAAAATGATGACTGGTTGAGGAGTGTAAAATGATGACTGGTTGGGGAGTGTAAAATGATGACTGGGTGAGTAGTGTAAAATGATGACTGGTTGAGGAGTGTAAAATGATGACTGGCTGGGGAGTGTAACATGATGACTGGGTGAGGGGTGTAAAAATGTTGGCTGGTTGAGGAGTGTAAAATGATGACCGGGTGAGGAGTGTAATATGATGACTGGCTGGGAAGTGTAAAATGATGACCGACTGAAGAGTGTAAAATAATAGCTGGGTGAGTAGTGTAAAATGATGACCGACTGAAGAGTGTAAAATAATAGCTGGGTGAGTAGTGTAAAATGATGACTGGGTGAGGGGTGTAAAATGATGACTGGCTGAGGGGGTTTAAAATGATGACTGGTTGAGGAGTGTAAAATGATGACTGGTTGGGGAGTGTAAAATGATGACTTGGTGAGTAGTGTAAAATGATGACTGGTTGAGGAGTGTAAAATGATGACTGGCTGGGGAGTGTAAAATGATGACTGGGTGAGGAGTGTAATATGATGACTGGCTGGGAAGTGTAAAATGATGACCGACTGAAGAGTGTAAAATAATAGCTGGGTGAGTAGTGTAAAATGATGACCGACTGAAGAGTGTAAAATAATAGCTGGGTGAGTAGTGTAAAATGATGACTGGGTGAGGGGTGTAAAATGATGACTGGCTGAGGGGGTTTAAAATGATGACTGGTTGAGGAGTGTAAAATGATGACTGGTTGGGGAGTGTAAAATGATGACTGGCTGGGGAGTGTAAAATGATGACTGGGTGAGGGGTGTAAAAATGTTGGCTGGTTGAGGAGTGTAAAATGATGACCGACTGAGGTGTGTAAAGTGATGACTGGCTAGTAAGCGTTGCATAGAAGCTGGCTTTCATTGACTTGAATTAAGCAAAATATCAAGTGCTTTATTTCTTCTGTCTTTTTTCACTTGTGATTCCTTCAGCCAAGCCTAGGTTTGAAAACTGAAAAAATGTATGCCATAAGAAGGCGAGAGCTTCTGTTTGTGAAGCAGAGGCGGAGGACCCAGGGGGGGGGGGGGCACAATTCCCCACTTTTTTCAAGTACACCTTTAGGCTCTAGTGCCTCACTTTACATAGAAAAAGTGCCCCTTTTATCACAGATAAGAGGCCTTTTTTCATTCTTATACGTGTCCTTTACACAATCTCATAAGTGCCCCCTTCACCTATGATAATAGCCCCTATTCGAATATTTAACAAGTGCCCTTTTCTCTGGTAGTCAGTTTCCCTCCCCTCCTGATAAGTGCCCGTTTTCATCTCCGAATAGTGCCCACTTTTAATTGACATCTTTGTTTTTCTTCTCATAAGTATATT
The DNA here is from genome assembly GCF_000002235.5 of Strongylocentrotus purpuratus. NCBI lineage: Eukaryota > Metazoa > Echinodermata > Echinoidea > Camarodonta > Strongylocentrotidae > Strongylocentrotus > Strongylocentrotus purpuratus. Next base: position 25,850,227 of record NW_022145614.1, read on the forward strand.
TCCTTTGAAAAATGCACCTTTTCTTTTATAAGAAGAACCCTATTCCCCTTCTCATTGATGCCTCTTCTCACACCTTCGATAAATGCCTCTTTTAAAATCTGATAGGTGCCCCATTTCCTTCGATAAGTGCCGATTTTCCTTTGTAATAAGTGCCCCTTTCCATTCTCACACGTGCCCCTATTCATCTCAGATGAGAACCCCTTTTCAGGCACAAGAAGTGTCCCTTGAACACCTCTTATAATTGCCTCTTTTAAAATCTGAGAGGTGCCCCTTATATTTTGCCAAGTGCCTCTTTGATAAGTACACGAAAAATAGTGTTTATGAATTTCACATTGCATAGTCACTCCATACACCATTCTTAAATATATCTTTAAAAAATCATTGTTACTTTTTATTATACCAGTCAATCATTCTTATTGATGAACAGCACAATGTACTACATTGGAAATGAATTGACATATATATATATATATATATAATTATATATTTTTTTTTGGGGGGGGGTGAATTTTGCTCTCTCTGCTCATGTATATTTGATCATATGTAATTCCTAGCATCGATTAAATTTCTATCAAAAATTCCTTGAAAGGAGATAAACATACACTCAAATGAATGTCTGAAATAGAAAGTAGAGGAGGATACAGATATATATATATATAGAGAGAGAGAGAGAGAGAGAGAAAGAGAAAATTCAGAGAGAGATATAGATTCAGAGAGAGAAAGAGAAAAGGGGAACGGGGAGAAGGAGAAGAAATATAAAGTAAAATACAGTGGAACCTTATTTGTACCGTTATAACAAACTCATGATAACAGCATATTTGTGCTGCTTAGATCCTATTTTCATATTCTATTTTTAGCACAGATAAGACAAAGTTTCAATATTAAGAGGTAATTTCCTTGGTCTGAAATATGTTTGTTTTTACGGGGTTCCACTGTATTTTGTAACTTATACACTGCACTGAAGGAGGAAGCAAATAAACCACTTTTTATCCCATCTAAAATCCAATATTTATTATTAAGCAATAATTGTTAAAGCATATTGAGCATTACATCGATATTACTCTACAACTCATTACCTATTACGTCACTTCAGAAAGCTCTATTTAAATTGAATTGAATATAATACATATTCAGGGTATAGTGAGCAAGCAACTGCGGTGGATGGAAGAGGGCAAAGGTCCCGACTTAGATTACAAATTACAAGAAAATATCTCGTTACCGCGATAACTTCGAAAGTTTTGAAGCAATTCAAACCAAACTTGGATGAAGTATAAATGAGTATACACGGATGAACTGATTAAAATGTATGATTCAGATATAAACAAGGGGAAAAGACAGGATATACCTGACAATATTGCTAAATAACTATCACAATCTCAATGCTCATGCAAGCGTTAATCGAGATTTTTAAAAACAGCTTTACAAGCTTGCTTTCATGTAGGTCCCATCACATTTCTCTTAGTTTAATCAGTACTCCATATTGACCACTTATCTTTGTTATTTGATATGTATTATCGAGAAAAAAACAATTTGTACTTTATTTGAAATGTATAATGAGAAATATGAAAATAAATGAAATGAAAGATATAACAAAACCAACCACAATAATGTATAAATGAAGTAAATTGCCATTAAGAAAGAAATTAAAACCCAGCTACACAAAACAGATTATTACTAACAAAAGGCGATCATTATCACTATCAATATTTACGCAACCATCATTACAGAATATATTTTATATAGATTTTAGAAGTGTAACAAAAAACCAACCACCATGGTATTAGGAAAAGGATAATCAAGGAAGAATTCCTAAAAATTGCAAATACTACTATTTCATAATTTTCACATCTAACAATAATTTGTGTTACACACTTATTTGAAATAACAAATATCGGATATGAAGGTACGCCTACGCCCTATATAACTGTAAATATTTATTAGAAGTCAGATATTAGAAACAACCAAACGAATCAAGACAGAATAATTATATCTTACATTTCTAGGCAATGATTTCATTATTTACACACATTCAATCAACAAAACCAGTCAAATTGTATGTAATATGGTGAGTTTAGAAATTATTACTGAAATGAGGGCAGGTTCCTGCTTCATATTCTGCCTACAGATGTTGGCTAACATAAAGCTGATAAAGTATTAATATCAAAGTACATGTATAAGAAAGATATCTGATAACCACCTAAACTGAGCAAAGTATCATGTATTTACAAAACTGAAATATTTTTGTTGTTAACAGACAACTGCAAGTTCTCAGTTGCAAGCCTGGTAATGATCAAATTATAAAGAGGCGCAATATAAGACAGGCGTTCTCTCGTAGATACATTCATTCAATTAAAATTTAAATTTTTTAAAACATGAGCAAAATGTTAATTTTTTCATTGTGCCTCAAACGTGACAAAAATATCATATTATATTTTCCCAAAAATGTCGTTGCAGTACTAGTAAACTGCATGATTATATCCTTAACTTCATTACAACATTTTACTTCAAAGACACTTTAAAACTCATTTTCATCTGTCTCTTCTTCCAATCCTTTTTTTCCTTCTTCAGTTCTTCTTCTACAAGATAACCATTTGCCAATTAACTCAATTTACCTCTTTTTTACAATTCATATCTACGCTTGGGGAAATGATTAGCGTAAATAATCAAACCGTTTAAATTTTACCATGACAGCTCAATTTGTCAACTTCTCGTAGAAAAAAATTAATTTCGTCTTCCTTCGTAGCTCTCCTGTCCGTAGATCTGCCCAATCTTGAGTTAGTGGAATAGAATTTATTATTCAGAAATATACTAAGGAAAATGCCAGGATATACCTAACAAGATTGCCAAATAACAATCACAATCTCTTTACTCATGGCAAGTATTAATCGAGAATGCTATTCTAAATTTTTCCAAAAATTTAATACTAATACTAGCTTACTGCATGATCAGACCCTATGTTTATTATATTTCATTAAAAAGACACTTTGAAAATCATTTTCTTCTTCTGTTAGTCTGACGTCACAACGATTCTGAGCCGATTATTCAGATTCTCGGTCACTAAGATTGTACTTGTTTGAATCGGCATAATAAAATGTTATTACAAACTCTTTCAAGATAGGATCGTAGTCAGATCGTGTAGTGTACGCCAATATTTAAGGGTTTCAATATTAATAGAAATCGGAAAAAGGGGTATCGAATTCAAAGTTGATAAGAACATACGTGAAATAATCCGATAGCCCCGGTCGGGAGCAGAGCTGCGGAGGGTCCGATAAGATTTTAAACTCTCGTGGAAATCCTTTTCCTTTTAGGATAAAAAGTAAAGGTAAAATCCCTGTCAAGGGTATCAAAACTACTCTTGACTTCGATATTCTTTCAGGGTGCTGTTCCGAAATTGAGCTGGCGCTTTGCGGAGTCTGGTGTGGCTTTATCCTCTGGTTCAGGAGATTGCGACTCAGCCAGCCTCGTAGGCCTACCGCCAACAGCAGCATCAGGAGGTGTCGACATCAGATCCTGATACCCTGCGGACACATCAGTACTGCCATTTGAATCTGTTTGAAGGGATTAAGAATTATATGTGATTTACTGACGAGAATAGTTAAGGAAATTCATTACAATAAATAGAAACGTGAATTTTTTTTAGTCACTAGGTCCAGTAAAATGTTAATTAGTTACAAACTTATACATTTCTTTCCTTTTCTTTTCTTCACTTTCTTGCCCTAATGAAAGAATCCAGATTCCAGATATCATAATTGATATACATTTATAGCAATATTCATAATTATTTATTTTGAAATTAATATATTTAGACATTGCTTTCATTGGATTTTTGGAAAATAAATAAATTACATCTTTAACCCAAAGCAGTATCTCTTCTTTCTCCTCAAATTGGCACCACTTATTCTTTTGGAACTTTAATCTAGGTACTTTGTCAGATGAAAACTTCTTGAGGAGAAAAGAACAGTTGTATTAGAATAAAATATAAATCACAATGTAATCTTATATTGGCAGTACCGGTTTTGTTACCTCAAATTGGCAACAATTTTCCTTCTGAACTGTAATTTTGAAACACAGGTAGATGTGTTGTGAAGTTTTGGAAAAGACGAGAACTTTACAAAGCCTTTTGAATTATACTTGTATTTTCTTTGTTTGTGTATTTTACTGAATGCCTGATCTTTCCGTTGTGTTGGCTCAGTCAGAAGAGCGTCCGCCTCACAACCGGGAGGTCGTGGGTTCGAACCCCGGCCGCGTCATACCAAAAGACGTTAAAAGACGGGAGTTGCTGCTACCTTGTTTGGTGCTCAACAATAGGGACTTTTAGATTTGCGTGGACTGATACGTGTGACTTCCATTCAAGGCAGTGCATTAAAAGAACGTCGATCGTAGCAATACACGTTGTCGTTGTGCAAATCTAAAAATCCCTATTAAAAGGGGTAGAGCAACGGCGATCTGGCGCTGCTCAGTGGCTGCCGGGTTCATGATCAATTGGGCAAAAAGAATTTCCATTTTAATTTTGGTTTAATTTAATAAAAATTAAATTTGGAGTGGACCATTAAAAGATTATTGTCATTATTATCATTATTATTATTATTATAAACTATCACCAATATAATATTTATATTAAAGCTATGTTTTTGAAATATTATCTCCTATAGTAAATGATCCAGGTTTCAGCAATCATTTTATACTCCTGAAGATTTTACCCAAATGTTGAATGTGTACATTGTATTTAGAAAAACAATTTTCATGTCTGCTTGTAAATTGCAGAAGTATAACAAAAACTTCTCTTGTTTTGAAACTTTTTTGCATGTTATTGATAATCCCTTTTGTGCTATAGGAATAACTGAGACATGGTTACGCAACAGCGATCCTAAATATATGTTAAGATGGATTCAAATTTATGGGTAATAATAGAGTAGAACGTCGAGGAGGAGGAGGAGGAGTTGGTATTATGTTAGAGATGATTTATTTTTTAAACAAACAGTAGTTTTAGATACTGTAAATCATATGGAATCTATTTTTATTGAGATTCAAAATTAAGATTAAAATATTATTATTGGTGTTATTTATAGACCTCCATATGGAAACGTTGTATCATCCGCTCAATCTGACTTGCGTGCATAAAACAAATAAGCATTTTTGCATGAAAAAGTGAAGTTTTCTAAAAAGAAAGTGCGTTTCTTTCCGGCATTGGGGTGCTCAGGAGTCACTTGGGTAATCTTTCAAAAAGTATAATATAACAAATAATATGCAATTTCTCTGTACTTTTGTCGGAAAAACAGAAAAGAAGCACAATGTCGTCTGTTTTTTTTCATTGGGGGAAAGCAAAATAGCGAGTTTCAATCGCACTTCAGCCGCTCTTGCAAGCTCCCACTCGCTCCATTGTGGTCAGGCAGCTTTGGGGTGAGCGACTAATATACACTGTTGGTCATAATGGTGGAATATTTATTTTTACCCCAGTTTAGGGAAGGATTTTAAAAAATTATTTATTTCTTATAGATCTAGATAATGGCATACATTCTCAGATTTTATTGAATATTAATTTGCGAGTGTTTGTTTTGCGTGACTCCTTAATCATAATGTGTGCTACTATGCTAATCAGCTAAGGGACCTACGTCCTTAAGTCATAATTGACAGTAATGAGGATTAATGCCTCACAAAGGGCACTAATATAAAGCTGATCGACACGATTTTTATCCTGGGGCCTCACAGTATCGGGGCCATTGCTTAGCCCCTGAATCATGACTGTACGCAGTGTTTGCTAGGGTACGCGGCCCCTTCCACAAATCCCCCAAAACGAAGAAAATGCAATAAATTGTCAAAAATTCATTGCATTTTCCCCCGGCCCCCAACAGGAAAAATTCCTCTGTGTGGCCATGCCTTGAACCATAATGCATGGCTCGTATTTTTAATGAATCTATGAATAAAGGTATATAAAGTTATTCCCGTATATAAAAATGAATCATTTGATACAATGAGTAACTATCGGCCAATATCAGTCTCGCCAGTATTTTCAAAAATGCCTTAATAATAGACTGATATATTTTTGGAACAAATGTGATTTTTTTTATTATCGGATAGTCTATAGGGTTTTAGCGCTGGTCAATCCACACCCTCTGCACTAAATGATTTTGTTTTAAAGTTTCAAATGCCTTAGATAATAAACAAATTATGTTAGGAATATTTCTCGCTCTCAGTAAGGCATTTGATACGTTGGATCCTAAAGTTCTCTTAGATGAATTGTACAATTATGGAATACGAGGTGTTTTGAAAAAAATGGTTTGAAAGCTATCTAACAAACCGAGAACAATATGTTCTTTTTAATAAACATTAAATCTGATTTTAGAAACATAGGATGTGGAGTACCGCAAGGCTCGATATTGCGACCGTTATGATTTCTTGTGTACATGAATGATATTATTCAGGCTTCACTAATATTGCAATGTATTTTATATGCGGATGATTCAAGTTTATCTTTGTCTGATAACGATTTAGATAGATTAGTGACACGATTTAGTGATGAGCTTCAGAACATTTCTTAATGGTTGTATATTAATAAATTAATCTTAAATGTAAAGAAATCTAATTATATGATTTTCACACGGATAAGATCAGCCATAGACGAAAGACTTCATGCATGGCTGATTGTCAACGAAACGCTGTTAAGTTTTTGTAAATTCTGTTTGTTGCTACGGCATAGCAGCCAGTGAAAACGAATTCGTCTAATAATTTTTTCGAAATGCAAGCATTACTTGAAACAAACAGAACTTTGTTATTCCTAGCTCATTTTTCCTGGCTACTAATATGTGTCATTTATTAATTGTAGTCGTGATTAAGTTATGATAAAACATCGATAATTCTCGGATTCGTTTTTTTTTCTGGGACGCACTGTATATGCAATTAGCTGCTAGATGTTAGTTGTAATGTGTTAGCTGTAAGGTATTAAGTGTTAGACAAGGGTAACATTCTTTATTATTTCATATGAGACCAGCACCACATAAGAATTTAGTGTTCTTTCTTGCCGGTTCCCTCATTCGTATATATATATATATATATATATATATATATATAATTGTATTTTGCCTTTATCTTTCGTTATATTATTTGTGTGTTCTTTATTTATCTGTAAATATCAATGTTATAATTATGTATGCTTTTATATGACGAATGGAATCAAATTTAAATAAAAATTAAATTAGGTAGTTGCATTGGAATGAGATTCTCAGACAAAGTTTTTGATGTAGGCATTAATGACATAAGTCCCACAATGTATCATGCTCTTTGAGACCATTCTTTTTTGCTCTCTCAAAACAATGGCTATTTATGTCTACCTAATATAGTAATGATATGTGCAATAATCTATAACCCTGTCACACTTCACACCCCCCCCCCCCCAACCCTCTCTCTCTCTTTCTCTCACACAATCACTCTTCGGGCTCGGTCTATCATTCTTCTCTTTTCCTTGCTGCACTTCTGCATCACCAGAACCCCTAATAATGTCCCCCCCCCCCTTTTTTTTGTATTGCTTGATACAATTGTCAGGTCTCACAAGGCATCAAATTTCGCTTATCTTTGAGCCCTGGCAAGTTCTGTTTCTATTTCGTCATATATGGTTCAACGTATACTGATTTTTATTCTGTATTAAGAACTGAATGAGAAGGCACGGTGGCTCAGTGGTGAGGAGTGGTTTCGTTACTAACAAGTCCCGGATTTGAAACCAATTCGATGCGCTGGTGCTCTTTGGCAAGGCATTGACCCTCATTACCAAGTCCATCTGTGTGGAATAAAAGCCGTTGGTCCCCCGGTTGCTAATACAAGCATACACAAGCTTTTATTAGCAGTCAGGTAAAACAAAACAAACTAACAAATATGTATAAATATCAAGTTGAACTGTGGGTCTCCAAGCAAATTTGTTTCCTCGAAAATAAATGATTATTATTAAAAAATGCATGGCAATTCTGCCAACACTATAGCAAGACTACGGGGGGGGGCATAGCACCAGGAATCCTTATATAAAGACGTGTATGTATAAATTAGGAGATCTACATGCGGCATATTTTCTCCTGAAAAGCAAATGTGTCGCTCTCCACCAATACAAGGATGGAAATAAACTATAGCACAACAATAGCTCAGTAATATCTCTGAAAAATAATATCTCACTAGTAAAATTTTACACAAATTTCGCTTGCTTACATTCTGATAGCCTAAGACACCAGGACACATGTATAATATACAAGTCATTTATCTCCCCCCCCCCCCCCGTCCCTACCCACCCCCGGGAAGCACTATGTATCATTAACGGCGACCTTACATCTGGCCAGTATTAGTTCGTGTGTACTGACTCCATTTCCAATGTTTCCTCTATCGCTTTTTTCTTTCTCACAACTTTAGAATAGGACTTTCTGAGAAGTTGATTGGGTAAGGAATTTCAGCAGTCACTTTCCTTAGGAAGGTGGACCCATCTTTAAAAAAAAACGTTAATCATGACCATTGTGAAATCATAAGCATTGTGGGCGATGCATGGAACTTTGTCGGACACAGACACAACCATTTCCGAAAAATTAAGTCAAGGTTAATTTATATTTCTTCTCGAAATCATAAAAGTACAGAAATCATTTTATTCTTTGCTTTCTTTTATTATAACAATGTCGACGTCTAACTTTTCAGGCCATCTTGTTTTAACGCTTCACATTGCGCTAAGTCATTTCCCAGAATAAGGAATGGGGACTTAATTCGAAAAGATACATGTAGAAACAAAGAGAGAGAGAGAGAGAGAGAGAGAGAGAGGGGGGGGAGAGAGAGAGAGAGGGAGAGAGAGAACATGGGGTGGATAATTGAAAGAGGGAGGGAGGGAGGGGGCGTAGACAGAAACAGATACAGACAAAAAAGAGATTAGACAAAGATACAAAGGCAGAGAATGATAGCGGGATGGGGAAGAGGTAGACAGGTAGACCTGTAACCAGAATATTAGAGAGGGAGAGAGAGGGGGAGAGAGGGAGAGAGAGGTGGGAGCAGGCGCGCCGGAAGCAGTTTGGGATTGGGGGGCAAACATTCCAGGGGGCTCACCTTCCAGGGGCAGTGACGCCATGAGAAATAACGTTCTGAGGGGGGGGGGGGCAGACGAAAAATCTGTATCACCACCAGTATTACACGTTACATGCAGGTCCCGCGAAACGTTTTTCAAAGTGGAGTATTAACGATCAGGCAGAGCGTAAATTGGCGTGGGATCCAGGGCATGAGCCTCGGCAGGAGGTCAAGGGGCTGAGCCCCCGGAAGCTCAGGGGTTTTAGGTATTTAATTACGGTTAGATGAGCATTCAGGGTCCCTCTTTAAGGCTATTGACGTGTTCCAGGGGGGGGGGAGCCCCCAGAAGCTCAGAGGTTTTAATATTAAACTACGGTCAGATGAGCATCCAGGGGCCGCCTTAGGGCCCTTGGTGGGGTCCAGGGGGCAGAGCCCCCGGAAGCTTTGGGGGTTTAGGTATTTAATTACGGTCAGATGAGCATCCAGGGGCCCACCTTAGAGCCCTTGGTGGGGTCCAGGGGGGCAGAGCACCCAGAAGCTCAGGGGTTTTAGGTTTTTAATTACGATTAGATGAGCATCCAGGGGCCATCTTTAAGGCTATTGACGTGTTCCAGGGGGGGGGGGAGAGCCCCAAGAAGCTCAGAGGTTTTAATTTTTAACTACGGTCAGATGAGCATCCAGGGGCCGCCTTAGGGCCCTTGGTGGGGTCCAGGGGGCAGAGCACCCTGAAGCTCAGGGGTTTTAGGTATTTAATTACGATCAGATGAGCATCAATGGGCCCGCCTTAGGGCCTTTAGTGGGGTCCAGGGGACAGAGCCCCCTGAAGTTCAGGGGTTTTAGGTATTTAATTACGGTCAGATGAGCATCCAGGGAACCGCCTTATGGCCCTTGGTGGGGTCCCCATAAGCTCTGGGGTTTTAGGCATTCTTTTATACCTTATTTGTGACATTTGGAGGTCACTTTTTTTTCTCTCCGTCTTTCTTTCTTTTTATCTTTAACATAATTTTTCAAAAAGTGAGGGGGGGGGGCTCAGGCTCAAGCCCAGCCACTTTGCAGACCATGACATAAAGGCTTATTAACAAGCGTATTTTTCGCCCGACTGTAATTTGGAAATTTCTTGTTTTCCAACAAACGCATAAAAAGGTATGACCTTTAAAAAAATGGAGAAAAAATACCGGAAAATGTCATAACAGCAACATTTGTAAATCACTGGTATCGAATACGAAATTCCTACCCCCCCCCCCCCATCAGTACGCCAGCGTTCAGGGGATCATGTCTTCTCACCCCTATAACAAAAAAACAGACACGCTTTCCCATTCTCGCACAATATGTCCACGATATGCGCGTATCGCTATTATAAAGACCTCCATTGATAAATACGGTATAGGTGTCATATGCGCAATGTTTATGAAATTTAATTCCTGTGAACTTTCCTTTCCTTTGAATGGAATTGTATATGTGACTTTTTTCAGGTTTTTATTTTTGTTATGTTCTTTTGGGGTAAAAATACAAACCATGTTTTAATACCCCTTTACTGCTTTTTTTTTTTTAGAGGGGGGGGGGGGCGTTTTGAGGGGCAAAAATGCGTTTTGCCCCCCCCCCCCCCCCCCCCCCCCCCCACTATTTTGACCGGGCCTATTGGTGGGAGGGTGTAAACAGAGACTTATAGAAAGATATGAAAAGATAGGCAGAGACAGATACATACAGAATGAATGGGAATAAGCGGAGACAGGGAGTGACAAACAGACTCGGAGATGGAGCGAGACGTAAAACAGGGATCCCAGTTTTCAGGCCATAGGCCAATTTGAGGCAACGGCACCCCCCAATTTTCAGGCGTCCTATTGTACAGTTCATACAGGACGCGAGCATTTCTCAGTCTCTTTTCAGGCTCATTGGATGGAATCATCGGGTATCACTGTATAGAAGGAGAGAGGTCTTACCTAAACCGGGCGTGCTAGGAGGCCTTGGTCCACTTAGTTGGTTCTCGATCTTCTGCTTCGCGGGTGTTGTTTGGGGGGAGCGTGGCCTCCTATACATCTCTTCAAGCTTGGTCTGGCATATGACCTTGGCCCACGTGATGGTCTCTTGATCCAATTTTGGTACCTTGGTGTAGATGCGTAAGGTGACGTCTACCTTGTCGGCTGGGAGCTGATCAAAGATGAGCGATGCAACGATCAGTAGGCTTATTTAAAATTCTATATAGTATTCAAGTATTCAATTTTATTTCACATCTCTTTAAAAACACATGAAAAGATATACAAACAAAATCATTATAAATTAAAACAATATAAATATTTTTAAAAACACATTCATTGACATGGTACTGTGTAAGAAGGATGAAGGGTGGTGGATGCAAGGGATCAACAAAGGCCATTGGTCTGTCAAGGTTGATCCCCTATATTACCACCCTTCAAGAGAAATACATTATACCAAAAAAACAAAAAACAATCAAACAAACAGATAATATAACATAGCATAAACACATAAAAAACACAACATAACTATTTACATAAATCACATAAAAGGCAATTAGATCTAATAAAACTACTCACAATTAAGAATAGAAAACTTTTTTTACTGAATGTAAGAACAGTGGATATTTCTTTAAGTCAACATCAATAAGTATAAAACAAGAAATTCCAATAAAAATGTATGTACCTTTTTATATTTTTAACTTTTCAAAAACCGCAATAGGTTTTAAATGCCACAGCTTTGGAATGAGTTACCAAACGTATTAAAGAATAGGGAAAGAAGACCCGGGAGAAGAGAAGAAGTGATGAAAATGAAAGAAGACTGATAGCATGAGAGGAAAGAAAAGAGCTAAGAAGACAAGAAAAGGGTGTAAAAAGGAAAAGGAGGAGCAAGAGAGAGAGAGAGAGAGAAAGATAGCCTTGAGCTTTGGATAAGCTAATGAGTAATACATGAAACAAATTTTGAGCAGAGTAATTATCTTTCGCCGGAGAACTTGCATAAGGAGCTACAACTTGATTTTTTTTAAATTAAACATTATGGGGAAAAGCAAAAAACGGCTGAGCATTATTTATTGCACACGACTTTTGGATCAAAGAGCAATTTTATTGTCGGCGGAGAATTGTCTTTTACGGGGTACTTTTGGGGAGGAGCACTTATTGTCGTAGTAGCCTTTGTATTAAACGGAGCAATTGTCGGCGGAGCAAATGTCGGCGGAGCAAATGTCACCGGAGCAAGTGTCGCTTCAGGCGGAGCAAATGTCGGCGGATAAAACTGTCGGCGGAGCAACTGTCGTTCGAGGAGCATTTGTCACCGGAGCAATTGTCGGCGGAGAAATTGTCGGCGGACCTAATGTCGGCGGAGCAATTGTCGGCGGAGCAAATGTCGGCGGAGCAAATGTCGGCGGAGCAATGACGGCGGAGCAAATGTCGCGGAGCAAATGTCGCGGAGCAATTGTCGCGTTTTGCGGAGTAAATGTCAGCGGAGCAATCGTCGGCGGAGCATGTATCGGGTTACCGCTAGGATTCAAACTCTCAACCGTTGGATTGAGAGTTAAACGAATGAAACACTATTCCACGACACCTCCTCGCGGATAGTCGTTAGGTTTGCATAGCTTTGCATATAGTTTACATACTGAGTACACTGACCTCGTCCTCTTTGAGGAGTTTGGCATCAAGTTTACCATCAATTGGTTTCTTGTAGAACGGGATATCGAGGAGAGGGTTCCTGTCTCCACTTCCGTAGTCGAAGCGTGATACCTATCAATAAATGAGAAGAAAGAGAATCTTCGGAAATAATCGGGAAAGGTTGTTGTTTATGTTTAAATAGTATCTTACATATCTTTATTTATTAAAGCCAACCAAGCATTGTGATTGGAATTGTGTTCATAAAAGGAAACTACTTTACATTTTTTCCGCTGCAGTTAACTATTTTTTGTCGCTGAAATTCTTTGAGGTTGAAATATAAATGATGCAACACTTAAGGGTGTCGGGAGTACCTCTTGGATGGGGGGGGGGGGGGGGATCGGGTAGCATGTCGAATTTGCCGACAATTTAACCAAAGGAAATTTCCCAGTTTTTTGGGAACTAGTATGCGTCCTACCAGATTATGACATATGCAATGAACTGACCTTTTCCCGTAAGGGGGGGGGGGGGGGGGAGGGGGACTCGATAGCTCATAATTTCGAAACACAAACTTCCCATATTGGGGGGGGGGGTTCACAATTCCTAACATTTGTTGCATTACTCTGAACGTTCCTTTATCTAAAGGTTCATAATTCCGAAAACGAAGTATGGTACATAAGTCCGAAATTGAAGAAGAGATTATTATTCCAAACGTTCGTAAAGTGAAGGAAAGGAACCTTACTTCATTTCAAGAATGACCGACATGTTACTGTTCCCAAACAAAAAAAGCTACAACTAGCCATACCTGGACTACGATATTGTCAGCTTGGAATATCTTTCTCGAAGAGATGGGCAACCGTGATGGAAGGTCGTCATCATCCTTTACGATCAATCTCTTAATCTCATCTGGATCCACTGCATCCATCTTTAACTAGAACAACAATTATCGTGATATACGTGTATATATTTACATTATGTACATACACACACACACACACACACATGCATATGTATGCATGTAATATATACACACACACATACATACATTTATATACACTGTTGGTCATAATGGTGGAATAATTATTTTTACCCCAGTTAAGGGAAGGATTTAAAAAAATTATTTATTTCTAATAGATCTAGATAATGGCATACATTCTCAGATTTTATTGAATATTAATTTGCGAGTGTTTGTTTTGCGTGACTCCTAAATCATATGTGTGCTCCTATGCTAATCAGCTAGGGAACCTACGTCCTTAAATCATAATTGACAGTAATGAGGATTAATGCCTCATAAAAGGGCACTAATATAGCTGATCGACACGATTTTTATCCTGGGGCCTCACAGTAATGAGGCCATTGCTTAGCCCCTGAATCATGACTGTACGCAATGTTTGCTAGGGTACGCGGCCCCTTCCACAAATCCCCCAAAACGAAGAAAATGCAATAAATTATCAATAATTCATTGCATTTCCCCCGGCCCCCAACAGGAAAAATTCCTCTGTAGGACCATGCATTATGGTTCAAGGCATGGCCACAAAGAGGAATTTTTCCTGTTGGGGGCCGGGGGAAAATGCAATGAATTATTGATAATTTATTGCATTTTCTTCGTTTTGGGGGATTTGTGGAAGGGGCCGCGTACCCTAGCAAGCACTGCGTACAGTCATGATTCAGGGGCTAAGCAATGGCCTTGTTACTGTGAGGCCCCAGGATAAAAAATCGTGTCAATCAGCTATATATTAGTGCTCTTTTGTGAGGCATTAATCCTTATTACTGTCAATTATGACTTAAGGACGTAGGTCCCTTAGCTGATTAGCATAGTAGCACACATATGATTAAGCAGTCACGCAAAACAAACACTCGCAAATTAATATTCAATAAAATGTGAGAATGTATGCCATTATCTAGATCTATTAGAAATAAATAATTAAAAAAATCCTTCCCTAAACTGGGGTAAAAATAAATATTCCACCATTATGACCAACAGTGTATATACATTTGTTTATATATATATATATATATATATTATACATCTGCGCATGCACATAAACACATACATACACATTTTAAGTTTTAAAAAAGCGCGTGGCATCCATCCATTCCACCTATTCCTCAGTATTTAGAGTTTACGCATGGATGCCATGCATTACCCCCAAAATGTCATATAATCTTTTTCTAGATCCTTTTTAAAAATATCTGGTTTACTAATAATTGTTATTATTAATATCTTTATTGATATTATCATTACTATATTATTAATGTTATTATCACCATTATCATTATCCAGATTTCTAAAACTGTTTTTATTTTTATCATATTTACTATATATCATTATTATCAATTTCATATTTGTTGTTGTTTTTGGTGTATCAATATTATCATTATTATTATTATTATTAATCGCCCCAGATTGCCATGGTTTACTGATGATATAAGAATGGAAAAGAAGAAGAGAAGGAAGGCAGAAAAGAAATGGAGGAAATCTCAGTCTGTCTCTGACCACAATGCATTTAAGTTAGCTCGAAACAAGATGTTGTTTGTAATGAATAATGCTCGTACTAAGTATTATACCGACTGTATTACTGACAATAGCTCAAATCAAAGGAAACTCTTTGATGTAACAAAGTCCTCGTTGAACATGACAAAAAGTGATTCTGTCATACCTCCTAGTGTTGATAACCATGATTTTGTCAATGGACTTGGTGACTTTTTTGAACAAAAGGTAGTCAAAATTCACTGTGATATCGAATCAGTGTTACATGAAGAGGATATCAGTGTTGATAATTCCTTGGAATACTCATCCTCATCCAATCCACCCAAGTTTGCAAATTTCATGCCGTTATCCCAAAGTGATGTTCGGAAACTTGTAATGAACCTCAGTAAGAAATCATGTTCCCTCGATCCAATGCCAACAAGATTGGTTGTTGAATGTTTAGATACCTTACTACCTGTGCTTACACAAATCATAAATTTGTCATTACATAATGGCAAGTTTCATTCAGGTTGGAAACTTGCCTTGGTTAGACCTATTCCAAAGAAACCCAATTCTGAAATGAACTTCAGCAACTTCAGGCCAATAAGTAATCTCCAATATGTGTCGAAGTTGGTTGAAGGGGCAGCCACTGCTCAAATTCAGGATCACCTCCTTCGTAACAACCTTTTCCCTTTAACACAATCGGCGTATAGAAAGTATCACAGTACAGAAACCGCTTTACTAAGAGTTAAGAATGACCTACTTATGGCAATGGACCAGCAGAAAGTTACATTTTTTGTACTTTTAGATCTCAGTGCCGCCTTCGACACTGTCGATCATACTAGCTGAAATACTACAGTCTGATTTTGGGATTACAGATTCTGTTTTATCTTGGGTACAGTCTTACCTGTGCGATAGGGAGCAACAAATATCAATTGGTAACACCACCTCAAAGAAATTCGATGTTAGATGGGGTATTCCTCAAGGCTCCAGGCTCGGACCCCTCCTTTTTTCCCTTTATTCGAGTCGCCTTTTTGCTATCATCAAAGCATACTCTCAGCACATATCTTGTCACTGCTATGCAGATGATACCCAGTTATACATTTCATGTAGCCCAGTCAGGGAACAAGAACAGTCCTGTGTTTCAGCTCTTGAACACTGTCTAAGGGATCTTCGTAGGTGGATGTTAAGCTGTAAGTTGAAACTCAACGACAGCAAAACTGAATTTCTTATTATTGGAACACCTAGGCAAGTGTCAAAACTTAATATAAATTGTATAACAGTCGGAAATACTGTAGTCGAGCAGTCTATGGTTGCAAAAAACCTTGGTGTCTGGTTTGACTCTCAGTTGAACATGGAGACCCATATATCCAAAACATGCAAAGCAGCCTTCTATCATCTGTACAACCTACGTCACATTCGGAAATACCTAACTCGCACATGTATCATTACATTAGTCCATGCCTTTATAACAAGCAAATTGGACTACTGTAATGGACTACTGTTTGGCTTACCAGAATCTCAGATGTGTAAATTACAACGTGTACAAAATGCATGTGCCAAACTCATCTGCAATTCCCCCAAATTCTCTCATGTAACCCCACTACTTCATGATCTGCACTGGCTTCTAGTTCGCCAGAGAATCAAATTCAAAATACTCCTCCTTACTTATAAGGCACTCCATGGCTTGGCCCCCATTTATCTCAGTGAACTCCTGACGTTAAAATCACCCACCCAGTCCTACAGGCTCCGTAGTTCCCATGATACCATGCTCCTGAGTCTTCCACCTTGTAAAACAAAGGTTACTCTAGGTGACCGCGCCTTTGCTAGCGCTGCACCCAAACTCTGGAATAGTCTCCCTGCCACAATTAGACATGCATCATCAATCAATGTGTTTAAAAATAACCTGAAAACCTATCTGTTTCAGGAAAGTTTTACATAGACATTTTCATTGTAAAGCATACACAGGTTCCCCCTTAGCATCGATTTTAACTTTTAAATGTTTATTTGTATTGTTCCTTTTACTATCATTATGTCATGCGCAGTTGAGTATATACATATAGAAACTGCGCATTATAAATTTACAATTATTATTATTATTATTATTATTATTATTTTATGTTATTTCAATGTTATTTTTTTTTTTTTTTTTGTAAACTCCAACTACTACAATAACTATACCACTACCATCACTCCTGCTACTGCTGTGACAATCATTACTATGATAGTTAGAATTTTCTTTTAATTCAGGCTATGCTAGTGCCACTACTTCAGATGTATGTAAACTGCCATCTCCTGCTAACAATGTATCGATGTGTCGACAACCAAGCTCAATGATGTTTACATGAACCGGAAATCATTTCATCTACGCCTCCACTGAAATATGGCGCAATCGGAAATACATTACAGCAGTGGTAGCCATGTCGGTAAAGTACACTACCTGTTATTTGTTCATACTTAAAAGACGTCAAATACCTTTTCGTTGGCATGCTCGCATATTGCAAGGCACTGGTAGAGTTCTCTCTTGTGTATCCGTTCTATGATCTCCCGTGCCCTCACCATTCCTGGTTCTTGTGATCGTGATCGTTTGATCTCGTTGAGGATGGTGTCATCTACTTGACAGAAGGCCTTGGGGTCCTTCACAGACTCCAATAGGTTGTACTTCTTTCTAAAACAGTTTCATATGCAAATACAAAACAAAGTTCCAAAAGTTATGGTACAAGAGGCAGCCTGTTAGATTTCCAGTTAACCAGTCAATTACATAACCACATTATATCCACATTCAACGACTGAAACATATTCCTATTTACACTTTAAACAAAAAATCCATAACACGGAATCACAGAAATGTATGAGTAACACAAGCAAAGTTGTTTTGATTTGTAAAGGAAACTTACCCGCCTTCACCTACGAATATGAGATGATCAGCTGCTTCTTGGAAAGCTTCCTGCAGCCTACAAGAATATTTTGAATAATAATTATAATAAAGTCAGTCTTATATAAAGCATAATCTGTTGCCATCTCTACGCGCTTAACAAAAAAAAAAGAATAACATCTTATGTAACATTTGAAATTGATACCGTAAAGTAATTGCATCAGTTAAGAAAGTATGGCAATACATAAGATTCTGAATACAATTCTTGATTGGAAACAACAAACAAAATTGAGATAAAAGGAGAAAGTACATGTATAGCCTGACTAGCTGCCATAACTAATAGCATAATATAAAATGCCGTCCTTTACTCTGATGTACAGGAAAATCATAACAAAGATGATATAATTTCAAAGAGGAATAAACACACATGTGTCTATGTTCTTTTTGTGTATATATTTTTAATTTTTTTATTTGAACAAATATTGTACACCTATCTCAGGAATGATGCGTAATCTACTGAATTCAAATCAAATTAAAGCCAATTTTATCTGATTACATGATGGCGATGACCTTGGTGACCCTATGCTGGTAAGATGTGTAATGAAGACGGCGTCTTGTGAGAAACATGATGTTCAGATCCCTTGCTACCTAAAATAATAAAGAAAATAAAGATTCATTTCAAAACAAGCACAATTTATACATTTATAAATAAAGTTTTTATGCTTGTAACAGACTAACCAATAGTCAGGAGAATAAACTGTAGATACCTTCCAAGCTAAGGCGATTTCTGCCATAGATTGAATAAATAGGCGTGTGTGGTTTTGGGCGATTGATCGAGATGTGGGGGAAAATACCAAGAGACCGCGCCTAACGTGTACATTATCTATTAATATACTGTAACATTTTAACAAATGGGAAGATTGATATAATGTTTGCGTAAGGGAGGTGGAGGAATACAAGTGAAATACTATAGACACGCTTTCGATTAGATAAATGTCATGTTCAAACCAAATATTATAAAGGTTAAAATACACTACAAAATGGTATAATGGGCAGCACTCTTGAGCGGTCGGATTCACATCTTGCATCTAAATTCTTTATGGTGAACATTGTAATCTCTTTTATACCGTTTCCATGGTTTTGGGTGCAGATTTTAAACTTTATTTTTATGTGAGCGTATACCTTGTCTCTAAAGCAGAGTTCCTTCCTTGTGTGATCGCCTCGCTTCACATCGAGAACCTTCACGAAGGGCAGAATACGGTTGAAGTCGAATGCAGACTTCATGCCTAGGTAGTGTGTATCCCGGGCACAATAGTCCCATTTGTCCACGTCCACCCCGTTTACAAAGTTGTTCACTATCTGATACAGATACAACTTGTTCTCACGAAGCTGATAAATTTGTAAGGATATTGTGAGAGAAGGTCACATATGCAGGCAGATAATCAAAGCGAGAAAGAGAGAGAGAGAGACACACACACAGAGAGAGAGAGAGAGAGAGAGAAAGAGAGAGAGAGACAGAGAAAGGCAGACAGAGAAAGAGAAAGAGACAGGGAGAGACAGAGTGTGGGAAAGAGACGTATATATATATATATATATATATATATATATAGCCGGGTATGGAGAGAGAGAGAGTGTGTGTATGTGGGGGAGGGGATGGAGAGAAGAGAGATGAGACAAATCTTTTATAATTTCATGTTCTGTTGCCTTATGTTTTGTTTATCCAATCTCATGTGATATTACCCTGCACTTTCCGTTGTTGTCTATGAGTAAAATTGTTTTACTCGATACTCTTTTTAGTAGAATTTCTGAATATGAATATTACTCATAAAGATTAAGATTTTTTTCTTTCAAACTGGTACATGTCTTCAATTGAACCCTTTTTTCAATAGTTTCTTAATTTATTCCAAACAATACAATTTAATCTTAGAAATGAAATATAGTTGTTTTTCATCTTGACATTGTACGATTGAGTTGTAACATAAAACAGATAACCCAATCCTACCAACACACTACTCCCATCCCTCCCACCATTCCCACTATCCGAATCACACACTACCCGACCACAATCCGCACATATACCACACAGTGTTCCTAGCCTCCTCAGAATACCCAAAATTGGAGCGACAGACAAAAAGAAATAATCTATTAAAAAAATTAAAAAATAAATCTTTTAAACGAGGCTACAATAGCCACAATAGCCCAGTGTTAAAAGTTCATGAAAACTTCACTTGTTTCCACTTTTGTAAATGTCAGGCCAATTTACCTGCCCTCCCTGCAATATTCTTTTCTTCTTCCCTAAATTCCAACAGTTCTTTTTGAAACTCACCCAAAACAATATTACGGACTTTCCCCTGCATCTATATATCCAATATATCATTGGAAAAATTATTGTATTAAATATCTTTTTTCGTAGAGAATTACCGGACAACCCTAAATTAATATCTACCCAGTCGATGGACCTTAATTCCCTTAGCCCAAACTTAGCTATTACATTCTGCCATAACCTTTGAACAGGTACACACTCCCAGAAAAAGTGTAAATATGTTTCAATCTTTTGTTACAAAATGAGCACAAGTTATCTTCAACAAAGCCGAATCTGAATACGTGTTCTCTAGTACATATTGCTCCACGAAGCAGTTTATACTGAATCTCATAGTCTGTTAACAAGAGTAACTTTCCTAGGCCTACTAAATATCTCTCTACATACCTCATTTGAAAAATCTGAAAATGCCCGTCCATCATGAATCTTCAAAAACAAATGAATTTTGTAACTTCTCTATGAAATATTCATAAACCTTCATTGATAATACATCTCTGATGAGCTTCACAGTACTGTTAAACTGCATTAAAGTATCATACTCTTTTACATGCACTAAAGTCCAGTTATCCCTTTTCATGCTTCTCAAAATAGCTTCCCTAATATTCCATACATCAACAATTTTGTTTCCTTTTAACTCCAAATGTTGAAAATGAGATATTGACTGCATGCCATTTTTAGCAAAAATTTCTTGAATTGAAATTTTATTGGGTGTAAACAACTCCTCATCAAAATTCATTTTCTATTTTAATAAGAAATTGTTATTGTTAAAAATAATTGGATTATTCTTTTCTTCAAAATTCCTATAACCTTCTAACTCTTTCCATGCTTTGATCATTTCTAAATAAAACTTAGGTACTTTGAAACTTAATAACTTGGAATCATAGTTACACACGAAAAAATCTACCCCCTACCATCTTGAGGCAGAAATCAAAGTATTTTATTGACTTTTTCCATGCTTTGATCATTTATAAATAAAACTTAGGTACTTTGAAACTTAATAACTTGGAATCATAGTTACATATACAAAACAAACTACCCCCTACCATCTTGAAGCAGAAATCAAAGTATAGCTTCCATCTCATAGATTTCTCTCCGTACAATACTCTTTTCACCCACATTACACGTTGGATTTTTACAAACGAGTCAAAATTAGTCATTCGTAACCCTCCTTCATTATAACCTTGATACAATATTAATCTCTTAATTCGATCTTTCCAATTCCATATAAATTCAAAACATATTTTCTGTATATGACCCACTTTGGAACCACCAGTGAAGCAAAAACGTAATTTAATTTACATAATGCATATGTTCTTAATAAATCTTTTTTTCCAAAACCGTAAGGTCCCTCTGTTTCAACCATCCGCGAAGTCTTTTAATCTTGCTTATTTCACATTATAATTCAATTCCTCTCTTTTTCTGACGTCTAACGCAAAATACACTCCCAAATTTTAATTTCTTTAAGCGCTTTCCCGAAGGGAAGTTTTTCTGATTTGTCTTTGTTTTTCCCAAATTTCATAATATTACTTTTTTCCGCATTAACCCGTAAACCACTTATTTTCTTAAATAACGTATAAATCTCATTTACTCTCTCTACAGATTCTTTATTTCTAACAAATATTGTCATGTCATCTGCATATAAAACTTGTTTGACTTTAATTCCTATAATATTAACGCCCATAATAACCTCATCATTCCTCACTACTGTTGCCAATACTTCAATAGCGAGAATAAATAAATAGGACGGGAGTGGATCTCCTTGCCTTACCCCTTGCTTAATATTAAAATAACCAGTAGCAAAACCACCATTCATAACACAGCTACTTATATTACTGGAAATAGTTTTTACCCAAGAACAAAATGAGGGACCGAACCCAAACCTTTCTAAGACTCTCAAGAGGAATGTATGAGATACGGAATCGAATGCTTTTTCAAAATTAACCGCAATCAAATAACTACAAGCCTTATCATCTGACTCCTCATTAGAAAAACAGAACATATCATCAATTAAACGTACCGCTTCTCCACTATTGCGATTATTCATATAGCCCACCTGGTCTACGTGTATGACTTCCTCAAGTACTCCCTTAATTCTTGTAGCTAACACCTTCGACCAAATTTTGTAATCAACATTTCATAATGTAATCGGCCTATAATTTGATATGTATCGAGGGTCTTTCCCTTCCTTCTCAATCAAAGTAATAACCCCTTGTTTTGAAACTCCCCATGACATAACCTTCATTTAAAGCATCTACCAAAATATTTCCCATACCTAACCAAAACGTAATATAAAATTCAACTGTAAGGCCACCATTGCCAGAAGACTTGTTTAATTTCATAGCCTTCAATACCTTTATGCACTCATCTTTTGTTATTTTACCTTCACATGCTTTCCGTCCATTTTCACTTAATTTGTTAACATCTTTGAAAAACAAATTTTCCGTGTCCTCATTAAAAAAACCTTAACTTTTCCGCATATAAATTTGAATAAAACTTCCTAATCATCGCCAAATTTATGTTCCTGTCATATTCAGCACATTTTTTCTCATCATACAATTCCCTTATCACGGTTTTCTTCCTATTTTACTTTAGCAGTTGCTCGATAAACTCCTTGTTTTTTCCCCTTCCTCATACCACGCAGCACGTGACCTAATCTTTATTTCTTTTTATAGACTTCTCATGCAATTCCTTTAATTGTTCTTTCTTTTCCTCCGTTTCTTCCAACTTCAATGGAAACCTACCTATTTCACTTTCCACCTTTTTACTTCATATTCTCGCCTTTAAATATTCTGTTTCTTTTCTTTTGCCTTTCCCTTCGAAAATATAATTGCGTTTGCCCTAATTTTCATTTTCAAATAATCCTAAAATAACAATTTCTTGTAGAATATATTTTCCCAATCTCTTTTACTCAAACTGATTTCATTTACCATACCTTCCAAAACTTTTTATCTGAACAAAGACTATTATTAAATTTCCAATATGACCTTCCATGCATATACTTTTTCTTTACAAACTTAACTCCCAGAATGATTCCGGCATGATCAGTACTGATAGACGGCTTTATTTCGCAAGTAGATACAGCTTGTTCCAATTAGTTTGAAATAAACCAATAGTCTAACCGACTTTGAACCAGTGGCGTCTTTTGCCTAAACGTGTACTGTTTTAAATCCGGATTATCTTTCCTCCATACGTCATACAACTCTAATTTCCTCAAAAACATCTCTAAATTATTTACAAAGGTTTATCTAACTACTCTTGTAGCTCCCATGTAATTCATTTTTCATCAAAAATAACACAAGTCTTCTTCTAGAATGATCGAATAATTAAAAGAGTACAAAGTTGAAATACAAGAGTCTATTTTTTCCAAGATTATTTTTTGTTGCTGAATATTTTTCCATGTTGGGAAGCACACATTCCCTATTAAGAGTCTCATGTCCCAAATTAAAGCTCTTAATAAAATAAAACGACCATCCACATCTTTCACTACCTCCTTCACTTT
Source organism: Strongylocentrotus purpuratus (assembly GCF_000002235.5). Lineage (NCBI taxonomy): Eukaryota > Metazoa > Echinodermata > Echinoidea > Camarodonta > Strongylocentrotidae > Strongylocentrotus > Strongylocentrotus purpuratus. Next base: position 25,874,005 of record NW_022145614.1, read on the forward strand.
AACATCTACATTTTTCGCAAATAGAAGAACACCTCTACTGTGATTTGACCCATGACAAAAGTACATTGGCCCTTCCCAATCCTTTCTCCACGCCATTTCAATATCTGGTGTACTGCACGTTTCTTGCAACATTACTACAACCCCTTTCTTACTTTTAATCAAATTAGAAATAGCTAATCGTTTATTCCTATCCCTTAAACCTAACATTCACCGAAATAAAATTCACACTATCCATTGATTTTTCTTTTCTATCTATACTCATAAAAGAAACAAAAATAGCAGTAAGAGTTTGTCATCAATTGTAAAGTTTCCATGAAATTATGAACATCTATTAGCCTCAAATGAAAAACAAACAGTTTCAATTCATGCGCCCCAAGTTGTAACTCGTGAGTAAAGGCAGGAACAGACACCCCTCACGCACAGACATACCACAACACAGACAGCATACGAACACACTCACCCATAATAATGCATTATCATTCATCTAACACAATTCACCAGTACACTCTCCGACACCGCTCATGGCTCTAAACTGAAAACCCAACCCACCCTCCCCCACAATGCACCTCATAATACATTATTCCCCCCTTGTTAACTTGAGTATTGTAACACTTACACGCACACACACACCCACACACACACACGCACACGCATACCTACAATTTCCGAGTAAAAATGGTCCTCAAGACATGCCAAAAGTAATCACACGACTTTGCCAAGAGGAAATCAGAGGCTTGGACAACTCGACCCTCCAATCTTCTCTCTCTCTCTCTCACACACACACCCACACACACACACACACTATCTCTTTCTCTCTCCCTCTCTCTCTCTCTTGATGGTTTTATTTTTACCATTTTTTCATCCTTTTTGACACCCAGAATAAGCTTACAGATGAACTTGATATCTTCGGTGTAGATATTGTGTTCTTCGAGCTTCTTCTCCAGGCTGTTTTGCTTGATGAGATATTTGAGCATGAAGACCGACTGCTCCTCATGCTGCAAAGATCATGTAGATAATAATAGACTTGAGTAATACTACTAAACACATATGAATAGATGTAAAGAAAACCGGATTGCAATGACTTTCGAAAACCAATAGCCTTGCCGATCTCATATCAAAATGGGCGAACAATTATTGACGTTTTATGTAATACGAACATGATTTCTATGGAATAACCAATAAGATATTAAAATTGCTCTAGTGTTAAAAATGAACCGGTAAAATTGTTGAAGGTTGATGAGAAAAATTGCCTAATTTTGGTATTAAATGATGCTTATTATATTCATTCTACTGTACTAATCCTCTCACACGCAAAAAAATTCTGAAAAAAACCTCAAACTACAAAGATATATATATATATATATATATTGAAGGCCTCTAACAGCAAATTATCCCAACCAATTTTTGAATTATCCAAACGGTTGTTTTTAAGCTTGCTGCTTTCTGAGATCAAGAGTATAGTATTTTATTGAGAAGTATTATTTCCCCAGGATATAGGCTTTACAAAATATTACAACACTTTAAAATTTGGAATTGTATATGGAGCTAATTCATTGTTTTGTGACAAATTACATTCACGTACAAATTTTATTTGATTATAATAAATTTAGTTGGACGTTGGGAATCGATAAGATCAGTTTTCCCCAAATTGTATAACTAATAATCGTCTGTTTTCACGGGAACTTTCAGATTATCTTTAACTGTACATTGATCATTAAGGTTACTACCTTAACACCCTTTTCTCTCATCGGAAAAATGTAGCCAAGCCCCTTTAAGGGCAGAATAATTTGCAAAGAGGGTGATATCCCCTACCCGAATATTAATTTTCAATGCGTAAATTTTGCGAGCGAACGAACACAATTTTGACACTTTCTTTAGCACAATCTTATATTGTCTAAAACATACAAATTTGAAATAAATATTATTAACAGACCAACTTGCTGATGATAAAAGATTTTTTTCCTCGCTTATGTTTCGACTTGATTTATAACTTTAGGATATATTTCACCCAGTCATTCCTTATGCAATATTGCTGGCCAGTAACACGCTTTTTATTACTCACATTGCATCACAAAGAATACTGTGTGCATACATATAATGAATGCCAAATATTAAAATATCAAGTTTGTCTAAATGGCATCCCGTACCCCTGTCCCGGGGGTCTCAGTCAAATATAGATACTGTAAGCATGCGTGACCATGCAAGAAAACGCATATAAAGGGGTGTTTTTAGGATACTGGACGCGGTCCGCGCCGTGCCGTATTAAAGAGTTCAAAAACGTCAATTTGGGGGCATTTTCAAGAAAAAGTGCCCACCTTCAAAATCCTGCTGTACGCGTCGGCTTACGCGTTTAGGGGGATTTTTCTAGACCTCAGGACCAGGGGGAAAAAATTGGTAATAATTCGTCGTGTTCGTTTCCGTCGTGTTTGCTTCCGTCGTGTTTGCTCATAACGATAGGTAGCTTATCTAGCGCGAGTCGGTTTGAAACGATCTTGAGATTTTCAGTAGATCAAGATGGATGCCCACGATACCGACCCAGACCTACTAAGTCTCACGCATATAGCTGGTCCCTTATATTTTGTTTTGCATAGTAGAATAGTTACTGTTTACTGTACAATGTGTACTTTTTGTAAACACTACATGTACTTTATACAAAATAGATCAAATTTGAAATTTAATTCTCTTTTTCAAAGAGAGGACTTATGTTGGTTGGCTGTGCATCAAACATATTTAGAAGTTTACAGGTTGACGTGTTGCTTCTCTATTGAGATAAATTGTATATTGTGAATTTTACATTAGCAGCGCAATTTGATTTATTTTTCATTGTCAACAACTTAAATGATAATCCTTATCGCACTTTACAATGTTCAAGGGGTTACAATTTTACAGTACTGTTTAAGAGTACACTTTTTTGAAAATACCCGTTTATGGGTGCACTAATTCGGGGAAAAACCACGCGAAATCCTCATTTAGGGTGCATTTTGGTTTCAGAACAAATCATTTTAGGGGGTGTCTGGAAAACCTGTGGTCACGTATACTTACAGTATTTCTACATGACTGAGACCCCGGGACCCCTGTCCCCTGAAATGCTGACCCTGAATTAACAGTGAAATCCAGAAACTGTGAAATATCTTGGAATGCATCTTGATACCAAGTTAAAATGGCATATTCATATTGACGAAATGTAAGAAAAATAAGTAAATTTGTAAGTTTTTTAGCTCGTCTTCGACATTTTATATTGGAATCCAATTTGAAGATGGTATATAATTCAATTATTCTTCCACTTTTTGATTATGCAGATATTATTTATGATTCTTATCGTGCCACAGGGCTAATCCCCACTGTGCCAGGTTGTTTTGAAGATAATCTGATTAACGCGATGATTCTGTGAATGGCAAGTGCAAAACACACAGCACAGCCCAATGAGCATGAACAATAACTGCTACTATGAATGCGCCCTTGCACGCACATGGCACTCAATAGGTAGCGTGCGTGCAGCCTCATGGCAGGCTATGGGTTAAGAAGCATACTGACCGCCTCCAAAAATTAAAAAACAGGGCCGGTCGTATCATTTTGAAAATGAATTCTTTTAACCATGTTTCAAATTGCCGAAGCATACTGACCGCCTCCAAAAATTAAAAAACAGGGCCGGTCGTATCATTTTGAAAATGAATTCTTTTAACCATGTTTCAAATAACAATATTCATGTTAAATTAGGGTGGAAATCTCTCCATTCAAGACGTAAATTGCATTTAAATACAATGTTCTATAAATCCGTAAACACTTTGACTCCTCCTTATTTAGAGGAGTCCTTCAAATATTGTAACTATCCACATTCTCTACGATCACAAGGAAATATTAAACTCCCCAAACCAAAGAGTGAATGCTGCCGTAAAATGTTTGTGTATAAAGGCTCACGTGAGTAGCCTACAATGACCAACCGTTGACCAACAGCTTAAAAACTTTTTGCAAAAATCTAATTTTAAGAAATCTGTTTTGCTCTGACCTGTAATGGAACTTGCTTGGGACGGGGGGAGGGTTAGTGATGCTTCTTTAATATGTTTTAGGTTTTATATGTATTTAAATGATATTATTTGATGTTGTATTGTATGTTGTATGATAACTGTTAATATCTTAATTCCTGAACCCCAGGGAAGAACAGTTTTGTTATCCTAACAAAGCTGAATGGGTTATCCAGTTATTCACTATCCATTGATTTTACTATGTACATGCATTTTCTTTGTATTGTTTTTAATATTATGATATGGAAAATAAATACCAATACCAAAAACGGATTAATTCTATAACAAGTGTAACTTCGACTGATATGCATTTGCTCCTAATAACAAAGATGGACAGTCTCCTCTGAATTTGAATGTTTGGTTTGTTTGACCTGAGTGCTAAGGAAGAATGTGTATGCTTGTAAGCAATCAACAAGGGGGCAGACGGCTAAAAGTTCTCTCCGAGGGATTGAGGTAATGAGGATTAAAGCCGTACTAAAGGGCACTGGCTCATCGATTTTGTTTCGAACGCGGGACCTCCTGGTAACGAGAGTAGACCACTGCTCTACCACTGAACCATCTTGCCTGTAATTTATTAAACTCACATTCCATTTGTTGCCATCCTTGTCTGGTGGTACGATGTCTTGAAAGTCATGGGAGAAGGGACCGTGTCCGAGGTCATGGCAGAGACCGGCGATCTCAACACAAGTTACCTCAACCTCCTGAATGCTCTTACTATCATTCTGTCGGAGCATTGAGGCAAGTTTGCCCGCCAAGTAGCTGACACTTCATTGAAATGAAAGTAAAATAGTCTGAGATGGTAATATTTTGCAATGTGTTTTTTCAATTATTATTTTGTGGGACAGCTCCTGGCAACTAACAGACATTCACGTATTGTCATAGAGACTGGCAGTTGATTTTATTCGGAAAAAGGTACAAAAACACACGATGAAGGATTACATGAACTTCAGGTCGGAAAAACACAACCATTATTTTGTCTTCTTGTCTTTATCTAACTACATATTTCTTATTTATCTTCTTCCTTATTTAGGTTGTCTTGACAGGATCCAATATTCTGTCATATGTCTTCTCATGACCAGTAAATTTAAATTTAACAATATCCAGTTAGCCCTCCCCTCGTTAGTTACAGTACACGACTCATTTTCCAGCCTCGGCGACCATTACTCCCGGCCCCCCCCCCCCCCCCACTCAGTGTTATTTAGGGTACGCATATGCGTGTTCCAACCGACCCCCCCTTTTCAGCAAAAGTCCGGTGTGTAAAGTCAATACGGCTCGACCTTTTTCTTTTGTATACGAGCCTTTTTCAGCATCCCCCCTTTTCAGCAAAAGTCCGGTGTGTAAAGTCAATACGGCTCGACCTTTTTCTTTTGTTACGAAAAGGACATTTTGGCAACACGCATGCGGTCATTTTGAAACCTGAGTGGGGGGGCCGGGCCATTACTCCGTGTGAATTTCCTACACTATCGGAATTCTTAAGTTAAACGCTAGATCCGACACTATGACCAACCCTTTACCCAGTATCTTACCTAAGACCCAATTGCAAACATAATTTTGACGAAAAAAAGCCCGGAGCAATGTACAAGATCTAGGGTCTCGCTTACTTATGTTTCTGTTACAAGGATGTTGAAATGCTGGAAATAGGGGTAGTTGTTTTTCAGTGATTTATATGAATTATTACAGCTTTTGCAATTTTATATTCATTAGATAACTAAGTAAATGTAATTACCGAGGGGGGAACTTTTTGTTCTAGACAAATAATGAAAACCTTATATTCGAATAAAGATAATTTGTTGTAGAATCTGCTGGTCAATCTTCATTGTCCCGTGGATAAAAAGGCCAGTATCTTAGCTAGAACCGGAGACAATTTCTTAAAACCGTGCAATCGAGGTCTGGTACAATTCGAAATGATTATTGGTCTCCTATTCACTTGTTGATTTACAACCCATCTCCTGCTGCTCAATAATTTTATTCCAAGTTTTCATTTCTAACCGACCCAATAAACCTTAAATCTCTTATTATAAAAACTGAACATACCCTATTGAGTGTTCAAATCTTGTATGGACGGCGCTTGGGAACACATAGCAGGTACAGCCAAGCTGCTTGATGAATCGTAGTCTCTGAAACTCTGGTGTATCGATGATTATCTGGCAATGCTTCGGCATCTGAACACTGCTATGAATGGGGTCATTGAAAACCTGTATTGAGAAAGAGAAAAAAATTGAATTCCGGAACCTTCAATAGGGGAATTTTCTGGAACCTATCTTCCATTTTGTGTACTGGTGGATGTTTTTTACATGACAGCATTTCATTCCGGGCGTCGACTTTAACATTCTAGGGGGGGGGGGGCTCATGGCCTACAAACATGCGAAGTACGCCGACCTACACATTTAGTGATTTTAACGAGTACAGGTAGTGAAAAGAGAAAATCAATTCTAAAATTCATCGTAATCAACCCCCTTTCTTTCTAACTATATATTAATAATTGCAAAGAAAACAGTTTACCTAAATAGATGAAAATTAGCTAAACCAAATATTATTGACTTCATTTCCTTATTAATCAAATCGTACAAAACGGAAAGATACATTGCTATACACAATGATAAAAAAAAAGATGTCCGTGACAGCAGGTGGCAGGGTATGGCCAAGTATATATCCATTGTCAGATAAGTGAAAAAAGGATATTTGATATGTTAATGAGCTGTATAATGTTTATTACATAATGTAATCAAATGTTCATTTTCACTGGTTTGTGAATCATTTGTCAAATATATAAATGTACATTGAAGTGACTAATGACAATAAAAAAGAAATTTCAATACACCCCCCCCCCCCCAAATAAAACAAAACAAAAAACGTTAAGCTCTCTGAAGCTGATGTACCATGATTACTAAAGATTGCGAAACATGAACAAAAAACAAACAATTCAAATTTTGCTGAAACCAGATGTCAATTTTCAGGGACCGGGGGAAGGGTGGACAAAGAACTGTACATGTGGTTACAGGCAGTCCTACAACTCCCCCCTCCCTGATCTCATACTTCGCCTCAGCTCGAGAGGTTAAATATATGGTATTCCCTATACACTGAAATTATATTACAGTTTATTATTAGAAGAGTGGGTTTGCTTATTTGGTGGGTGAGAGCATGTGACTGGAATTAAAAGTGTTTGGAATATTGCAATGGCAATTTAAAGAATGTAATAACTAATTATTTTCGCTTTTGTGTTTTACAATTGTATCCCTCGATAGAACATCTGAGCAGGGCAATCTATCTGTACTATTACACAAGTTTGTTATTTGAGTTAATATGTTTAAATTCAAATAAAAATAAATGCGACTGAGCGTAACGACCCGAGAGAGACGAAATTATGTTTCGGAATGCTGGCACTTTGTATTCCCTGCCCCTCTCCCCTAGGATTGGTGCCCCTGTCCTAGTGATATTAACTAGAAGTGTAAATTGTATTGCTCATAATAACCTACATGCAGTGTCTTAAAGCGCTAACCAACTATTAAAGATAATAATTAATAAATGATAATAACAAAAACGAAGTATATTGCTGACGAATACTCATTGATTGTAATTCTACACGAATGAAAGAAGATAATGTAGCCTATGACATTATAATAATAATGGCTTTAGAAAATAAATAAATTAAGGACGATTAATTCCTTAGATTTATTAAGTGGTTTTCAGAAACACGATAAAGTACTACTTCATATTACAAACTTAGCGTTCCTACGCTTTTTTTAGCTCGCAATTTAAGAAACACGATAAAGTACTACTTCATTTTACAAACTTAGCGTTCCTACGCTTTTTTTTAGCTCGCAATTTAATTCCGAACATTAACAACATGACTATGGTCGTAATGTAAATTAGCTACTTTTTAATCAACCTGACATTAGCTGTAACCATTTTGTTCACTGCCTGTCTCGATGACTTCAAAAGAACTGACTTCACCTTTGACATACGCCGTAGCAACTCGATCGGTAAACAAGCTGGCAAATAGCCAGCATGTTTATGACAAAGGCACAAACACAGTGTTTGGGTTTCCCCTCAACTCTAAAATCTTCTCAGAAATATAATTACAGGTTTCTTTGGGGAGTGTGGTGTCATGGGGAGAAAATGTTAATTAGACCAACTCTGTGTCGGTTGAAATATAGAGATGTCGTAGTCTAGCAGATATGTTACAGGACTTTGGATTACATGGTTCGCAGCACTAATGTCCTTTGGCAAGACATTCTCGCCCCAAGCTATTACCATTTTGTTCAATGCCTGTCTAGACAACCTGAAAGGAAAAGATTTCACCTTTTACATACACCGTATCAACTCGGTAGACGAGTTTTCGTTATTCTGAGAGATTTATTTTATTCTTGCCCATCAATCTACAAGATTCCCAACTGTAGTGCATGGGAGAGGCATATAGCAAGAATAATGTACAGTGTTTCAGCAAAACATGGGCATCACAACTTTCTTAAAAACGTTACGTACCATGTCGTTTATCAAGTAAATAAATTCATATTTATGGTTGCTTCATTCCCAGGTGTGTGTGGTGATGAAGCATTTTATTCACCTGCTAATATGCTCTTACCTTTTTTTAATTTTTTTTTTTACTACAATTGCCTAAACGCATTTTGCATAAATAAGTTGGTGCTTTTCTTTATTTAAGTACATATTTTTCACCAAATATGTTTTCTAACTTTTCAGCTTTGATTCTCTCATGGAGGCTTAGTTATTGAATTAAAAAGTCCTTCCAAATAAAGCTTGGTGCATGATACATGTACATCTTCGCTTGGTACGTCACATTTTCAATTTATTTTCTTTATTTAAAAAAAAATGAATTACTTGTTGAGTGCCAGTGTTTAGTGCCGCAAGGATCAATTCTCGGACCGTTATTATTTACAATTAATATTGATGATTTTCCCCGATAATCAGATAAATTTGTCCTGTTATCCTTTTCGCAGATGACTCAAACCTTTCTTTACAGCAACAGAGACCCCCAATGTAGCGCTTTTGATGTTAAATAATGAATTAAGAAAGTGACTAATTGGATTAAAGCGAACACACTCTCATTGAACTAAGACAAAACTAATAACACGTTTTCAGGAACTCCATTATCGTTCTTTCAGGTGATAAAATCTTTGACTCTGTCAAATTAGCAGAAGTCTCCTTTACAAGGGTTTTAGGTCCCATAATTGATGTCCTGGACAATCCATACCGATAATGTGATGAGAACAATCTCGATAACGTTGGTGTCATTAAAAAAACGAAATATATTTTCCATCAAATATATTTGAAATGCCTTACTCATTACTTGTATTATCTTATTTAAACTATGGAATTATTGCCTGGGGGAACGACTCCAAAACTCAAATGAACAGAATGTTATTACTACAAAAGAAAAGCACTCCGAATTATTACCAAAATTGGATACTTTGCTCTTTCTGATAAACTTTGTTTTAAAGCGAATGTTATGAAAATGTCTGACTTAATTTAATTAATTTGATTGATTTTTATTTCTCATGCAAAACATAATACAAAAATTATTATATCACAACAAATATGTAATGAAACGATAAATATAGTGGAAATAGCACGAAAAAATAGGAACTAACTTAAAGCAGAGCTTGTTGAAATGTTTCACCTAGGTCAGTTTATTTATCAGCTAAATTTAAACGAACTACCTGAAATATTCAATATTATGTTTTCAAAAAACCATCAACACCAAAATTATCCCACGCGACAGTCTCATTCATTTGTTTTTCTCTATATCCTCAAGCGAGGTTTTATTTCCATAATTTCAATACATATTTACACTAATTACTCAATGATTCAGTGAAACATAACATAGGCTAAAAATTTAACTATATTCAACAATTCTTCCAGCTTGGTATTATTTTCTTTGCTAACACATTCATTTCATAAAAATAATCTAAGCAACGACTTGAGTAAAAAAAAAAAAAAAAAAAAAAAAAAAAAAAAAAAAAAAAAAAAAATATGTGGGTAATAAACAGAACCATTAACAATCTTCTTAAGGTAATATTTATAGATTGCTTGTTGCGCATAATTTGAAATAATATTTAGGAGAGAATATCTCTTGTTTCCAATGTACCTACCTACAACTATTATCTTTTGGTTTATTTGTATTTCTTTTAGGAATAGGTTAAATATGAAATTACACATTATTTTCCAAAACATTATAACATTAAGTGAAAAGTTGAGTCAACTTGTGTACTAGAGTTGCATTAATTGTTATTCACAATTTGCCATTTATATAAGTTTTCTTTCGAGGCAATAAACCTATAAATCATCTTGAAGTAAAATTGTTTAACTTTATTATCATGAATTTGCTTTAATTCAAATGAAAATACATCCTTCCAAACAAAGTCATTGTCCAAATCTAAAAAGGAATTCCAAAAATAAATGACATTTGGTTCTCTTGACTTTTTACGTATTAACAAACGATAGTAAATTGTCACTTTCATAACAAAAACATTCACTTTATCCCCTGTTTTTATTTCTGTAAAATTCGAAAAATCACATTCGTGTTCAAGATTCATTCATCTTGCCATTCTTAAAGGTAATGCTACTATTTTTCCAAATAATTCTTATTTTAAACAGATCAATGAATTTTAGTTCTGACCAAGTACAAAAAAGATCTACATAAAATTCTGGCAAATTATGTTTAGAGCATAATAAATTCATTTCTTTTATGTTACAATTGAAATGTAAACAAAGTGGCAAACCCCCTATTTTATCGGCCCAGTATTTAAACATATTTTTCCAATTAGAGCCATTATCATTACAAAAACGAGATATCCATGCCAAACGAAGTGAAGATATTTTACCAGCAATATCAATCATATTCAATCCACCATTTTCAATATTACTTATAATCACATCACGTTTACTTTTATCTCTTTTGGAATTCCATAAGAAACAAAATAACAGTCTCATTCATATCATTTACCGAGAATGAGAACAGCGTGGGTATTAATTTCTTCCTCTATACTGGGCCCAATTTAAAAATTCACTCGAGCAAACCTTGGCAAATGATCCCACTTTGTGCTCATTTAAACGGTTTTAAATGAATAAAAGGTGTCATTACATGTGCGTAGCTTCTTCACTATTGTGTTGTAGTCTACAATAAAGCAAAGAACTCATAGTTTATTCGTGAATGCAGGCCTTGACAACCCTCAAATGCATTTAGCTGTGTATCTTATATTAGAAACCATGCACGTACTTTAAACAGGTTTCTCCCTTTGTAAATTTCAATAGGCTTCTCGTAACAACTGTGTACTGTGTACTGTGTACTACCCTTTTGTTCAAATATACTTGCTTGAACTCTTATGAACTAAGGATGCTGCACCCTCTTCCCCTCTTTCTCTCTCTCTCTCTCTTTCTTTCTCTTACCCCTCCTTCTTCCTGTTCTTTAATTTTTCTCCTTCTTCTTCCTTGTAAATCCTATTCCCTTCCTTTTCTCCTCGAGCTTGATTTTGTTCTCCTAAAAGGGTATAGCTTCATAAGCTCTGTTTCTTTTAAAGGTTCCTCCACTTTTTCTTCAATTCCCTTCCTTTTCCCGTCTCGCTCGTTCTCTCTTCTTTTTTCTCTCTCTCTCTCTCTCCCTCCTCCTTCCCGTTCCTCCACCTTTTTTCCTTCTCCTTCTTCCTCGTCTATCCTATTCTCTTCCCTTTTCGCTCTGTTTCCTTGCACCAAACTCATTTCCCCCCCCCCTTTTTTCATTCTTGGATACGAGCTTGATTTTTTTCTCTTAAAAGGGTATAGCTTCATAAGCTCTGCTTCTTTTAAAGGTTCCTCCACTTTTTCTTCAATTGTGAAGAAATTAAGAATGATTTTATTTTCTACAATATTATTCTTTGATAAAAAAGAAGTATGTTTCAATAATGGAAATAAAGTTAGTTTTTAAAATCAATGAATATCTACTTTAAGTAGTAAATGAATATTTGCTTTTCACTTTTAAACAAAGTTTCTTAATTCATTTACATTAATATTATGAAAACGTACATAGAGAGTAATATTTGGGGACTGCTATTAGGAATTTGTGACGCCATAGCTTGATGCATGTTCATGTTTGTGTGTACAGTGACTGTACACTCAACCAATGATCTGTAATCGTCCATGACCTAGCATCGTGTATCCATCCATAAATGAACCTGCATTTAATCAGCAGATGTATTAGATAATTTTATTGTATTAACGGAAAACCAACGCTCCTTCTCTCCCCTTTCCTTTTCTTCTCTGCAAGTCACTCTTCTGCTTTTTAATTTAATTTTATTGTTGTATCTAAGTTGAGGGCTGCAGGCACGTCAAGCTTATACTTTTCTTATTCTGTAGCCCTCCTGCATCTAATTTTTTTCAATTATGCATTCAATATATTTGTTTAATTTCGTAATTATCTGTATAAAATTATGTACACTTGAAATTTTGTATCAAACCATATATGTTCATGAAGATGGATGTTTAAAAAGAAAGAAAAAAAGATGCAAAAACCAATAAATCAAATCAAATCAAATCAAAGTATTTGATATATTTTTGTCAGAGTATTTTCGAATTCCCTCTATTTCATATCTAACTAGACAGCAATTCAAATAAAATGCTGGTATTCCTTTTGTTAAAATCATTTTATATTTCATATTTTTCTTAAAGGTTTATACTCTGACTGAGGAAGGCAGCTCTCAAATTACATTAATGATTTTAAAATCCTATAATCTAACCTGTCATAGATATCACAGAAACTATATAATAACACAATTCAAAGACTCATGCATACACAGAGAACACATGAACAGGAAACAAAATATTAAGCCTTCATATTCATGACTCCCGTCTCTTCTATCTACCCCTCCCCTTTTCTTTGATCTCTTTTAATCACTTTGATTCGTTTCAAATTAAAAGGTCATTAAAAGCATCAATGTTATTGAATGATTACACGTAATTTATTTACATTTTTGTTCATTCATTCACCAATTAATAATTTCCATTAAAGTAATATTCATACACCATCAATATAATCAATGCGCATATTTCAAAATAGCTATATGCAAACAGAACTGGGTTTCCATGATTGTTAATATCCCGATATAACAAACAAAATGTTCACGATTAACCCAGGAAAACAGAGAAAGGGAAAAGCTATAAAATATAAAAGGATTTAAAACAATCCTCTTCACATCAGGTGAAATATTAGCAATAAGAACTGTATAGTTCATTCTTTTCTGTGATCGACATCCTTCCTCAGAACAGATAAGCAAAAAAACTAATAATTATTCAATTTCACTTCAATTTTGATACACTGTACATTCTCACTCATTTCCGGGATCAGCAGGAGTTGGAGATGTTCACTAACATATATACACTGTTGGTCATAATGGTGGAATATTTATTTTTACCCCAGTTTAGGGAAGGATTTTTAAAAATTATTTATTTCCAATAGATCTAGATAATGGCATACATTCTCAGATTTTATTGAATATTAATTTGCGAGTGTTTGTTTTGCGTGACTGCTAAATCATATGTGTGCTATTATGCTAATCAGCTAGGGAACCTACGTTCTTAAATCATAATTGACAGTAATGAGGATTAATGCCTCACAAAAGGGCACTAATAAAGCTGATCGACACGATTTTTATCCTGGGGTCTCACAGTAACAAGGCCATTGCTTAGCCCCTGAATCATGACTGTACGCAGTGTTTGCTAGGGTACGCGGCCCCTTCCACAAATCCCCCAAAACGAAGAAAATGCAATAAATTGTCAAAAATTCATTGCATTCCCCCCCCCCCCCCGGCCCCCAACAGGAAAAATTCCTCTGTAGGGCCATGCATTATGGTTCAAGGCATGGCCGGGGGAAAATGCAATGAATTTTTGACAATTTATTGCATTTTCTTCGTTTTGGGGGATTTGTGGAAGGGGCCGCGTACCCTAGCAAACACTGCGTACAGTCATGATTCAGGGGCTAAGCAATGGCCTCAATACTGTGAGGCCCCATGAAAAAAATCGTGTCGATCAGCTATATATTAGTGCCCTTTTGTGAGGCATTAATCCTCTTTACTGTCAATTATGACTTAAGGACGTAGGTCTCTTAGCTGATTTGCATAGTTGCACACATATGATTAAGCAGTCACGCAAAACAAACACTCGCAAATTAATATTCAATAAAATCTGAGAATGTATGTCGTTATCTAGATCTATTAGAAATAAATAAGTTTTTTAAATCCTACCCTAAACTGGGGTAAAAATAAATATTCCACCATTATGACCAACAGTGTATATATATGGAGGAGGAGCAAGGGGCAAGTCGCCCATCCTGACAGGTTTCCACCCAGGAAAAAGCCTGGTAGCAAGCAGGTAATGAATCACTGTTAGCAAAGAAACGCATGAAGTGTACGCATGATATTCCTCTACAGATTAACTCTTTCTTCCTCAATTAAGTAATTTGGGGGTGATACCCCTCCCCTCCCCAGATGGAAATGTTTTGCCCCTCCTTAGATCAAGGTTAGGAAAATATAAAATTGTGTACTAATTATTGACGACATAGTACAGTATCGCCAATATTTATATAATATAAGTTCTTGACTTAGTGTTACATGTTAACGTTACAACTTTATCTAGATACACTGTAAAGGATACAGATACAATTTTTACATATTGATTTTTGTACCTGCTATTTCTTTTAGAAATCTATTCATGAAGCTAAAGATAATAATCTTTCCCTGATGACGCAAAAGCTTAATAATTTATGAAAATCTTAAATCTAAATAAATTAACTAACTTACCTTTGGAATATCCATTATTCTCCTGGCCGACGTGATCAAAAGATGGTGTACAAACGTTTGAATCGGAATTATTAGGCCGATGTGATCAGAAGTTCATCTCGAGTCTACAAGTCTTTATGCGATGTCTACTGGCCCAATCCCATGAAAAGCATGATATCTCGAGTTTAATCTCTTACTGCCAGACACGTACTCCGATGGAATATCACATTGCTCTACTTTTCAGCTTCCGAAAAAAAAAATATCACAGCTCTATTTCAGAACACATCACACATTCACATGTCTCATTCAATTCATCTACTTTGGTGCAGTCTAAACGAAATAAATAGTCTCCTGTGAAATGTTTAGTTCAAGAGAATAACATCCTCGGACACAAAGTCAAGTACGCACGCATCGTCTACAAATTGACTCATGGGACTGATTCCAATTGTGCCAATGACATCCAATCGATCACTCGTCTCGCCGTCTGGGTTTCCCCAACATTGAAATTTTTCTGGCATACTGCCAACAAAAAAGGGGAATTTTTTCAAGCAATAAAGGGAACAGGAATTTTATCCTTCCTTTGTGAATATTCACTTTTTATATTAAAAAAAAGATAGTATCCAACATTAGGTTAAGTGGAAATGAGTGAATTGAGCCTAGATAAATATTGGAAACCTAGACTGAAAGCACACACCAAAATATTCAAAATAAACTGACCATGCTGATTATAATAATAATAATAATAATAATAAATTTTACTTATAGAGCGCTTTTCATATGAGATTTATCGTTTTGAGCATCATAAAGGGGATTGAGCCCCTTTTGTTTTTCTTTGTTTTTCCAGCTTTCCATGACCCTGTAGGATGCAAGTTGATAAAAGAATAATTCAATTGTTTATTCAGTTTTTCCATATCAAAAATTGCATTCATACCGGAACCAACCGCAACACCCCAGAGCAGGCACGTAGCCAGAGTTTGATGTTTTTTTGTTTTTTTTTTGGGGGGGGGGCACATACATGATACATGTAATCGATCGAGGTAAACAAAAAGGGTCAAAAAAAGTTCAACCGATCTTGGAATTTGTTTGGGGGCACGTGCCCCCCCCCCCCCTGTGGCTACGTGCCTGCCCCAGAGGGCGATCAGAAACCTATCCCTCGTAAAATATTCACCTTTATTATTGCATTAGAACAATCCACCTGGAATACACGCAATTAAGGTCCATGGAGCAACAACGGCGTCTGCTTGGGATCATTTAAAGGAATGTCCTAATTAGTAGACAACAACAGGGGCGTAAATCCGTACCGAGGAGTGGGGGGGGGGGGGATGGTCGGCGATAGCCATCACATACTAGCACGAGCGCACGCCCACACTAATTTACGCAATCGCGCGCGATCGCGCACGCACAAACACACAACACACACACACGCACACACACGCACGCACACACACACACACGCACACAACAAACACACACATACCCAAACACATGTACATAAATTTATACATGCATACATACATGCACGCACATGCCAAATTTGACAACCATAAAGTAAAAGAATTGGACATATATTTCGAAATACTGGCAAGCTGCAAACCGTAGTGTTTTATGAACTCCGAAATAAGACGACACACTTTCAAGTAGTAACATAAAGATTGAGTATTTCGTCAGGAAGATGTGAACTCTTTATTTTGAGTCCCATCACTTAGAAAATGACGTATAATGGTAAGGGGCGTCGCTAGACCTTTTTTAGTGGGGGGGGGGGGTGTAGAGGCCAACGATTACCGACAAAACTAGCCCCCAATTACCGACAAAATTAAATGTCCCAATATTTACAAATTTAACCCTATATACCCGGGGCTGAAGGCTAAATTGTTTTTCCTACGGACTATCTATAGTACTTGCGTATGCGCAAATGATCATTTTCCTCGACGACATAAATATACGAATTATTTCGTCAACTTAGTCAGCATCATAGCTATATATTTTAATGCAGGCGCGGAGCTAGGATCTCATTTTAGGGAGGGGCGGTAGTGAGCAGGCGAATCACTCAAAGAGTGCGCAAAGCGCGCTCATTAGGGGGTGTGGTTGATAGGCCTACCGCGCGAAGCGCGGAAGCTTAGACGTTTCCTTTAATTATTAGGAAAAGAAGACGATTTATTTTGCCGTTCTCGACTGTTAACCCTTGTCTGTATGAATTCCCCCGCCCCTCCCGCGCAAAGCGCGAAAGCTTTGGCGTTTCATTAAATTATTATAAAAAGAAGACGATTTGCTGTACTGTTCTTGACTGTAAATCCTTGTCTGAATTCAGTTCCCCCCGACCCCCCCCCCCCCTCTCCCGCGCGGAAGTTTTGGCGTTTCATTAAATTATTAGAGAAAGTAGACAATTCGTTGAACCGTGCTCGACTCTTAATCCTTGTATGAATTCAGTTTCTCCCTCTCTTTCCCGCCCATAGCGCGGAAGCTTTGACATTTCATTAAATTATTAGAGAAAGTAGACGCTTTGTTAAGCCGTGCTCGACTCTTAGTCTATGTCTGAATTCGGTTTACCCCACCCCCCCCCCGCGCAAAGCTTCATTAGTTTCATTAAATTATTAGAGAAAGCAGACGATTCGTTGCACCGTTTTCGACTCTTATTAAGCCCTATTTATCTGAATTCAGTTTCCCCCTCTCGCGCGAAGCGCGGAAGCTTTGACGTTTCCTTAAATTATTAGAGAAAGCAGACGATTCGATGTACCGTTTTCGACTCTTAATAAGCCCTATTTATCTGAATTCAGTTTCACCCTCTCGCGCGAAGCGCGGAAGCTTCGACATTTCATTAAATTATTAGAGAAAGTAGACGATTTGTTAAACCGTGTTCGACTCTTAATCTTTGTTTGAATTCGGTTTACACCTCCCGCGCAAAGCGCGGAAGTTTTGACGTTTCATTAAATTATTAGAGAAAGCAGACGATTGGGTGTACTGTTCTCGACTCATAATTCTCGTCTGAATTCAGTTTCCCCTTCCCGCGCGAAGCGCGAAAAGCTTAGACGTTTGATTTAATTATTATAGAAAGAAGACAAGAAGGCGAACTTTAGACCGTTCCTAATTCGGTAACCTGCAACGGCGCTTTATACTGACCGTTCGACCACACACGGCGCAATCAAGATCAGTGCAGTCGTCACGGTAACCTAAGTAATGGCCCCCTACCTCCCTAGATCGCGCGGGCGGGAAAATGGTTCTGCATTGCTAGCGCGAGAGAGCGGAGCATGCATGCGGTGCAATATGCAGAAGACTGCGTGGCCGGCCGGCCGGGGCGCGGCCCAATGCATTTTGTGTATATAGTGGGATTCTTATTATTCTGAAGTTGATGAAGTGCTTGTTCGCTCACGTCGCGCAACTATTCTTAATGATAGTGACATATACTGTATACGTGTAGGCTATACAGTTATACATACATGAAAAAATAACTCATTTCTCATGCATTATGCTAAAATTGAAACAATCACATTTTTTCTTCTTCTTCTTCTTCCTTTTTTCCTCTCTTTTTGTTGTAATATCAGGGGGGATGTTTGTACAGGCCATCCCCCCTACTTCAAGCCAGGGAGGGATGCAGCCCTCCCCCCAGTATTTAAGATTCAGCCAATTTGATTACAACTTTCAAAACGTCATAACTTTTTCATTTTTTATTCCGATTTCATTCAAACTTTCTTTCTTTCCTGCTTTCTTCTACATTGTTGTCCAGGGGCGTAAATCCCGGGGGGGGTGGGGTGTAGAGCCGGATAACTTTCCCTTTCGTTTTAACACACAAAATGACTGAAATGCCATTTCTTTTTCAAAATATATGACTCAGCAGGTCTTATTTTTTTTGAGGACCTTAAATAATATGCTATCTATAATATATTTTGAGAAGTGAGACGGCAACGAGAGAAAACAAAAATGGTATTTGGGGGCACGACGACCGGGAGAGATGATCATAACTACTTGGAAGATATATATGTGCCTTGGACTCTGTTTTTTACTGCTGCTGAACGGGGGAAGAGTGCACGGTACACGTGTATGTGGACAGCAGTTTGTGTGCAGTGACATACCGGTACCAGCAGCATGCATTGTACAGCGGCGACAATGTTATTCGCTATTCACCCACCGAGCTGCGGGCTCTCCGCAATGCGAGGAATGTTGCACCCAACACTGACATCCTCTTGAGCTACGCCAGCGGAGAAGGGGGAAGAAAGGCGGTCTACGCACACGACTGCGGAGAAGGCGTTTCAACCCACCTCTGCCATCAATTATACTAGGTAATGCTCAATCTCTTAACAATAAATTGGATGAACTTCATGCTGAAACAAAATATAACTATAAGTATAGAGATAGCTGCCTCCTGTGTTTCTCAGAAACATGGTTTAATGAAAGTGTAACTGAGGCAAGCAGTGATATCGATAACTTTGAGTGTGTACGGATGGATAGGAACTCACAATCAGGCAAAGAAAGAGGAGGAGGTGTATGCATATATATCAATAGTAAATGGTGCAATAATATCGTCGGCCTTATGCCAAAAGGGCCTTAACTGCTTTTGGCCATTCCGAGATAATCGCGTTTAAAGGTTTTGGCCTCTCTAATAATAAAAAGTTTGTGGTCGTTTTTTTGTTTTTGAAGCCAATTTCTAGAATGTGTTAAGTTATTAAGTTTTACATGAAATGTGTTAAATTTGTTATAAAATATTCAGAATTTTACATGCTATGTGCAAAAAACATGTTAGGGCCTTTTTGGCATAAGGCTTGAATGTAGCGTATTTATGCCAGAAGGGCCGTAACCTACTCGGCATTATGCCAAAAGGGGCGTAACCTACGCGGCGTTATGCCAAAAGGGCCTTAACCTGCCGTTTTCGTACGCGTAATTATGCGCGTAACTATGCTTTTAGCATAACTACACCTTTGGTTTGCCAGAAAGGCCCTCCTACGGCAAATGGATCACGAAAACTGATAAAACTGATGAATTAAATTGTTTGAAAAAGTATTTTTGATATCTGAATATTTTTATTAATATAATGCAGCTTTCGGTAAAGTTATTTTTTAGAGATCGTACATTTAGGACACCTTTTTCGATGTTTATTTTTCATCACAGTCCCATACGTTGACATCTGCGTATTTCAACGAGTCGGTCGCATTTCATGCATCCACACCTAATTGAAATCTCACTCAGATTTCATGATCTAAACTCATGACATATACTTTCAGTGATTATTTTAAGTACATTGTGTCTATTGTAGACTGATCATGTTTTTAATGGTATTTCTACTGATATTTATTGAATTAAATGGAAATTACGAAATAATCTGTCATTGATAAAAGATTTGCCGTATAAAACTAGGTTAAGGCCCTTTTGGCGTAAGGAAAAAGATGAGATACGCGTTTAAGGCCCTTTTGAAATTCATAATTATCTTCATAAATAAATCGAATTTCATCAAGTGAAGCACATCATTTTAAAGAGAATGATGAAATCTACAAGGTCGGGTTAAGGCCCTTTTGGCATAAGGCCGACGATATATCAGTGAAAGAACGTGAATGCTCCCCGGACATTAAACTGCTCACCGTTGGGTTGAGACCCTTTTACTTGCCCAGAGAATTCAACCAGATATTCATAACTTTTGTCGATATTCCCCCACAAGCCAACACTGTGAATGCAACTTTAAAAATTGCTGACATTCACAGCGAACTGGAAAGGAAATCGCCTGACTCAGTAAAGTTGATTATGGGTGACTTTAATAATTGTGTGCTGGACAACCACGTACCCCAGTTTTCTCAATATGTCAATCTGCCTACGAGAGGTGAACGGGTGCTTGATAAATGTTATGGGAATGTTAAGGAAGGATATAATGCTCGCATAAGACCTAGTCTGGGAGCCTCAGACCACAGTATGGTTTCTCTTGTTCCCAAATACAGACAAAAGCTGAAGCAAAAGAAACCTGAGGTGAAGACTGCACGGAGTTGGAACAACGATGCTGTTGAGACCCTACGCGCTTGTCTTTCGTGTACAGATTGGGATGTCTTCTTTGATGATCACAGCTTGGATGAAGCAGTAGAGGCCGTAACCTGCTACATCAAATTTTGCGAGGACGTCACTTTACCACAGCGTACCTTCAAAGTCTACGCGAATAGTAAACCATGGCTCAACACCGAAATTCGCGCTCTTCTTAAACAGAAGCACGCTGCTTTTGCTAGGAACGATGCATCTGAGAGGCGCAAGATCCTGCATGAAGTTAACAAGTTAATCAAAGTGTGTAAGAAAGCATATGGAAAGAAGATAGAGCACTTATTCAAATCGGGAAATCCCATAGATGCATGGAAAGGAATGAAATCAATCACTGGAATGGAAAAGAAAAAGAAAAGCATTCCAGTCCCAAATAATGTTAATGAGAAGGAGTACGCAAATGAGTTGAATGCTTTTTATGCAAGATTCGAAAAGCAAGATGAACCATCCACTGTTTCAGTTGAAACTGCCTCACAGTCGTCTCTGCCGGATGATTCTTCTGGAGTTCACCCTGTGATTCTCGTTGAAGATGTTAGGAAGCAACTGAAATTAATAAACGCAAGGAAGGGTTCGGGCCCAGATAGTTTGACTGGAAAGACTCTCAAATTGTGTTACGATGAACTGGCTAGTCTTTTCCAAAGGTTGTTTCAGTGGTCACCCACCAACACTGTGGAAATTGTCTCACATTGTACCTATACCTAAGATTACAAATCCTACTGTTCATAATGATTTTAGACCCATTGCTCTTACATCAGTTATTATGAAATGCTTTGAAAAACTTGTTAGAAATGCACTTATTTCTCAGGTGAAGATAGACCCGTTTCAGTTTGCCTATCAGGCTCACAAAGGTGGAGATGATGCCATCATGACCCTCTGGCATAAGTTATGCGAACACTTAGACAAGCCAAAAACCTATGCACGAATCTTGTTTGCTGACTTTTCCTCGGCTTTTAATACCATTGATCCTATGTGTTTGAAACAGAAACTTCAGGTCTTGGGGGTCCATCCAAGTTTATGCTCATGGGTTCTGAATTTTCTAGTGAATAGGGAACAGAGGACGAAAGTTAACAATTCGCAGTATGATTTGATTACAACAAAAGTAGGCGTCCCCCAAGGATGTGTACTCTCTCCTTTTTTGTTTAGCGTTTATACTAGTGACTGTAAGATGGAAAATGATTCCTGTACCATTATTAAATATGCAGATGATACAGTAGTCATGGGTCTGATATGTCAGAATGATGAAAAACCATACAGAGATGAAGTAACTAAGTTTGTAAATTGGTGTCAAGGAAACAATCTGGTCTTGAATATAGTAAAAACAAAGGAAATGATCATAGATTTCAGAAGGCAGAAGAACGACATCATTCCATTAACTGTTCATGATGAGGATGTTGATATTGTCACCGAATACAAATACTTGGGAGTTCACATTGATAGTAGTATGTCATGGGACATGCATGTTAGGAAAAAATACTCGAAGGCTAACCAGAGGTTGTACTTTCTTAGGAAAATGAATATGTTTGGTGTGAGTAAAGATATCATGAAGCTTTTTTATAGCTCAGTTATTCAATCTGTGATTACATACTGCTGTGTTGTTTGGTTTTATTCTCTGAGGGCTCAGGATAGAACAAAGCTGGGAAGGGTTATTAAAGCAGCAAAGAAAATAATAGGCAGAGATGTTGAATGTCTGGGAGACCTAGTTGACGAGCGCATTTTGACACATTTCAAAAAACTTGTTAAGGACCCCTCACTTCCTCTTAACCAAGTAGTGATTTTTAACGAGTCTGGTAGGGCACGTCAGATACGTGTAAGAACAGAAAGATTTCGTAGGACATTCGTACCCTATGCAATACGTCTGTTCAACACCACCCAACGACGCTGAACAAGATAACAATTGATTTATCTCTTGTTATAACTCTTGTATTTGGTCTTAATGAATCAACCTCTTTTTCTAAGCTCGGGATCCTCGACGGGCGCGTGCCAGGTTGCTGAACATGTTTTCCAAGTTAACAACAATGGTTGGCATGGTGGCCACCTGGCATGCGCCCGCCGCTATTTCCATGCTTGCATTCAATACACAACACGTACTAGTGCCCATTGAATATGTGGTGATTTCTGATTTAGAAGTTCTCGTAACTGGTCTTGAACGAATCCGCCCTTTATTGTTAGCTATTTAGCTCGGGATTCTCGACGGGCGCGTGCAGGGTTGCTGAACTTGTCTCCAAGCTAACAACAATGGTTGGCATGGTGGCCACCTTGCATGCGCCCACCGACTTCACCGACTTTACCTTGCATTTCAACTTGTACTTAGGAGTTGTTTTTTTGTTTTTTTTGTGTGTTCTTTTCCTCTGAGCAGCAACAGTGCAGCTGCCCTCCCACTATACCTTAATATACCATGTACTTTCTCCCTCTTTCCTTTCTTTTCTAACTCTCGCTTACCTTCCTCTAATTCACCTCCTTCTCTCCTTCTCTCTCCTTTTCTTTCTGTTACTCTCCTTTCTTTTCCCCCTTCTTTCTTTTCACTTTCTCTATCTCTTCCTTATGTCTTCTTCCATTTATCCTTATGTTTTATGTAATTCGTATTCTATGTATACATGTTATTCATTTCATACTTTTGTATTCTGTATGCATTTGAATATTTTGGTATGATTGTACTTATATTATAAATTTGTTATAAGTTATGAAATGTTTATGCAAATGTTTGATTATGTACATGTATCACCTGGAAGGCAAGTTTCTTCATTCTTCGGAAGAAGACAATAACATTTCTATACTCTATACTCTATACTATACTCTATACCCCACAAACCAATGACAGTACTCACAGCTGTAGTGATCTCAAAATTCCAACATTCATAACTCTTTTATTACTGGTCCGATTCATTTCAAACATTCTGTATTTCTCGATCTTCTGCTTTCATAAAAATGAAAATAAAAAACTGTTTGATTGCTCTTTAAATGGAGGCGTGATGGTTCTGTGGTAGAGCAGTAACGGCGAAGTCCTGGGTTCGAAACCAAGTCGATGCGCTTGTGCCCTTTGGTAAAGCATTAGTCCTCATCCCCTGGCTGCTTACTTACAAGCACTTATTTTCTTAGCAGTCAGGTAAAAAAAAAAATATTAAAAAAAATGACTCAAGTACATACAAAAAAAAATCATATGGATTAAACAAAAATTATATCTACGAATTACTGTTTTTTTAGGGGGATGACAAAAACATATGTTTGTTATCCTGATTTATGTATCAAGTTTGATAATTTCGCTTTTCGGTTTAAAAATATGTATATATATATATATATGCTTGTAAAGTACAGCTACGTCTCACGTTCCTTTTTCTTCACGCCTATATATATATATATATATATATACATACTTTTTAATCAAAAATCGAAATTATATTTGAATATTTGAACATAAATATTGCAACCTGTGCAGTGTTGATATATATAAACTGTTAATGTTTTCAGTGAGGTGGGCCAGACGTCTCTTGCCCGAGTATCAAACTTTACATTTCGCGTGCGAGCAAAGCGAGTCATCAACATATATGAAATATTGATGGCTCGCTTTGCTTGCTCGTAAAATTTACAGTTGATACTCGGGCAAGAGATGTCTCTCCCACCTCTCTGAAAACGTTAACCATTTTGTTATATATCTATACTTTACAGGTTGCAATCTTTATGTTCAAATATTCAAATATTTTACTTCCTCCGGCATTCCACAACATGTTCGTTATAAACAACACAATCCATTCTTATCCGACACGAAACTCTCAGAACTTTCATTTGATAAACCCCAAATTGCTAATTGCGCATAAATCTATCCGACACAATGGCGCTGACCTATGGAACAGCCTCCAAACTACTGTCAAATCATTTACTATCATATATTATTTCAAGGGTGCCATGAAGCGCAAATTATTATCAGCATACAGTCATAATTTAATAAGCGCTCCAAAAACCTGCACTCAAAAAGGACATAAAGAACACGTTTCACAAGTCATACACTCACATAATATACATATTTACACTTAACGCATTTCATGTTATGCCTGAAAAATATAATTTACTTAATTATATGGCTGTTATAATTAATCTTTTTCGGATTATACTATATTTTATAGGGTCGCCCACATAGGTTCCTTTCCTAAGGTCGCCATCATGTTCATGCTTTAGCTTTAGATGGCGGTATCCTGCGAATTTCAATTTTGAAATGATTTGTCAACTGTGTATTTTTAAAGGTATAATTGTTTAATTGAATGATATTATAGGATTGTACATGTATTTTAAATTTTGTTAATAATATATATGTACTTATTTTGTATATTACTCTCTATTATGTTGGAAAAATGCAGAAATAAAATAACACACACAAACAAACTTTTGATCCCATCTAGGCTCCAATATTTAATGTCCTTATTTCCAGCATAAAGGCAAGCCAATGCACAAGTACATGTAGACGTCATTAATATGTAGATATTACTCTTGCTGCTAACTGACCGGCATCAAAAATGTATTAAAAGAAAGTTTAGTTCCTTTCAGTTCAAAGATTAAAATGATTTTATTTCTCTTGCAAAACGTAATACAAGGCATAATTATTACAAAAAGAAAAACACTGAAACAAGACAAATATAATAGTAATGGCACGAGAAAACAAGAACTCAGTAGAAGCAGAGCTTGTTGCAGTATTAGTTTCTCAGAGGCTTTCTTAGAAAACGTCTTGAAAACAAAGTACTAAGTTAGAGCTTATTCCAAATTCTTTGTAGCATCAATGAAAGTTTCATGCACAAGAGATGTTTTTACGAATTGAAAGACGAAATAAGCACATCAATTTCACAGCCAGACTCAAGGATACTAGTGTTTAAGAAAGAAAATAAAAGTGCTTGAATTTAAGCAAAACTTATTGAATATTTAATATTACTACATTGGTCCAGTTTGAAAAAAACATACAAACAAATAAGCTAAAAGAAGAAATGCCGTTCAAATATTGATATGCCTCCGCCAAAATGGTGCCAGTTGTACATGCGTCTGTACGTTCGCCCCACTTTTCGTCATAACATATCTCGTTAACTTCAAGAGACATGGAGCAATTTGAATCAAACTTTGAGAAAGTATGAATGAGCAAAAAAAATGCTGAATCGATTAGATCTTGGGTTGAAAGGGTCATAAATTAAGGTCACAGGGGCAGAAAAGGATTGAAAATGACCAGGAAAAAAATCTCGTTACCGTGATAACTTCTGAAGCAATTCATACCAAACTTGGATGAGGTATGAATGAGTATAATATGGATGAACTGATTCAACTTTGGGCGTCAAAGGCCAAAGAGTCTTACAAGTGTTAAAAACTGCCAGGAAAATATATGTCGTTATTTGAACAGCACTGAAGCAACTCAAACCAATAAAGGAACATGTATTCAGAGGTTTATTAGAGACACAGTCCCATTCATTTTGTTCCTATATCTGCCCAATATTGAGAAAGTAGTATTAAATATATGATTCAGAAATATAAACAAAGAGAAAAGAAAGGATTTACCCAACAATATTGCCCAATAAATATCAGAATCTCATTAATAATGCAAGCATTAATCCAGGTTGTTTTTAAACATCTTCACAAAATTCTAAAACTCTATCAATTGTCAATTACTATCTTTATCAATATTTATACAGTCAACCATCATTGCAAAATAATTTTAATTTAGTTTTTTTTTTAAGTATTACATAACCAACGACCTGTTTAATGATGAAAACAATTAATCAAGACAAAACATTCCTAAAAATGTCAAATACCACTACCTCACAATTTTCTCAAATATCAATCAAGGATTAGTGTAACACACTGATTTGAAATATCAAATATCGTATGTTATTGTACTCCTTATATGAATGTATAATGTTAATTAGGAGTCAGAAATTAAAAACTACCCAACAAACGAATACAGAATAATTATTGCTAACAATGTGTAATTGTATGCTATCACAATCTCGTTATTTACACACATTCTATCTGCATTAACAGTCATATTATGCATATAATATGGAGTGTTTAAAAAAACTACTGAAATTCAATTGAGGCAGGTTGCTGCTTCATATTCTGTCTACAGATGTTGGCTTACATAAAGCCGATAAGGTATCAGTGTACATGAAAACAACTTGATAACCGTTAAATATGAGCAAAGCAACGTCTGTGATGTATTTACAAAACCGAAATCATTTTTTGGTAAATATACAGCTGAAAGTACTCGTTTGTAGACCTTCCTAGGATCAAATTATAAAGAAGCGTAATAAGAGAAAGGCGTTTATTCATAGATATATTCATTTAATTTTAATTTTTTTTTTTTTTTTTTTTTTTTTTTTTTTTTAAATAATAATTTTTTAAACATGAGAATTTTTTTTTTTAATTGTACCTAAAACGTGAAAACAATATAATTTCATATTTTCCAGAAAATTTAATTTCAGTATTAGTAAACTGCATGATTATACCCGATGTTGATTGAATTTCAATGAAAAGACACTTTGAGACTATTTTCTTCTTCTTTTTTAATTCCTCCTATTCCTTATTCAGTTCTTGTTCAAATAAATCAATGGCACAGTCCCTCAATTTCTCCCTATTTCTTACAATTGATATCTACGCTTGGGAAATGATTAGTATTCATAAAGAAACTGTTTAAATGATACCACGATAACTCAATATGTCAACTTCTCGTAGAAATTAGGTTTCTTTACCCTTAGTTACTCTCGCTTTTACTACTTTTTTTGTAATATCCCTTTCGACATAAAGTTGAATATTCTGTCACATGTGATTGGAAGAATAACCTTTACACACAAGTCAATCAGTGTCATACAATTTGCCAAAGTTTTGTTTTATCTTTCTGCGATTGTCTATCTAGTAAGTGTGTGGGTACGTGTCTTTTTTTAAATACCATTCATCTTGTAAGAATTAAAAACATCGTACAAAATTGATTTGGACACACACTCATACACACACGCACACACACACACATACACACAACCTCCTTTAAAGTAGTAAAAGCGAGTGTTACTTAGGGAAAAGAAAAGTTAATTTCTACGAGAATTTTAAGGGGCTGTAGATTTGGGGCCTGTAACATTGTCCGCATACACGAAAACGCGTTAAAACAAATAGGTGCACATTACACATCCTCGTTCGATCCGATTTTTCGTAGAAAGGGCGGTTGTTTTAGATATGGAAATCTAAACAACCACTATCATCCTGATTAAGGTTCTAAATAATGATGAAAATGTTAACGACTGAAACTTAGTGCACCTAACTCTTCTAGTCAGAATAAATATCAGAGTATCAGGAAAAGGGGTATCAAGTTCACTGGTGTTAAGGAAATACGTGAAAGGGTAGGAAATCTGACTTCCCTGGTCGGAAGCAGAGCTGCAGAGGGTACGAAATGATTTAAAAATCTAGTGGAAAGACTCTTCCTTTCAGGCTAAAAAGTCTAAGAGAATCAATCTACGAATAGGACGTACAAATATACCATGCAAGATATAAAATCCCTGTTAAAGTACTTCTTGTAGCTACTTGCTCCCTCTATATAGAAAACAATGCCTAAGCGGTGACCATTGGTTCCCCATAATCCTCTTTTTCTTATGTTAATTGAGAGCTGATTCAGTGACCTTGCAGGGTGGTCTAATCCCTCATGGCTAAACTAGTACAGACGAGCTTTAAGGGTTTATTAATCAGAGATGTTATAGTAGGAGACCAGCCTGTAGGTCCCTTGACCAATCTTGGGGAACAAAGGTTTGAAAGTGTTTTTGTGTTCCCTGATGAATACCGAACAATTTTGACTTGGGCTGCCCCCTTGAAAATCCCAGGCATTTACGTGAGGGGTCAACAAAGGTCATACAGGGTAGAAATTCAAATATACTCCAATCGTGTCGATATGCATATCAAATTTCTCGTCTGGTCATGAGGATTCAAAAAATGTATAGTTTGCTATACCTTCGATCTTAAATGAGGGCGCTATGGTCAAAAACGTTGAAAGGTCAACACACTTTTGACTGGTGGTCAAATTCACCAACACAGTGAACCTTATCAAATTTAATATCAAAGTACTCGTCTGGTCATGAGGATTCCAAAAATGTATCGTTTGTTATACCTCCGACCTTAAATGAGGGCGCTATGGTCAAAAAGGTCAATGCACTTTAGACTGGTGGTCAAATTCACCAACACAGTTAACATTGTCCGATTCTAATGATTTTAGTGTCTTATAATATGTTTTCTGACACGGCAAATTCAACTATACAACTTTCAAAAGTAAAAGTGCTTAACATGACCATGTACAATGGCTGCCGTTTCGGTGACAAACATATATAACTTCTTATCCATTTGTTTGAGGGGAATTTCAAGGTTATGGCAACCACTATTGGTTTTAAAAGTTGCTTAGTTGAATTTGTTATGTCAGAAAACATATTATTAGACACTAAAATCTTTAGAATCGGACGTTGTTAACTGTGTTGGTGAATTTGACCACCAGTCTACAGTGCATTGACCTTTTTGACCATAGCGCCCTCATTTAAGGTCAGAGGTATAACAAACTATACACTTTTGTAATCCTTATGAACAGACGAGTAATTTGATATGAAATTTGATAAGGTTAACCGTGTTGGTGAATTTGACCACCAGTCAAAAGTGTGTTGACCTGTCAACGTTTTTGACCATAGCGCCCTCATTTAAGGTCTGAGGTATAGCAAACTATACATTTTTTGAATCCTCATGACCAGACGAGTAGTTTGATATGCATATCGACACGATTGGAATATATTTGAATTTCTACCCTGTATGACCTTTGTTGACCCCTAACGAAAACGCCTGGGATTTTCAAGGGGGCAGCCCAAGTCAAAATTGTTCGGTATTCATCAGGGAACACAAAAACACTTTCAAACCTTTGTTCCCCGAGATTGGTCACGGGACCTACAGGCTGGTCTCCTACTATTAGACAGGTTTCCCTGTCAGGGGGTATCAAACCTACTCCTGATTTCGACCCTCGTTGAGGGTGGTTTTCAGAAGGTGATATTGCGCTTGGTGGTGTCTAGTGTGACTTTAGCTTCTGGTTCAGGGGATCGCGAACCTCGAGAATTAAACTCAGCCGACCCCGTACCAAGCGCAGCAGCAGCAGCATCAGGAGGGTTCGACATCAGACTCGGAATACCTGCATCCCCATCAGTACTGACAAACGAATCTGTTTCAAGGGAAAAAACAACAAACGTACATTGTTATTAGATGTAGTTATTGCAGGTATTGCAGGTTTCAAGCTATCCTTCTTTCTCCTCATTTGTCTTTTTTTGGGGGGGGGGGGTGGGGGTACCATGCTCTTATACTTTTCCCCGAAATATCCTCTATTTTCCTGCCCTTTTTGAGGTTGTCATTTCCCAGAACAGGTGAATTAACTGAAAAAGTGACATGGAGAAAGAGAGAGAGAGAGAGAGAACTTGGGGATTGACACTTGAAAGCGGGAGGGACGTAGACAGAAACAGAAGAAGATATTAGACGAGGTACTCAGAGGCAGAGACTGATAGCGGGAGTGGGAAAATTTACCCACATTAGATCAGGTAGACCAGTAGCAGAACAGGATAGTGAGAGAGGGGGAGGGAGATGGGAGGGTAAAACAAAGACAAAGACTGATAAAGAGAGGTATACAAAAAAAAGAAGATTGACGGAGACAGGTACAGACAGTATAAATTGGAGGGGACAGGGAGTGACAAACAGAAATGGAGTAGGACATAAAACAGAGACCCCAGTTTTCAGGCCAGAGCCCAATTGAAGGCACTGGAACCACTCCATTTCTAGGCTTCCTATTGTACAGTACAAACAGGACGCGAACATTATTTTCTCAGTCGCTTTTCAGGCTCATTGGATGAAATCATCAGGTATCCCTGCATAGAAGGAGAGACTCACCTAAACCGTAGCTGGTGATGCTGTTAAGAGGGCTAACAGCGCCTATGGGCGGACTGGAAGCCATTCGGCCAATTGGTGGACTCCTGACTTTCTGCTTGACGGGTGTGGTTGGGACGGAGCGTCGCCTCCGATTTATCATTTCAAGCCTGGTCGTGCATCTGTCCCTAGCGTTCTTAATGGTCTCTCGATCTAATTTGGGTACCTTGGTGTAGATGCGGAAGGTGACGTCTAGCAGTCGCTGCGGCAGGTCGGCTGGGAGCTGGTCAAAGATGAGCGATGCAACGATCAGTAGGTTTAATCTTAATTCTATTAACCCACTTGGTAAGTGCTGCTGTTATCAAATATGTTATTAATCTTATCGATGACTAATAAACACTTGAGACTAACCCTTGCATCCGTATTTACAGGGTCTATGGTTTAACAATTTAACAATATCTGCATCAGGACATTTTGAAGGATCAATGCTCCCCAGTTGTATTGGTCTAAATATTTGTGGTCATATGGTTGCTGTCCTAACCATCATTTTAAGGTTCTTTGATATGGAATCCTTCTCAAACATTGGTTTGTATGGAGACCATTTAGTGCAAAGATACATGGAATTAATATAATTGCTGCCCAGGGCACTTGTTAAAGTAAAAATGGTACCTCTCAGATTTAAATAGGGGCAATTATCAGAGTTGGTAAAAGGCACTTCTAAGAATGGGGAACGGTCACCTATTACAAATAAAAAGGGCACTTATCTGATGTAAAGGGGGACACCTTTCCCATGTAAAAAGAGGCACTTTAGGGGTACTTAAAAAAGTGAGGGCACGGCTCTGTCGCCTTTTCCGCCTCTGCTACAATAGATATAACAAAAAAGATGCTTCTTATTTCTAAGAGTGCCGAGCTGGGATCCAAACCCTAACCCCTTGGATTGAGAGTCAAACGAATTTAACACTATAACTCGTCATCTCCCCGTGGATAGTCGGTAGGTTTGTATAGGTTTGTACAGTTTGCATAGGTCATTTCTGAGTGACTAGTACACTGACCTTGTCCTCTGGTAGGAGCTCGGCATCAAATTTACCATCACCTGTTTTCTTGTAGAACGGGATATCGAGGAGAGGGTTCTTGTCTCCACTTCCGTAGTCAAAGTGTGATACCTATCATTAAATGAGAAAACAGAAAGTCTTCGGAAATCATCAGAATAAGCAAAATAAATTATTCAAAATTATATGTTACATGTTTTTATTTATCAAATAAAAACATTTATAAAAACTGTGTTCATTTCAGGAAACTTGTTTTTCAAAAAAGTAATTTCCACTGCAGTTCACTTTTTTTTTACTCTGAAATTGTTGAGGTTGATATATATAAATGATGAAACACCTAAGGGTGTCACTAGAAGCTCTTGAAGGGGGAGGCGGTGGGTAGCATGTCAAATTCGCCGACAATTTAGCCGGAGGAAAACAAATTCCACAAGAGTTCAAAGAGTGTTTAAAAAACCAAAACACTTTTTGGAGGACGAGTATGCGTCCTACCAGATTATGACATATGCAGTGATCTGACCTTTTTCCGTAAGGGGGGGGGGGGGGCACTCGTCTTTCTGATAGCTCATTATTTCGAAACACAAACTTCCCATATTAGGGGGTTCATAATTCCTAACATTTTGTTGCATTTCTCTGAAGGTTCCTTTATCTGACGGTTGAGAATTCCGAAAAACGAAATACGGTACATAAGTCCGAAAATGAAAAAAAAGATTATTATTCCGAACGTTCGTAAGTTAAAGGAAAAAAATATGTAAAGAACCGTATTTTATTTCAAGAATTTGTATTCTTTAGAATAACGACATTGAACTATTTCCATACAACAATGCTACACCCAGCCATACCTCGACTTCGATATTGTCAGCTCGGAATATCTCCATTAAAGAGGACGATGACAGGGATGAGAGATCGTCAGCATCAATTACGATCAATCGCTTAATCACAGCTGAATCTACTGTACGCATCTTTAATTGAAGAAAAAAAATCGTGATAAGCCTATATATATATATATATATATAAAATATATACATATCCTTCTATATTATTTATTTACTCTGCATCTCGTTAGATCTTGCTCCTCTGAACATTATATATATAAATATAATGAAAATACAAATTAAAACAATTATGATAATTTGAAATAAATATACATATTTAGGATTTTTGAAAGAGTTTTAGCATTGATGCCACGCATTACTCTTGAAATGCCATGGAATTTTTTCTATAGCCCTTTTTCATGTTCGGCTGGCCTACTATTTATTATTATTATTATTGATATTATTATTATCAATGGTATGATTATTATAATTTTTCATATTCTATTTTTAATTCATATTATTGTTATCATCATTATTATTATGGTTGTTGTTGATGTTTTATTATTATTATTATTGTTATCACCATTATCATTTATGTTTATTTAATCATTATTACTTGTAATAATGATATCATTATCACCATTTATTATCATCATTAGAGATGGATGGCGCAATCGGAACTACATTACAGCAGTAGTAGCCATGTCGGTAAATTACCCTGCCTTTAAATCATGTTATACTTGAAAGACGTCAAGTACCTCTTCGTTGGCATGTTGGCATTCCGCAATGCACTGGTAGAGTTCTCTCTTGTGTATTCGGTCTATGATCTCCCGTGCCTTCACCATTCCTGATTCTTGAGATCGTGAGCGCATAATTTCGTTGACAATGGTGTCATTGACTTGGCAGAAGGCCTCGGGGTCCTTCACAGATTCCAATAGGTTGTACTCCTTTCTGAAACAGTTTCATTTGCAAATACAAAACAAAGTTATAACAGTTATGGTATACAGGAGCCTGTTAATCAGTCAATAACATGATCACTTTCTACCCACATTTTAACGATTGCAAAATGTTCCCACTTACTCTTTGTTACATCCATAATAAATAATAAACACAAAATTACATGAATGTATAAGCAATACAAGGAATGTTGTTCTGATTCGTGAATGAAACTTACCCGCCTTTACCAACGAATACGAGATGGTCAGCAGCTTCTCGGAAAGCGTCCTTCAACCTATATAAAAGAATAAATTTAGAAATAAGGTTTTGTGATATGAATGAATTAATAATACCGTATATATTTGATATACAACTAATAACCATTACCGGCTAAGATGTATTTCCTCAGAAAGTGAATTCAAAATTACAAATTACAAACAAGTTGTAAAAAGAATGACAGCAGAAGCGAGATTGGAGGCTAAAACAGCCAAGCCTACTACTGTTCTCAAGAGCAAGAGACTGCATCAACCCCGTCAACGGGTAATAATGGTCACCGATCTTGGGCACCTCAACATTCCTTCATCTCACACCATCGCAGACAGAACACTAAGTTTGACAATCAGAGTTTCCGGGGAGGAACCAGCACTCGAGAACCGAATCGGCCCGGAAATCCCACAAATCTTCAGGTACTGGCAGGTATCACGACGTCGGGGAAAGGGGAGCAACAACGACTGGCAGACTCCAAAATATCCGACATCCATCACGACAGAACTTCATCAATCACCGTCGATCATAGGCTTAAGTCAAAGTCCAAAGACAAAGTCCTAGTATACCACTCTTTAAACAGATCAAAATTTCGCCTTCATACGATTTGATTACATTCAATACTCTTATTTTTATGACCAATCCCAATCCAAAAGATATTTGATATAGCGCCTTTTCCTTTTTGGTTACAAAGCGCTGCACACACCACCCCACGATGTTTGGGCCACTTAAAAACAAAAGTTAGTCACTTCTGAGAGATCAATCAAGTAATACGTAGGCTGGTAATAAAGTTATTTCTAGCAGAATAGATGTGACTTTTCTTGAACTGGTCAACAGATGAGGCCGTCTGCACAGCAGTAGGTAGCTGCTTCCACAGTTTTGCAGGAACCGATGGGAAAGACAATTCACCAGCACATTTCCTTAAGAGACACTGATCGAGTGAGCCAAATGGATGATGATGAGCGGGTATTTCGGACTCGAGGACGAGGAACCATGCAGTCAGCTATGTACGGGGGACATCGGTGGTTGAGAGAATTGT
Source organism: Strongylocentrotus purpuratus (assembly GCF_000002235.5). Taxonomy (NCBI): domain Eukaryota; kingdom Metazoa; phylum Echinodermata; class Echinoidea; order Camarodonta; family Strongylocentrotidae; genus Strongylocentrotus; species Strongylocentrotus purpuratus. The sequence goes on from NW_022145614.1 coordinate 25,908,790, forward strand.
AGACCAGTAGTAGGGCAGCCAATGAAGTTGAAGTCGAAGAGGTTGTATGCGAGTCCGAAGTAGAGCAGAAAGGACAAGCTGTGCCGCTGAGTTTTGGAGTTTTTGAAGGCGATCGAGGTCCCTTCGGCTGAGAACACTGAAGAGACTGTTGCAGTAGTCTAGTCTGGAAAGGACAAGAGCTCTCGCCGCAGAGTGGCATGTTGACTTATTAATGTACTACGTAAGACATAAACACTTTTCTCGATAAGTATGATAATATTTTTATTAATAATTCAAATTTTCATTCATAGGCCACTAGTCAAAAAGGCCATTTTCATCAACCCCGAGTAAGACTTACTTCTTCACTAATGTCATTAAATATCTCTGGAGTAAAGAAATAGAACCAATTGCCCACTTCTATTAAATTAAGTTCAACTTATAACTGTTTTAAAAAGCTTCGTCGCAAATACATATTTGAAAATGTGTTAAATTAAAGTTTAGACAAATCGAATGTTTTCATATTTATAACTTTTTACAAACGCTTTCGTGTAGGTATGTGTGTGCAGTATTTTGTATATGTGTGCGTGTGCGTGTGCGTGTGAGTGTGTGGGTATGGCGACTGTATCTATTAAGTTTCTTTTATGTGAGTGGTAAAGACTGGTATTATTATTTAACTGACTGTGGGGCTATTGTTACAAACTGGTCAACCAAAAACGCCAAATTGTAAAGAATCTGAAAATTAAATTCATGCAGCATGGTAACATGTCTGGTAATATTCGCTACTTTTGGGAAAAGCAGCTCTACAATACTAACAATCACACTGTCTTATGTCAAAGAAAGACGATTGCTCTTTATAACAAAACCAGTGCGTACCTGTGCATTTTGCAACTTTTCTCTTTTTTCCGGTGTACTTATTCTGATGTACTGATCATTCCATGCGTGGAGAATCATTACAAAATGGACATCAATTTGAAAAGATTTTTTTTCTTCTGAATTATATACATGTAAAAGCAAAAGATATAATGCATTACACATTATGATCAACAAAGCAAATATATGGTCAGGGCCACAAAACAGCAAATCGCTTATAAATAGGGCCCCATAATGCAGTGCATTTTGCAACTTTTCTCTATTGTTCCTGTCCTTTTCTATGATGTACTGCTCTTTCTATGGGTGGAAAATCATAACAAAAATAATTTTAAAACACCCTCAAACGTGGGTTTCCCACCATTTTTGAAGGGTTAATGACAAACAAATATCGTGCTAGAAAGTAAATTTCATTTAGAGTAATTGTGATTTCGGATCATTGTCCATATAAGTCCATTACTCTCAGGAACTGAAATTATAAGTGTACTTGCTGTGTTTTTGTATAGACCTGTCACAAAAACAGTGCATGTACATTTTCAGCTGCAATGGAAACGATTTCGTATACCTCTGCCAAGTATTATGCTTAACTTTTTTCAAATCAAATCAAATCAAGTGAAAAACAATTTTTTGTATCCAATTACATGATGGTGATGATCTTGCTGACCCTATGCTGGTAAGATGTATAGTGAAGACGGCGTCTTGTGAGAAACATATGGTTCAGATCACTCGCTACCTAAAACAATGAAGAAGATAAAAATGTTCATTTAGAAAGAAGGACACTATAAATGTATTCAATTATCGATACTTCGAATAAGAAGTAACGCAATGCAGTAATGTTGTTATGGTTAGGTTTGTGTAGGGTGAGGTTTGGTACAGGGCTAGGATTCGGTAATAGGGAAGCCCCTAGCCTAAGCCCTTACAGATAAAGTTGGATGCTTGTTAGAGAATAACCCATCATAATCATGATAATTTACCTAAAATGGTCAAATATGCAGCCGTCTGAGGGTTCAGATTCACTTCTTGTATCTAACACTCTTTATATGGTAAATATTTGAACCTCTTATGCCGGCTCTTATGGTTTTATGTTGCAAACTTCGTAGTCATGCTCCGTCTCGGATGCAAACGCTTACGTTTTTGAGACACAGACTTGCACCCTGTGTAGTGGTGGTTGTTTTACCTGACTTTTACCTGTTAGTAAGGAACAAGAGGACCGACGGCTTTAGGTCCTCTTCTCCGAGAAACCTGGTAATGAGGATTAATGCCTTACCGAAGGGACACTAGCGCATCGCCTTGGTTTCGAACCCGGGTCGCCGGATTACGAGACCACTGCTCTACAAACTGAGCTATCGCGCCCGCTTGCACCCATTTTCGAGGTTCTGCTATTTATACCGTTTCCACGATTTCGGGTGCAGATTTTGACCTGTATATTTACCTTGTCTCTAAAGCAGAGTTCTCCCCTGGTTTTACTTCCTCGCTTCACATCAAAAACCTTCACGAAGGGCAGAATACGATTGAAGTCGAATGCAGATTTCATGCCTAGGTAGTGGGTGTCCCGAGCAAAATAGTCCCATTTGTCCACGTCCACCCCGTTTACACTGTTGTTCACTATCTGATACAGGCAGAACTTGTTCTCACGAAGCTGATACGTTTTAAAGGATATAGTGAGAGAAGGTTGAAGAAAGCAGGCAGAGATTCAGAGAGAGAAACAGAGACAGACAGACAGACAGACAAAGAAAGGCAGACAGAGAGAGGCACACCGAGTATTTACGAGAAAGAGACAGGGAGAGACAGACAGAGTGTGGGAAAGAGACGTACATACACCCGGGTATGGAGAGAGAGAGTGTATGTGGGGGAGGGGGAGGAGAGAAGAGAGAAGTAAAAACAAAATAAATTTCTTGTTCTGTTGTCTTATGTTTTGTTCATCTAATCTCATTTGATATTACCATGCTATTTCTTTCGCTGTTCATGAATAACATTTTTATATTGTTTTAATCAATTTCTGAATAGGTATATTACTTATAAAGATTATAAAGAAGACGATTTCTTTCTCCAAAAGGTCCATGTCTTCTACTAAACACACACGCAAACACACACACACACGCAAACACACACGCACACACGAACACACGTACCCACGCACATGCAAAGTCATCTAAAATAATGACATTTCCGAGTAAAAATGGTCCTCTAATCTAAACTAAACCAACAAAAGTATGCCAACGGCAATCACACGACTTTGCCAAGAGGAGACCAGAGGCTTGGACAACTCAAATCCCCCACCAATTCTCTCTCTCTCTCTCTCTCTCTCTCTTTCTCTCTTTTGATGGTTTCATTTATACCATTTCTTCATCCTTCTTGACACCCAGAATTAGCTGACAGATGAAATCGATATCTTTGGCGTAGATATTGTGTTCCTCGAGCTTCTTCTCTAGGCTGTTATGCTGGATGAGATATCTGAACAAGATGACCGACTGCTCCTCATGCTGCAATTGTCATGGAGATAATAATATGATTGAGTCATTACTTAACACATATGCATAGAGGTAAAGAACACCGGATCGCAAAGTCTTTCGAAAAATCAGCTTAACACAATCACAATAGCCTTTCTCATCACATATTAAAATGGGAGAACATTATATTGACGTTTTATGTAATACGAACATGATTCCTATGGAATATACAATAAGATATTGAAATTGCTTTGAAATACATTTTTTTAAGTATTTGCGATCGTGTTAAGGGCAGCATAGTTTTCAAAGAGGGTGATATCTCCTGCACGAATATCAATTTTCAAAGCTTAGATTTTGCGAACGAACGAGCACAGTCAAACACTTTCTTTGGCAAAATCTAATACTGTCTTGAAGATACAAATTTGATATAAATATTACGAACTGACCAACTTTCTGATGAATTAAGATTTCTTTTTTTTCAACTTATGTTTTGACTTAATTTATAATTTTTACGATATATTTCACCCAGCCATTCCTTTCGAAATATTGCCTGCCAGTAACACGCTGTATATTCATATAATGAACACCAAATATTAAAACATCAAGTTCTTCTAAATTTCTTCCTAGCCCTGTCCCCTTGAAATGCTGAACCTGATTTAACTATGAAACCCAGAAACGGATTAATTATATAACAAGTGTAACTTCGACTCATATCCATTTACTCCTAATAACAAAGATGGATAGTCGCCTCTGAATATGAATGTTTGGTTTGTTTGACCTGAGTGCTAAGAAAGCATGTGTATACTTGTAAGCGATCATCAAGGGGAACGATGGCCAAAAGTCCTCTCCAAGGGACTTGGTGATGAGGATTAAAGCCTTACTAAAGGGCACTGGCTCATCGATTTGGATCCGAACGCGGGACTTCCCGGTTATGAGACTACTGCTTTACCAGTGAGCCATCCGTCGTGTCTGTAATTTATTCAACTTACTTTCCATTTCTTGCCATCCTTGTCTGGTGGTACGATGTCTTCAAAGGCATGAGAGAAGGGACCATGTCCGATGTCATGGCAGAGACCGGCGATCTCAACACAAGCGACCTCGGTGTTCTGAATAGGGACGCTGCTGTTACGATCATTATGTTGGAGCATTGAGGCAAGTTTGCCTCCCAAGTGGCTGACACTGCATTGAAAATGGAAAAAGTAATTTATGCTGAAATGAAGATAGTTTGTTGATCTTCTTTAACTAATATTATTTTGTAAGACAGCTCCTGGCAAATAACAGACGGCCATTTATTGTCATAGAGACTGACAGATGGTTTCATTCGGAGAAAGTACAAGAACACACAATCAAGGATTTCATCAACTTCAGGTCAGAAAAACATACGAATTGTTTTTTCTTCTTGTCTTTATAAACACAGATTTCGTGTTAATTTTCTTCCTAAGTGAATTTATATTAAAAGGATTCAATATTCTGTCACATGTCTTCTCATGACCAAGAAATCAAACTTGGCAATATTCGATTCATCCGTTCTCTTACCGGTTATACGAGTCATGCTCCGGCCTATCTATGATAATAATATAATAAAAACGTTACTTATGAAGCGCTTACCACCGAAGTCTCTAAGCGCGTGAATATCCTACACTAACCGAAGTCTTAACTTTAACACTATACCTAACACTAACCCTTTACCCCGTATCTTACCAAAAACCCAATTACAAACATACTTTTGACGGAAGACAGCCCGCAGCAAATAACAAGATCTAGCATCTCCATTTCCATCTGTTCCATGGAAGTTGAAATGCTTGAATTTAAGGGACGTTGTTTTTCAGTACTTTAGAATTTATATAGAGATTTTGCAATTATTTATTCATTAGTGATAACTAATACTGACGGGAAACTTTTGTTGTAAGAATGAAAACCCTATAATTGAATAAAGATAAGTTGTGGTATATTCTGCGTTCAATCTTCATGGTGTCGTGGTTAAACCAAAGGCAAGTATCAAAACTGGTACCGGAGATAACATCTTAAAACTGTGCAATAGAGGCCATTGCAGGTATAGTTCTACGTGATTATTGGTCTTCCATTCGTTTGTTGATTTACATCCCTACTCCCTCTACCTGAGAATTTGTCCCGTTTCCATTTCTACTCGACCCAATAACCCTTAAATAACTCATTATGAAAACTTAACGTACCCTATTGAGTGCTCAAATCTGGTATGGACGGCGCTTGGGAACACATAACAGGTACAGCCAAGCTGCTTGATAAATCGTAGTCTCTGGAACTCTGGTGTATCGATGATTATCTGGCAATGCTTCGGCATCTGAACACTGCTATGAATGGGGTCATTGAAAACCTGTATTGAGAAAGAGAAAGAAACGGAATTTCGGAACCTTCAATCGGGGAATTTTCTTAAATTTAGCTTCCATTTTGTGTACTGATGGTTGATTTTTTAAATTACAGCATGTGATGGCGGCCGGGCGTTGGCTCAAAAGAGGACCGTAGGGCCTACAAACAAGCAAAACCTAATCTAGAATGCTTTGAGAGCAGTTTTATGTATTTAGGATGAGTTATCTGGATCTCATTACCTATTAATTTACAGAATTCAACATCTATTTCTTCATTTAAATACCTTAATAATTTTGTTTTACTTTCATTAATATTCTAAATAACCAATGACTCCATGGATGTGTGTATATATCTTTTTTACCCACTTAAATATAAGTTTGTTTGTTGGTGTGTGTTTTTCTTACTTTGTTTCAAATCATTCTTTTTGTGATTCTGGGTAAATCTTTGAATGTACATACATATCTTTAGTCGCTGGTTATTTTATAAAATGTTATATTGTTTATTAGCCATGTAATATATTTTATGTTTTGCATGTTTCATTGATATTATGTATTTCATTGTTATTTTGTATTTTACCATGTACAGGACCAATATGAAAAACATCTGTGGCTGATATTGTCATCCTCTATAAATATCTTTAAATAAAAGGGAAAAAATAAAAAATAAAGTATGCTGACTTTCCGTTGGGCATCTTGTTTCAATGTCTCAATATCTGTTGCAAAATCATCTCTATCGTGGATGAATCATTGAAGGCAATAAATAAACCTACATAGAAATATATTTTCCAATAAACTGAATTTATTTTACATTTATATAATAGGTAGTGTGGGTTTGCTTTTTTGATGGGTGGGTGCATTTTACTAGAGTTGGTAATGTTTAGAATATTGTATTAACAAGTTAAAGAACTTATTAATCAATAAATTAGTTATTTTTTTCTTTTGTGTTTTATATAATTGTACCCCTCGATAGAAAATGTGAGCAGGGCAACTATTTGTACCATTTACACTAGTTTGTTATTTGTGTTATATCTTTTGATTCCAATAAAAAATAAATGCGATTGAGCGTAGCGACCGATCAGAAAGAAAAATTACATTCTGGAAAGCTGACACTCTGTATTACCTGCCTTCTCTTAGCATCGCTGCTCCTGTCATGTAAATATCATTTAGAAGTATCAATTCATATAGAAAATGATAAATTGTTCACCAACTATGGTAATGTAATAAAACCGAAGTATAATGCTTACAAAATAGTTGATTACAATTTTACACTAAAGAAAGAAGATAATGTACTACATTGTAATACTAATGGCTTAAGAAAACCAATAAATTAAGGACAATGAATTGCTTAGATTTATCAAATGATTATTAGAAACACGATCAAATAATACTTCAAATCACGAGCTAAGCGTTTATACGTCTTTTTTTTTCTTCCCCTTTTTTAATTTTTTTTACTTGCGACTTAAAGGCCTCCAGTAATAGTGTATAGTAGGGATTCGACCACACTGCAAGGTCACTGGACAGGTGGTTATCTCATCAACTCAGCTTTCAATTAACATAAGAAAAAGAGGATCATGGGGGACTAACGGTCACCGATTGTGCATTGTTTGTTATATAGAGGGCGCAAGTAACTAATAGTAGTGCAGGGGGGCTTTAATTTCGAACATTCACATTCACATTCACGTCCATGCAATATATTAGTGTTCACACGGGATTGGTTAGGACGGTCGGAATGGAAATTTGCTACTTTTTGATATACCTGACATTTTGTCATAATTACTTTGTTCACTGCCCGTCTCGACGACTTGAAGACAATTGACTTCACCGTTGACAAACACCATAGCCACTTGGTGGTAGACAAGCTGGCAAGTAGCCAAAATGCTCATGGAAAAAATTATCCACCGGAAGACATAAACACAGCGTTTAGGTTTTCCCGAACAATAAACTCTTCTTAAAAATAAAATTACATGTTCGGTTAAGGCGTGTGTTGTCATGGGGAGAAAATAAATTAGGTCTATTTCAGTTTAAATATTATAGAGGTGTCAAAGTCTAGTGGATGTTACTGGACTGTGGATCACATGATTCGCGGCACTAATGTCATACTATCCACCCAGGTGTAAAAAATGGGTACCTGAAAGGAATTTATTCCTTGAATGCCTTGAGCGCATTAGGGCAGCTGAGCTAAAGTCAAGGTAATATTTTACGTCGTCTTGAAACACTGTACACACACTGTATGGAAAAGTTCACATATTTACACTTGTTGTTTTGACAAGTATCGCTATGTCTATATTTTCATTGATGTAGCATACTTTAACCATCATATAGTAAAGAAGTATGACGATATACTTGCTTGATTGTAAAGGTTACTGATTCCAATCTAATTTGTGGATAACAATAGTATGCTGATCAAATCGGCCCCATCAGCCCTGCTCCAACCAGTTGCTTGAATGATTTTGCGGTAAACCTCGTGCAAATGTGAGGTTAGCACTTCGGTATCTTTAAATTATTCGTGTACTTTGTGATATTACAACTATTGTAACCCTCTATCTTGTAAAGTCTTTCTTCTTGTGAATGCGTTCCCTTTTCTCCTCCCCTTCTAGTTCTCACCTTCTCTCCTTATTCTCTTTCTCTCTCTCTCTCTCTCTCTCTCTCTCTCTTTCCCTCTCCCCCTCTCTCTCTTTCTCGGTCTATTTAAAAAAAAACGAGTTTTAATAACTCTACATAAGGTACAGGTGTATTTACATCCCGTGTTTTGTTTTCTTTCCTCTTTTCTTATAGTCGGGTCCATTGTCAATTTTTTTTCAACGGTTTCCTATGTTGTTTGACATCAGGAACAACATCATACAAATCTAAGAAAATCAGACCCCTGGAAAGCGGTTATTTTAAAAATGGCGTCCAAGGTGGCCTTCAAATATCTTTAAATAGCCATAAATTATGATATATCCATCTTAGAGATGTGATTTTGGTGTTTAACCCTAGATATGGGGGGGGGGGGGTAAACGAATCAATTCATACAATGTAGGAAACCTGGAAATCTGATCTAGATGGCGTCTAAAAACACCAAAGTTACATCACCAAGATGGATATATCACAATTTACGGCTAGTTTCAGTTTGCATTAAAAAAAAGCGATCTTCTTCCGTAGTGTTTTGAGTACTGCTCTAAACCTTTAGAACAATTGAGAGCATACCACTGGGTATCATGACCTCTAAAACATACTTCTTATCTTGCTAATTATAGTTTTGCTGTAAATAGAAACTCCCATCTAGTAAGTTATAGACTAGTGGCCATTTTGGACACCATCTTGTATTTCTAGGTTTCTGGTGGCCATAAACCATTGTAAGTGCGATTCATTGCACATATCATATTTGTGTGTCAAGCTGGACAGCTGTATGAAGCTTTAAACCATAATATTTTCCTAATGAAGCAATAGGCGAGCATGATTTATGAAAATGTTTCTGAGTCCAAATCAAGTAACTGATTACCTTTGAAAGATCCATCCTGTCCATGAAACGTCTGAATCGTAATTATTAGGCCGACGTGATCAGAAGATGATGTACATCTCGAGTCTACAAGTATTCATGCGAAGTGTACTGGCCAAATCTCATGAAAAGCATAAGATTCGTGGTATTATACAGGAACGATAATGCATTTCTTTTGTATAGATTACTAGTTCAACACAAGTCTGATATCTCGACTTCAAAAAGCGATCAGTAACAGGGCGTGGATGCTTTACCTCTCCGAGTCCTATACTATACCAGACACGTACTCCGTTGGAATTTCACATCGCTCTACTTTTCAGGTTATTAACCCTACAAATCACACTCTATTTCCAACCGGATCGCATTTGTTATTCAATCCAACTACTTTGATGCAGTCTAAACCAAAAAGTTGTCTCATGTGAAATGTTTAGTTTGAGAATGGCATTCTCGTACACAACGCATTCAGCGTCTTTAAAGTGAATCATGGGACTGATTCAAGATATAGTTCCTCTAAGTGCGTCTCATTTCTGGGGTTTCCCTTTTCAATCGTGCGAACAAGGGCATTCAGATATAAATATGCGTATGTGTGCGTGTGTATGTGTGCGTGTGTTTGTGTTGTTCCTATCGCCCTTTTTCATCTCCATCCTCTTCCCTATCTCTCTCTCTCTCTCTCTCTCTGTCCTTCTTTTCTATCTCGTTATCTCTCTTCCATTTTTTCTCCACCTTCCCTCACTCTCATCTCCCAATTCCACCTCTCTCTCTTTATATTATTATCTATTTTTCTCTCTTTCTCTCTCTCTCTCTCTCTCTCTCTCTCTCTCTCTATATATATATATATATATATATATATATATATATATACATATATGTCTCTCTCTCTCTCTCTCTCTTTACACCCTCTTCAGTCAACTTCCCCCTCTCTGCACCCTTAATAGATATAGCCGTAAAGTAAATAGAGCTTCATAAATGAAACTGCGAACGAAACTGCAAAGAACTGGGTAGCTTATGTATGGCATCACCTGGCAAACGGACGGACATGCTCTATTGCCATACACTAATTCATTCCTCCGTGCCCTTCATCAACTATTTATCTATGTAAGACACTTAGATTATATTTAAGGGAATAATCAACAGCTCAGATTTGGAAAATGCCTTCATATAAAAATTATAAAATCAAACATCACTCATAAGTCAAAAATAGTAAATAAACACGGAAAGATGAGAGCAACTATGAATGGCGTCCTCAGGCAGCCACCCCACCCTCCCCCCCCCCCCAAAAAAAGAGGACGGTTCTACAAATATGTATGACTTTTGGGGTTTTTGTTGTTGTTAGGCCTTTTGCCTGTATATTAGGCTTAATAATTATACATGTCCATGATAATACAAATTTTTGTTTGAGAACATAAATCTGTGGTGGATTATGGATATATTATTTTTATAAAACTCTCACTCATTGTTTGGTAAGCCAGTCACAGTTACCATAGGCTAGGAAACTCTACCATGATATTACATCCGATCGATCTACCGACGTGTGGGTTTTCCCAACACTAACGCTTTACAATAGAAACATGAAACCCATGTTTGTCGCAGGAAAGGTAGCTGGCATACTGCCAACATTCTCATGACTTGTATGATCATAAAGTAACGGGGATTTTCAAGCAATATAGATCTTACTATAATCTACTTGATCTCTGACGCTATTCATACACTCGGCTAATACGACCAAGAATTTTCTCTTGGAAGAAGAAGTATCTGAGATAATTTTTACAGATCCAACTTCCATATCTATACCTACTCTTCCGTAATAATGATAACAATGATAATAATAATAATAATCATGATAATTGTAACGGTGATGATCGTTTCTGCTATTATTATGATACAACATAATTTAGTATATGCCGACATAAAACCATTGTATAAGAAACAATGGGATGTTCTCATGAATGATGATACCTGAAGAAAAGAAAAGTAGAAGATCCCACAAAAAAGACCAAAAGCAAAGAGTGCTACATTGAACAAAAAGCTCTAAAGAGTTCGCACACAAATGAACATACATTTTTAATGTCCTTTGTCTAATGTAACGCAAACTCTCTGTTGATCTGATAACAATTAATCAAACTTACTTTTCCATTGTGGCGCCCAGCATGCATCTGTGTATGCTACGAACACAAACGGGTCAGAAAGAATGCACGTTGATGGAGCCTAAATCCTTAAAGCTTCGAAATCCAGCCTGGTATTGGCCAAGTACATATCAATTAATCATTGAAGAGAAGATTGTCTAGGATTTGAAGATCACACGTGACCAAACTGATAAGGCAGTTTCGATTCCATTCTGAAACTAGTTTATGAATGTTAATGAGGTGTTTGCTTTTTTTTCTCGATCATTAATGTTTGCAACAATAGGTACTGAACACTGTGATAATATACTATTTGAAGGGGTCAGAGAGAGTGGTGTATAAGGCTTTTCTACTCGGGCGCGGGGGGGGGGGGGGGTGTCATCATTCCCATTATTGGGTAGTCGAGTTGGTGATAGCAAGTCTGACTATTAAAAAAAAGGAACAATTTATCGTTTCATCTTCTTCACCCTACCCTGTGGTGCCTCTCCAAGAGCCCTCGTAGTAATATGGGATAGGGGTTGTGCCACCCTTGCCGAGCACAGCTCGCTGAGATGAGGTTTATAGAGGAAGATTAAAATAATATATTTCTGGTGTAAATGAAGGTAATTGTCCCCTTTTCACCCTGCAAAATCTTCGAAAAGGACTCCTAGCTACAAATTTCCCACACATGGGTCAAGAGAGGCAGATACAGATAAAATACCTCGATCATATTGGCAGCGGGCCAACGTTTGAGCCTTACACACATCTGTCTGAACATAGGTAATTAATTATTTAAAGTCGATTGCTTTTATCATCCATTTATTCTACAACAGCAATAAATAAACCTTTTTCCAATCTATATGTCCTAATAAAACACTAAGAGGAAATTTGTTTTGATTGATTAGTTGAAGATGCGACATATTCATCAATAAAATAGATCGCGAAAGTACTGCGGAAGTAATTTACTCGAGTATGTTTTCCTGTGCTGGATCACATTGGAAGACATAATGTAGTTTCTTTTCCAGTAAAAAAAATTGTGAAAAGGAGGAAGGAAAAAAAGAAGAAAAAAAATGGCGATAAGGAGAACAAGGCAATTGCCAATGAGCAGCTGGTTCAAATTCATTTCATCTATAATCTTAGACTTTAAACGTACATATTGAAAGTAGATGTAGATTTAACATTCATCCCTTGTTATAGTTCCTGAAGCTTTGGATGGAAAGGGGTTATATAAAGTTTGTTTTTCATTATTATTTTTTGTTAAACATCTTTATTCCGGATAAACATGATCATCAAAATATAAGCCCATAATAAGCCGCGCAAAAGATGTTTACACTTTATTATTCAAAATCCCGAAAATTGTCATTGGTGTGAAAACGACTTTTAAATCCAAATTATGCAAACTACAAAAAAATCAGTCTTACGCACACGCATACGCACACACACTTTTTTTATTTAAAGTATTTTTTTTTTTATTTCTCCAAATGTGGAATACAAACAATAACTGAATAAAATAAACGTTTTCAATATTAATTGATTATACATAAACATAATTAAACACACGCGCACACACACTCACACCCACTCACACACACACACACAATATGTTTGTGCGTGTGTGAATTCATTGTTATTTTAGCCTTCGTTCTTCTCATAAACTGATTCTTTTTTTTCCCCAATATCCCGCTCCTAATAATTATCTCTGGTGTCTCACACCTTTTCATCCTTTCCACATCATTTCCACGTGTCTTTTTTTTTCTTCATTTTTCCATTAGTGCTTTTAATCAAAGTCATTTGTGACTGATTGGTGTTATATTTAAATTACCTGATGGGGATCCAACTATTGTCACAATACATAAATCAAACATTATACTTGATCAGCCACCCCAGAGAGTCTTTCAGTTTATACACTGAAAGACTCTCTGGGGTGGCTGACATAGCACTATACTGAAGAGAATCCATAATTTATCATTTTACCGGTGCCTCGAAGACAGAGCATGGTATATTTAATTGATATTTGATTGATATCCTTTAGCAAAAAAAAAAAAAAAAAAAAAAAATTAAACATACTACTTCTATACCAACAATGATAATAACAAATTTATTTAAAAAAACGTAAATTATGCATGAACTTGAAAATAACTACAAATCACCATACTTGTCCGCAGCGATATAGAGTCTGTGTAGTCTACTAAAAAAATACACGGAACAATTCTCTGGACATTGATAGATTGATTTATTTTATTTATTTAAAACATCTTTATACAGAGTAATACGTTCAGGTATACCGTTTTTCAGATGGCCCTGTCAACATTCAAATGCAAATAATATATGACATGTATAACAAAGTTTCAAAATACAATAATTTAATTGCATATGTTGACATGAAATTTTAAAAAATAGTAACAAATCAGGAATGTAATTATCATTTGACATAACATACTACTGTATTATACATACATTTTTTAATTTTTTAATACGAACAAGTACAATAAATATGAATATTCACAAACTACAACGTCAAATAAATCCGCATGCTGGTGTATTCATTTAGTTAATTTTGATTATACATTATTATTATTTCTTATTATTATTATTATTATTACTATTTATATACTGCGATTTTCCCAGAGCGACCCAAAGCGCTTACAACAAGAAGAATTCTACAAAAAAGGAAAATGAAAACTTACAGAATCCTAAAAATCTTGATTACAAAACAGAAATGTTTTAAGTCCCTTTTTTGTTTGTTCTGAAGTCGAAACTCTTGAACATAATACCAGGACCAACAAAATATGTCAATAACATATATTTTCAAGTCGATACTGATGCCAGTGTAAAATTATTATCGACCAAAGAACGCTTTGAACATGTAAAAAGATGAATGCAATATGGAATTTGCGGCTGACTGATCTTAATTTCACACTAATTCCAACTAATTTTGACAATATTGGTAAGAAAATTTCTCAAATTTTAGTGGCTAACCTCAACGATAGCCTCATTACTTTTTGATAGTAATATATGCGTGGTAGTGCGCGAATGCCGGCTCGGGGTGCCTGACGTCAAATGGGGTATACCTCGAGGGTATTCCCCTTATCACGTCACACATATCTATTTTTCCATGATAGAAGTATTTTTACATTTCGTGAGCCATCCATGCAAGACCAGTGCCTTGGGCCTAGACCCCACTCCCCATCCATATTATTTTATGTAGGACATAATAACTATATATTCATTTCTATCAAACACAACTTATACATGACAACGGGTTGTTCTCACAGGACCTGGTATTACTATAATAAATGCAATTAAAATAATAGCTAGGACTGCGCAGCTACGATAACATGTCTGTAATTAGTGATAAACTATGAATTTCTGCCCATAGAATATGTACCGACCATTGTAATTGCACATTATGTTGAGCAAGCTTCTACCTCGGAAATTCATAGAATAGTACTTGATGTCCATCTCGTTCCTATGATAACATGTTTTGTAATCTGAAACTAGGCCTACTCAGCGTTTGTCGTCGAGAAAAGAAATGGCCGTAACTTCCTTGTTGCTTTAGTCAGTGGTGATAGTTTTTTTTTCCCTCGACCACGCCCCCCTTGAGTAAAAAAAGAGAAGAGGTTTCGGGGGGGGGGGGGGTGGCATCTTACAACATTCCCCCTTTAGAATAAGGAAATTGAGAAAATAAGGGGAAAATCGGGAAAATCGGGATAAAATCGGGAAGAAAAAAATTGGAAAAAAATTCGGGGAATTTTTTTTTTAAAAATCGGGATTTTTAAAATTTAATTATTTAAATCAGAAAACCGATTTAAATCGGGTAATTATCAGGCCAGATCAAGCACAAACTGTTTACGCCCCTGCAAGGAGTTCCTGGTTGTTTTGGAAACCTAAGAGATAGACTTCTAACAAATTGATTTATTACAAATAATGTGTGCAAATATACACGGTCATGCATGCCAATTATGTACATACATATTCAACTTTTAAATGAACATATTTCCCCTTTCAAGATATTGATACATTACATGATTCACAAATAATGCAGTATGTATAGTTATATTTTATATACTTGTAGATATATTAAATTAAAGAACTGTTCAAGTGTAACGTTATAAAAAAAAAATAGGGAACACCACAGGATGAATAAGGTCTTTAATACTTGAGAACGGATGTTATGCAAAACAAAGGATAGAAGGTGATTTACTATGAAATTCAAAGAAACATTTGCCGTCGATATTGCCGGTCTTATTAAGTCAACACGTCATTATTTAGAATGAGTATTCATTAAGCTTAGGGTGTAGACACAAACCTTTTAAAGACCGTCAACACTACTGGGTCAGGAGGGATTAGACCACCCAGCCAGGTCACTGACAGGTGGCTATCTCATAAACTCAGCTCTAAACTAACATAAGAAAAAGAGGATCACGGGGGACCAATTACAGGCACCGATTGGGGAAGTTTTCTGTATAGAGGGAGCAAGTAACTACTAGTAGGACAGTGGGGCTTTAAGCTTTACGATTCTCATATGAACGCCGAAGCCTTTCCGCATTACTTCCGTGATCATTCAAGGACTTACATTGTAACGTTTAACCAGCCAATCTCAAGTTCACTAAACAAACAATATAGTCCATCATGACGCATATCATATAATGCAAGCCCTTGTCGTGTGACCAACGCTTACTGCTCAGGCAAAGTGTTAAGAACTTGAAAGTTTAGGTATTTCTTCCTTTCTATTCCCTTTATCCCACACCTCCTTCTCTCTCTCCACTCGTCTCTCTCCCTCTCGCCTTTCTCTGTCTTTTCATCACCTCTCTCCTCTACTATAACACATCTCTCTCATGATTCTATAACCACTTCTTCCTATTCACCGAATGAGTACACTAATATATTGCACCATTTAAAGTCCCTTGTTTTCTATACCGTATAATCCTTTCTATTCTCTTTCTCCACTCCTCTCTCTCCTTCCCTCTTATGTTTCCATCTCCCCTCTTCTCTCTCCTTCCCCTTCTCTCTCTCTCTCTCTCTCCTTCCTCTTCTCTCTCTCTCTCTTTCCCCTTCTCTCCCTCCTTCCCCTTCTCTGCCTGTTCATCACCTCTCTCCTCAACTACGACATCTCTCTCTTGATCTCGTGATCACGTAACCCCTTCTTTGTATCACTGAAGGAGTATACATTAATATATTGCACCATTTAAAGTCCCTTCTTATCTATAGTCTAATCCTTTCTATTCTCTTTCTCCACTCCTCTCTCTCTCTCTCCTTTCCCTCTTCTGTCTCCATCTCCCTTCCTCTCTCCCTCTTCCCTTTTTCTGTCTTTTCATCACCTCTCTCCTCTACTACATCTCTCTCTCTCTCTTGATCTCGTGATCCCGGAACACCTTCCTTCTATTCACTGAATGAGTACATTAAATTGATTTATCACACCATTTAAAGTCCCTTATTCTCAATACAGTCTATAATGCTGAAATCATTATTTATAGTATCAGGTATCATAGTTGGATATCAAATCGTAAAGAAATTGGCATGATTTAAATTTGAATAGGTTGAACAGTATAATTGTTAAATTTCAATTGACACTTTGATTAATTCAGTTTCAACTACGGTAATGTGTCATGATACAAATGGTAATTTAAAGAGATGGCAGACCTTTCTTGAATCGTATTTAAGGGAGGTGATCTATTTCATGACTTAAACCCATTCTCAAAGTTCAAATTCTTCTAAACCTCCCCTTTATAATCATCTCCACTTATTTTTTTTTTTTACACCAACTACATTCAAATAAGCTACGCTTTTCTAATGAAATTATGTATTTCCCATCTTAACATGCCCCAAATCATGAAACAAATAAATGTTACTAGCAGACATAAAACATCTTTAATTTAGGTGGTTACACAATACATTTATTTAAAAAAACAATCCTTAAATAACAGTTATAAATATTGACAAATAGAAATCCAATACAAACTCGAACAAGATAAAAGATTGAGTTAACTATGATTAAATGGGTGTAAAAGTGCAATAGTCGTAATCAAATCGTATTATGCGTTTTTTGCAAAGACATTATAACAGACAATTTCTTGATGATCATAAATGTTGAAGAATGTGACTTTTCATATCCATTTCATCAACATGTAGGTCAATCACAGTACATGCAGGGACATGTAGTAACTCATGATGAATTCACATTACATAAATACAAATATCACATAACTAGTTTCCTTGCTATAGCTTACTAGCATAATTTTGTTTATCAAAGGGAACCAAAACCTTCATACTAAGTTACTTTTATTGTAAAGTTTAAGATATTTGAATAAAATCAGTGAAAATTTGAACAAAATCAGTGAAAATTTGAACAAAATCGGACAAGGAATAAGGAAGTTAGAGCTTTTTGAAATGACTGGTCACTAGAGGGCGGTATTCAATTTGATGACATCATCTGTGGACAACTCTCCATGCCTTTTGTACATCACATTTCATGTTTTTCTTTCTTTCTTGTGATTGAGATAATCTACTCCTCTGAAAGCAAGATATAGAATGTAAAATGATATTCTACTTCACATTTTATGAAGTCGGATCAAGACCACAAATAAATACGAAGAAAACAAAAAAATTGTGAAATGTTATGTACAAAAACTTTACAACAAAAGTAACTTAGTATGAAGGTTTTGGTTCCCTTTAAATTACAACTGCTGAGTCATGCCCCCTAAAGCAGAATTTCACACAAATAGATGTATTACTATGAGAGAACTCTTAGGATCAAAAGTCCTTTGAGTTTCACGAATTGCAAATGTCAGACACTATCGTAGAAATTAGGTCATTTATTTCTAGTGATGAATCTAAAAATTGGAAGTCAATACTAACATATTATTACAATAAACACACATCCATTGCTATTGCTGAACAGTTTGTAAATTCTTTGACAATTTTTTTCAAAGACTTCAAAGTTTCTGTGTTTGTGACATTTTTTTTTCTTCAAGTGCAACTACGGTACAAATTAACATTCATTATAAGCTAAAAGCACAGCTACAGATACATATGTGCACTTGAAAAATACTAGCATTATCATTAGTTATATCAGCACCGTTACAATTTATGACACATTAAAATAAAACAAAGCATTACATGATATCTAGAAACAGTTGTTAAGGACAAAATATAAAGGAGTGGAATGAATAATAACTTGCGGGGTTGGAAGAATTTCTTAATCTATTTTAATTGAAATTGTTATTTTATTGTCAAGGATATGTGATTGAAACATGTCCATGTAGCTGAGGTCATGGAGATATTTTGCATTCAGTGTAATGTAATTTATCATTGAAACGAAGAAACAAGCAATTGTGGTATAAAAAAGTTATAAGGTTGAAAATTGTCTTGTGTCATTTAGATAATCAAATCAGTAAAAACTGTGTTTGGATCACTGATAGTGATAGGCCTAGGTTTAATTAGTTTAATTGAATTATGTGTCTAGATCTGATGGGTTAAACAAAAAGATCTTGAACTCACAATAAAACAAATGATATTGTAGCACAAAGAACTGTACAAAAGGGGGAAATTCACTTGTAATATTTCTTTTTAAAAATCAAGGTGATTTTGATCGTGCCAACCCTAATAGAAAGATAATAAGTAAAAGGAAATGGAGAAAAAATACAAGAGGCCTTCTAAATGAAAGATCCCATAACTCTCTACAATTTGTAACATCCACATATTTAAAGGTTAATGTAAAAACAGGCAAAGCAGTAAAGATTTCAAAAACATTTTTTCTTCACTCAATAAAACCTGAATATCAGCGAACAGTTATGACAAGGTCTATAACATGGGCGAGCACAAAATTTACTTTTGATTGCACATATTAGGAAGTTTTTTTATAAATGTTTAATTTCAAAATTATTGAGATAATTGTATTCATGAATTGTATTCATGAAACATTCAGTGAATTCAAAAATGAGGAAAGTACATTGTATGCAGGCATCAGAGGCTTTAATGTGTAAAAAAAAGGGCGTAATGTGCACTTTGATAATCAACTTTTAAAATAATGTGTGAAACAGAATCGTTGACATGAATGAGTTTGATTCAGGCTGATTAGATGATGGTTAAATGTGTGGTTTAAAAAGTGCTAAAACATTTAAGTTCAAGAAGCAAATTGGTCAATATCATTATTGCAGGCTGGGTCCAGTAAAGCACAACTCACACCCTCCCCACGAGAATATACTGCCCTCTTTGAGCTGGGATACCTGTCTTTCTTGATTATGTGTCTTTCTTCGCTGGCTCTAGACTATACAGCTAAACAACTTGCAAAAAGCAAACTCATCATCATTGTCAGTATGGGGTTTAGGTGAAGTCTTGGTCGATCCTTTATAAATGGTTCTCTTGAAATAGTATAGGTGGTTGTTGACAGCTAGCACCGATGCTATGGCATTCAGCTTGGAGCTTGAGAAGCGGATTGACCAACATCAATTTTTGTATGTGGGTATATAGTTAAGCAAAACTGCGTCTCAATATACTTATCTTCCTGGCACTAGCTGGCGCTAGACTATTCAGCTTAAAATTGATGACATTTGATTTGAACAAGTGAAATAGCTAACAATGTCAGCACCTCTTCTCATCTCAATTAATTGAGAAAAGAAGACTGAAGCAGTGGTTCCCGCAGGTAACTAGATGGAAGAATAGCTTGGCAAACACAATCTTGCAAGATGGAAACTGATGGCAGCTAGAAGAAAGAGGGACAGACCAACCAGGACATGGGCTGATAATATCAAGCAGGGGACAGGAATGTCATCTGAGCTGCTAACTAGAAATGCTGAAGATGGACAGTCATGGAGAACCCATGTCTCAAGGTCCATTTCATTGTTGCCCCAACAGCCTCCAAGGTATGGGACATAGATACTTTAGTCAGAATATCAGTATGCAGGTACGGTGAAGCAAATAAGTAGCTAATAACCTTCTCACTTTCATTTTCTTCCCTTCTTTGGGCCGGTTGTATATAACATTGATGATTACACGATGACAATCACCTTAAGAAAGACCATTTACTATCGTCAATGTCAACATGTGGGTCCATGTAAAACCGAGCTGAAACTCTCCTCACTACATTTTTTTCCCTTCTTTGGGCCAGTTGTATATAACATTGATGATTACACGATGACAATCACCTTAAGAAAGACCATTTACTATCGTCAATGTCAACATGGGGGTCCATGTAAAACTGAGCTGAAACTCTCCTCGCTAGATTTTCTTCCCTACGTTGAGCCGGTTGTATATAACATTGATGATTACAAGATGACAATCACCTCAAGGAAGACCATTTACTAACGTCAATGTCAACATGGGGGTCCATTTAAAACCAAGGTGAAACTCTCCTCACTAGACTTTCTTTGCTTCTTTGAGTTGATTGTTGATGATGTCGATGACCACACTCATCTCCTTCGTCCTGTCCATCTTGATGTACGTCGTCTTGCGGATGATGACCTTCTTCAGCCAATCAGGAAGGATCTCAAGCATCAGAGCAATGTGCTTCTCCAGATCATCTAGCAGAAAGAAAAGGAACAAGAAATTGATGATAATTTCATGCTTGGCTGCCAAGCAGTAATTTCACTGAGACAGTGAGCTGGAAGGAGATTTCATGTTGGTACTTATAAAGATAAAGTTGAGTTCTGGGCATGCGATTGCATTGTGAAAGAAACGGTGTAGAATCGATCAGAAAAGGTTGATCATCTAGCACATAAGTAATGGTGTGTACTGCAAGGTTCTGGAATCATCAAAATGATAACAAATTTGGACCAGTCTTGGTAAGTTACAAGCACTGTACACAGAAATATGTATAAGGGACTACACAAACACGTGGCATAAAAATCCGTCCTGATTTTTATGCTGTTACGTGCGATATTTAGAATATTAAGGCATTTGAAGAGCCATAACAATGATAGCGCTCACAAATTATTTTTCACCTTTCAACCTTCTCTTTAAAACAGCCACTTTTCATCTCGATCTGAAACATTGGTTTTCAAGCGAGTGCAAATCTGTTTATATTTTGAAATCTTTGATATGCATTTAATCCACCATACCAATAAAAGAAATTTTACCTCTTGACAGCGCAGATCGATAGCTCTCCATAAGTTTCTGAATAATACTGTCAATTGGCAAAGCTGCTTTCTTCTCTGCCAGGAAAAATCTGATTTTGCTGAAGTCAAGGATAATCATTTCATATTCAACAACAAATCTATTCTTTCAATTTGTTCAAAATAAAATAAGCAATGAAATTAACAACTCCTTGAATACCTTATTTTCATCTTCATTTTTCAATTTCTGATAAATTTCTTTTCCTATATCTAGGGGAGGATTCATGATTCTTTGATAAGTCAAGAAAATCGTTGACAAGCAACAAAAACACAGAAAACCAAACAAACAACAAAAGTCATCACATTTTGCAGGTTCTCTTTTACTCAATAAACTATATGAAATTGAAACAAGCAACAAGTAAGCATATGTAGAAAAAAGTTATTTCATTTTTTGTATTTGTTCAGTCTCATCAGCGCCTTTGATTAGGCAACTAGATATTGGCGCTTTATAAATTCTGGGATTGCATTGGATTTCATTCTCGGGGAGGGGGAACAAATAGGAGCCACATTCTGATGATATGTACATCAGGTTAGTTATGCTGGGTGGCAAGTCCCCCCCCCCCCCCCTTAACAATGTTCATTTTCAATTAACTATGAATATCGCTAAATTTAAAGAAAACATTTGTGCGTTTTGGTCATCAAAGATAACCCTTCCATATCTAAACAATGCCTACTAAAAGGTGTCGTGGTGTCATGGATATGTCATTGGACTGTGGATCACAAGGTCCCTGGTTCAAGTCCCGTCGCGGCACCAATGTCCTTTGGCAAGACATTGATCTACATTTGCCACTTTCCACCTAGGTGTTAAATGGGTACCCTTTGGATGCGAAAGTTAATGTGGTTAGATGAGCAAGTGTGCGCTTGTAAAAATGATGCCTGGCTGAAATGCTCCCCAGGGAGTGGAGAATGTGCATACATACAGAGTGTGCTTGTAAGCCTGAATCCAATGAACAGGGTAATAAAATATCTGTAAAGGGCTTTGAGAGAGAGGGCCTGTGGTCCTGAAATGCGCTATATAAAAACGAAGTATTATTATTATTATTTTTATTAAAAGGATACACTCTCAGGATCTTGCACAATACTGGAAGACGTTCCAGCATTCCTATCCTTCCTTCCTCCTCAGGGGTCCTCATCATGGTAATCACAGTGTTACGAGCCTCCTTAGCTTTGATCTGAAACGATACAGAAGAATATCATAACTAAATGGCGATAGTTTAGTCGGTAAAGCACAGGGGGCTGTTTCACAAAACTTGTCATCGGTGACAAATGAGAGTTTTTGTTATAAGCTACTGAAATCCTTGCTTCTGATTAGTTATCAGCATATTTGTTTTTTTTCATTTGTCATTGTAAAAAGGCTTTGTGAAACGGGCCCCTGGTCTGGTAATCTAGTAACCCGGGTTCGAAACCAAGTCGACGCGCTAGTGCCCTTTGGTAAAGGCATTAATCCTCATTACCAGGTCCCTCTGAGAGGACCTAAAGCCATCAGCCGTCTGGTTGCTTACCAACAAGTATTTATGCTTTTTTAGCAGTCAGGTAAAATAACCACCACAAATCAGAAAGTTTGGGGTAAGATCAATATGAATGGTTTCATCGGGAGAAGGGTCTGTGGTCATATTCTTAAATGCATGTCAGCTCCTAACTGAATGAAAAGAGAGTTAATTGCCAGAGCATATTGAAATGACTGGTAGGTGAAAGCAGAGTTGGCTGCGTATGCATGAAAGCCGTGTTCAGACATGAGGTAAACGGATACAAAATAGCCGCAGCGTTTTTTTGAACGGGTAAATGACAAGCCTTTAGTGGGGAGAGACATCGGTCCGAGCATCAACAATTTATTGGACAATTCTTTTTCACTAATATAAAAGACAGCATAGTTTTCAGAACACTGCCACAGGTCCTTATCTGCTATAGATGACTATATCATCTCTGAATAACTTGTACTTGTAATGCAACATTTAAGTTGAATGAAAATCCCTTCAGGGAGCGTTTAGGTTTGGGGAAACTTAATCATTCCCAGATTCAAAAATATTAAATTTTAGCATTTATTAGATTGAGATAGATTCAATTAAAACATTGGTTCATCTCTAACAGTATTTTTTATATTGTTCTGACAAATGTTGTTGAATTCATTTCATCAGTTTAGAAGATCTACTCTGAAAACAGATGAAAATCCTATATCTAAATGCAAGTGGAATATTATTTAACGAATTGAAAAAAGAGTGAAAGAATAAAAGAAACACACTATCTCTGCAAAATATATCATATTATTTGAGAAAGTAAAAGTACTACTTACTCTGCTGAGAAGATCCTGTGACACACCTTTGAGAGCTTGGTTGCCTTTCTTGGGTTGTGGAGTTACATCCTTCTTCTTAGCATCCTCTGCACGCTTGGCTTCCACTGCAGCTTTCAGTTCAGAATTTTTGGCAACTAGTTCCAGAGCTTTTGTGACCTGATTCACAAAGGCAAAGAAGAAAATATCCCCATATTAAACTGAAGCCCATCTGCACTGGTTTGGCATGGCGGGATGAGACCAGCGCTCAAAATACACGGGGGCGGTGGGCGATTCGCCCCCGTGAGCTACATAATCGCCCCCGTCAGGTTGCTCACGGGGGCGATTGCAAAATAAAAAATCGCCCCCGTGGAATTATAATATAAAGATTTTCTTTTCTGGTATAACTTTAACACGATATTGAGTTTCAATTTTCAAATGAAATGGAACTTAGATTAGCGTGCAAGATTTCTTGTTTTATGAGTAGGCCTATTATTACCGATTCAGCTCACAGTGCAGTGCCGCCGTCAGCAGTGGTTATAGGCCTACTGCGCCCTTAGTAGCGGTACGTGTGCACGCTGCCGCGCTATGTCTGCTGGAGCTGGAGGCGATCGCGCAAGGGCAGAAACATGGTCATGGAGAAGTTTTTCGTTGTGAAAGCGTTAACCCGCTGAAATCTGGTGATTTCAAATGACTAGCAAATAATGAACCTCGACCAGTAAATCAATATTAGGGACCTTTAGATTTGCACGATGGGAACGTGGACTGAAACGTGTGACCTCCTTTTAAGGCAGTGCCAGTGCTTAAAAGGACGTGACATGTGACTGCCAGTGCCTTAAAAGGACGTAACACGTCCACGTCCACGCAAATCTAAAAGTCCCTATTGAGAAGAAGAGGAAGACCAAGATGTCGTGGAATGATATGGTAACATGGGCAGATCTACGGGGGGGGGGGGGGGGGGGGGGGGGGTTAGGGGTTTAACCCCCTCCTCCCACCCCCGGCCCCCTTGGGCTGCCAAGTGAAAATGTGATATTAAAGCGGGGGGGGGGGGGGGGGGGTGCTGGAGAGGAGGACTACTAATCTATTTTATTTTTGGGGGGGGGGGGGGGGGGAGTGAAGCGCCGTTTTAGCATGACTTTCTTTTTAACTCTTACTTTCACCTATCTCAGATAACCCTAAGTTTTTGGTTGCTGCTTTATATGTAGTTGATAATGCATGATTAAAATAAAGAGAGAGAGAGAGAACCACCATCATTTTGCAATGGTTCAGGGTTCGTGTAATGTACATTTGAAACCATTTCTTAGCGTCTCAACCCTAACAAAATGGCAAAACTATTTTTGAGGAAAAGCATTATACTGAATTAAATAAAGAATAATAGCTTTATATTGCATGATACTAATACTGATACGGGCTAAAGACAATGTGGTATTTGTTTAGAGGTATTCCAAAATGACATTCTGATAATCAACATTTGTTCTGGTATCATAATGTATATACGCATAATACAACTGATCTTTATGATTTCTTAACGTGACATAGCTTCTTTTCCCCCTGCAAACAAAAAAGAAAACAAGGTTATTTAATAAAAGGATCATGCGACAAATAATCATTGTGATTCAAATTGATGCAAGGATTTTTTTTGAATAAGCAATGCTTTTCACCAGAATCTTCTTTGTAAAAACGACTTTTACAAATCTCAGCCATGCAAATCTGCCACTGTGTTGTAAGATCACTTTCAGATTAGGAGAAGTGTATTCTTTAATGAGTATTTTACATTGAATGGAACGTCTCAACTCAGTAAGCATGACTGAGATTTGTAAAAGTTGTTTTTACAAAGAAGATTCGGGTGAATAGCAGTGCTTATTCAAACAAATATTCGCATCAATTTGAATCACAATCATTATTTGTCGCTTAATCCCTTTTAATGACCTTGTTTTCTTTCTCGTTTGCAAGGGGAGAAGAAGATATGTCACGTTAAAGACATCATAAAGATCAGTGTTGTATGCGTATATACACAGGCCAGTAACAGCTATGTAGCTTGTAAATTTGTAAGAGGGAAAATGCTGATTGGAATGATAATGATGAAATAGCAAATAATTGAGGAGTATCATAGGTACCAATTCAATGGATATTTGTATAAAAAAGAGCCCCCGTCAGTACTAAAAGAGCCCCCGTGAGAAGGCTCACGGGGGCTCTTTTTTTTGGGGGGGGGGGGAAGAGCCCCCGTGGACAAAAAATTAATTTGAGCCCTGGATGAGACCACCCTGTAAGGTCACTCAATGGCAGGTGGTTATCTCATCAATTCAGCTCTCAATCAACATAAGAAAAAGGGCATCATGGGGGATCAAAGGGTACCGCTTAGGCATTGTTGGCTGTATAGAGGGCACAAGTAGCTATAAGTAGTGCAGTAGGGCTTTAATGAATTAGTAATATTGCATTTAATGTTCATGTGAATTTTGGTTAAGGCCCAAAAATCAAGATGTTCTGCCAAAGGGCAGCTTGGGCTATAGCCTGGGTAATAATAGGACTCTGTACGTGCCTTCAGAATCCCCTGGGCTGGATACGTGGGCAATATAAATTTAGCTATAACTATTATTGGTAATATTTCTTCATATTTCTTGGATTTTAGTTGATGAATAGCAAGGTACTAACATAAATAGTAATCCAGATTTTTAGGATTCTGTAAGTTTTGATTTTCATTTTTGGTAGGTTTCTTCTTGTTGTGGGCACTTTGGTCCGCTCTGGGTAAATTGCAGTATATAAATAATAATAATAATAATTATTATTAAGCTGCTGTGAAGCTTTTTCCCTTTCTTCATAAAGAATATTAAACAAATGAGAGATTCAAAGAACATATTATGAGCTTAACCCCCCAAATAAATTTCCTCATGCGAACATATTGGTACAAGGAAATGTGTGCATTTGATTTCTACGAACCTCTGTAAAATGCCAGAGCGGTATGCTTCCTGGAATATAACTGTGCAAA
Organism: Strongylocentrotus purpuratus; assembly: GCF_000002235.5. Lineage (NCBI taxonomy): Eukaryota > Metazoa > Echinodermata > Echinoidea > Camarodonta > Strongylocentrotidae > Strongylocentrotus > Strongylocentrotus purpuratus. The sequence goes on from NW_022145614.1 coordinate 25,935,372, forward strand.
AGTATTACAAAACATTTATACATCCCCTTACCACTCATGTGGGTTGTACGACACATGCTCCTGCAACAATTACTATGTAAGAATTTTAAACATAGCTTCAACACTGGACCCAACACTTTACCTAACCCTTACCCAATACTTATGACAAAATACCTGCCAGATCATGCTCCTGTGGAATTGCAATAAAGCGCTTTTGCAAAGACGGAAGCAAAGACGGGAGAATTATGGCGATACAGCTCTTCTGCCGTGCTTAGTGAACGAACGCTATCATGGCTGCGTACGGTTGTGAAAATCAAAAAGACAGAGAAAATTCTGGTTCGCCCATGCGCAAATTTTTTTTTTGCTCGCGTTACCGTCGACTTTGCCTTTAATCGTGTTTGCGAAAGCGCCCTAACATTAGATAAACCATATCATATACTGGCCCTGGATTTGATCAACCAAAATAGGTTTTGAACCTTGACCCGATGACCCGATCCTTACCTTGGGGTTAACCATCATCTGCCTGGCCTTGTCCAGAACATCCCTGGCCGTGTTAAAGGTCGAGACCTTTGGGGGCGCTGGCAGGTCAGAAGCCGGGACCTCTGGAATCTTCTCCAATGGGAACTTGGGATGCCAGCGGTGTAGCTTCTCGTCTGGAATCGATGTGATGGGTGGATTCAGGCTAGCAAGATACTCCTGGAAATTTTACAGCAAAAATAGTTTAAAAATGCTGAATCTAATATTTAGCATTAGAAATTATCACGTTGCTTACCAAGTTTATCTTTGAAAGGCTGAACACAAACGATCTTTGAAATTTTCCTTAGCTTAAAAATTATAACAAACTTAGTGTTAGGTCTTTATGTGTTCTATACGAGTCAATAAAGTAGCCAAGTTAGACGTGATGTTCAGGTTTACTGTGTATTTATTTACTCCATGTTTGTCGGGTTGTCTGCGGAGTGATACGTGCATGCATACGTTTACAATTGGTGCGTAATGTGTTACATGTGAATACGCATGATGAAATATAGTTCTGATCATAAGATATAACATCCCCCTTTCTAATAAAAATAAGCCTTTCTAGGTTTATCTTTAAAATGAATTCCTGTAAGATGAAATGGTTCAATGAGTTCAAAAGTTCAGAGTTTGCTGTGTCCTGTTAGACTTTGGTAATGTAGACTTTGCGAATAGTCCTAAAATCAGCTCCTGACTAACTCAACTATAATAACTTTGTGATAACACTTATCAAAAATGTAAAAGAATGAAACAGCCTATTTTAACATTATTGGATTGACAGAGCGAGGGTGACAATCCTATAGCAGATACCGTGGGATTATTCTGCCCACATTATAGTAATCTGCTTCCTAACATGAAAACTCACTAAAAACACTATTTCTATAAACACTATTGGATTGCCAGAGCGAGGGTGACAATCCTATAGCAGATACCATGGGATTATTCTGCCCATGACTTGGTAATCTGCTTCCTAACATAACTAGCCTATCTGCATCCATCCTCTGTGCTTGATATTTCTTTTCCAAAACTAGCGGTAACGCGTTGGTGGCAAGATGTTGCTTCTCCACCTAGTTGACTGTGTTGTGGTCTGCGGTGCCTGTGGTGTTGCTGTAGCGCTTGGTTGTTGGGATGAATTCTGTCCAGAGGTTGTCCCTTGTTGTGGTGTCATCTGGTTGGTGGTGCGTGTATTGTTAGCGTTGTCATCTATTTCAGGTGCTGTTGTTGTACTTGCTGCGGGAGTTGCAGATGATGTTGTTGGTGTTGCTAGTGGTGTTGTAGGTGTTGCTACTGGAGTTGTAGGTGTTGGGCGGATGTGGACCCGGTTTCGTCTCAGCTGCCTGCCAGTCTCCGTCTCGATGATGTAGGACCTTGGAGTTTCGGCTTTGCTGATGATCTTTGCTGGGATCCATAATTTGGATATTGGGTCTTGAACATGCACATTTTGTCCATCAAGAAGCTCAGGTAAGTTTTGTGCATGTTTGTTGTAGTGCCTCTGTCCTTCTGCTTGGGCTGCTTCTAGCTTGGCTCTTGTCTCCTCTTGGTCAATAGGACCTTGAATCCTTGTTGGCAGAGTGGTTTTGTACTTCCTGCCATTCAGCATCTCTGCTGGGGATTTCATATCAGCCTTCAGTGGTGTTGCTCGCAAGGACAGAAGTGCCAGATGTGGATCTTCTTTCATTTCTCTACACTTGATCAGTGTTTTCTTTGCTGTCTGCACTTGTCTTTCCACAAACCCATGGCCTTTGGGATAGTATGGTGAGGAAGTCGTAATCGTGAACCCATACTCAGTGGCTAGCTTCTTGAATTCCTGAGAAGTGAATTGGGTTCCGTTGTCACAGATAATCTGTTCTGGTATCCCTTGTTCTGCAAATAATCCTCGAGCCACGGAAGTTATTGTTGTGGCTTTCAAGTCCTTCACCTTTCTCACGAATGGGAATTTGGAGTAGTAGCAGACCAATATCAAATACCATTCTTGGTTTTCTGTGAACAGATCTACTCCTATGGTCTGCCATGGCCTGCTTGGGATGTGACTAGGTATCATCTCCTCCTTCTGTTGAGAGTTTCTGTACTTTTGGCAGGTGTGGCATGCAGTTACCGTTTTTTCTATGTCCTTGTACATGCCTATCCAGTACACTGCTGATTTTGCTCTGAGTTTGCATTTCTCCATACCTAGGTGTCCCTGGTGGATCTTAGTAAGGATCTCTTGTTGCATGGTTCGGGGTATGATTATTCGAGATCCTGCCATCAGTACTCCATTCTCCACTGATACGTCATCGCGGATGGCCCAGTATTCTCGAATGAGGGGTTGTACTTGGTGTCTCTTCTCTGGCCACCCCTGCGTGACTGTCTGGGCGAGTAGCTGGAGCTCCTCGTCTCTGCTGGTTTTGTCTCTGATTTCGTCCAGCTTGTTGTTTGTCACACTCACAATGTGATGGATCTTAACACTCAGTCCATCCATCTCATGTTTGTCATGTGGTGACAGTCTGGATAGAGCATCCGCCAGTAGTAGGTCCTTTCCTGGCTTGTAGGTGATGCTGTAGTCATAGCTCTGTAGTCTCAATAGTAACCTCTGCAGCCTGGCTGGTGCTTTAGTGAGGTTCTTTCTGTCTATCTGCTCAAGAGGGCGATGGTCAGATTCAATGATGAAACTTCGGCCATAAAGGTATGTATGGAATTTTTCACAGCCGTATACTACAGCTAAGAGCTCTCTTTCGATGTTTGCATACCTTGTTTCTGCTGATGTGAGAGCTTTCGATGCAAAGGCTACAGGTCTGCCCTCTTGCATCAATGCTGCACCAACTCCTTTCATAGAGGCATCAACCTGCAACACTACTGGTTTGTGTCTGTTGTAGTACTGCAAAGTTGTCTCTTTGCTGATGAGTTGCTTGATTGCATTCAAGTCCTTGGTGTGTGAAGCACACCAAGCATATTCAGCGTCCTCTTTCATCAGTTCTCTGAGATTGGCAGTGTGATCGGCAAGCTTGGGTATGAAGATACCCATGTATTGGATGAGGCCCAGGAAGCTTCTCAGCTCTTTCTTGTCTTTGGGAGCTTCAATGTGGTTGATCGCTTCCACTTTTGCAGGATCTGGCTTCACTCCGTTTGCAGAGTAGATCAACCCAAAGAACTTGCACTCATCCTCTTTGATCACACATTTATCTACGTTGAGCTTGATGCCTGCTCTCCTGGTCTTCTCCATAGCCTCGTGAAGATTGTAGTCATGTGTGGTTTCATCCTTTCCATAGATCTGTATGTCATCAGCTATCCCCACTGCTCCTTTGCAGCCTTGATATGTCTCGTCTATCTGTCTCTGAAAGACGTCTTGACTGACCCTCAACCCAAATGGAAGACGGTTGAATCGGAATCTCCCAAAGGGTGTATTGAAAGTGGTGAGCATAGACGACTCTTCAGTGATCTTTATGTTCCAATACCCGTTGCTCGCATCCAATTTACTGAAGACTTTGGACCCAGCCAATGAAGGTGTAATTTCTTCAAGGGTCGGAGTAGGGTAGTGATCACGTTTAAGCGCCTTATTCAGGTCTTTTGGGTCTAGACATATGCGAAGCTTGCCATTTGGTTTTTCCTTCACGACGATCGAGTTTACCCAGTCAGTTGGTTGTGTGACTTTAGTGATGATGCCTTTGGCTTCCATCTCCTCAAGTTGCGTCTTCAGTCTTTCCCTCAACTCCAGGGGAACACGGCGAGGCGGGTGGACCACCGGTTGCACATTCGGATCAACTGTTATGTGGTATTGGTAGTCAAAGCAACCGACTGTGTCATCAAAGCATTCTGGGTACATATTGATCAACTCGGCTTTGCTTCTGATAGGAGGCCTGTCCTTTATTGGCATGTCTTTGTCGATTCTGGGTGATGATGTCACGACTGCAAGGTTCAGCGTTACAATTTTGAGCTTTCGACAGCTGCTTAGTCCGAGGATTGCAGGTCCTTCTGCTTTGACCACATAGAAGGTACAGTTAACCTCTTTTTCATTGTGTTTCCCTGCAATTGTTGCTTTGCCCAGTTGTGGAACAACGTGCTCTCCATATGCAGTCAGAATTACCTTACTGGGAGTGAGGATTCCGTCTTTGATTTTGTCAGCTTGTGCCATGTGCTCTGGAAACATCCTGCTATAGAGGCTGATAGGCAAAAGGTTACTCTGGGCTCCGGTGTCAACTTTTACCCTCAGATCGATGAATGTTCGTTTCTTGCCCACTTTCTTTTGAATTTGGATTGTACTGTATGCCTCATCATCCTCGTCGCTGTTCTTACTCTCCATCTCATGGACTTTGATCATGCCCACTGACAAGAATTCATCCTCTGATGTGTCATCTTCCTCTTGTTGAGCATGTATTTCTTTACGTTTGAATTTGTTAGCTTTCTTTCTATCACTCTTCTGGAATTGGGTCTTTCTGTCTGGTTTGCCTGACCTGCATTTCTTTTCCCAGTGATGAAGCCTTCCACACGCTCTGCATTCCTTCCCGAATGCTGGACATTTCTGTCGGTCGTCAAAGCTATGAACCAGTCCACAATTTCTGCAAGTTTGTTGGCTCTTTTGCCATGGCTGCTTTGAGACAACATCTATCTTGCTGGAGGCCTGGGGCGAGAGTGTGGCCATCTGTTTTTTCGTCGCTTCGTGTGCTCTAGCGGTGTCTGTTGCATCTTTCAACTTGAGAGCATCCTTGCCTATGAGCATCTTTTGGACTTCTGGATGCACACATCCCCATATGAATTGGTCTACAAGCCTCTCTTCCTCATCTTTGAATTTGCATTTACTTGCAACATTCTTCAGCCTGGCTAGGAAATTGTCAACTGTTTCTTGTGGCTCTTGCCTGAGGCTCTGAAATTCATATCTACGGATCCTGTGATTTGATTTAGGCTCTAGATGTGTTTCGAATTTTTCTAGGACTTTTATTGGATCATTGCAGTCGGGCTCTGGCATGTCCCAACTATTGTACAGGTCTAATCCCCTTTCTCCAGACCATAACAGGATATAACTGACCTGTTCCTCAGTTGTTGAACCTTTCAGGAAGCTCTTGAATGCTAGTTGACTTTTCTGTTTGAATTTCTTGAATGCTTCCACCACATCGTCGGCGTCCCAGTTCATCGCAGGATGAAGATTCATTGCGGCTGCAGCACTGGCGGCCGCCATCTTCGATTTTTCGCCGGAGTCCGAAGACGCTGACGATCGATGCTAGAAATGTCAATTTTCGAGCATATTTAGTTCCTGAATCACAACAAAGGCACTGTTTTCTGGTTATGGTTTACCGCTGCCACCATGTTAGGTCTTTATGTGTTCTATACGAGTCAATAAAGTAGCCAAGTTAGACGTGATGTTCAGGTTTACTGTGTATTTATTTACTCCATGTTTGTCGGGTTGTCTGCGGAGTGATACGTGCATGCATACGTTTACAATTGGTGCGTAATGTGTTACATGTGAATACGCATGATGAAATATAGTTCTGATCATAAGATATAACACTTAGACTCATCAAAATATAATCAAAGGAGTAAATTAACTAATTGTGGGCTTGGTGAACAGGTTTTACTCCTCAAATGGCAAAACTGATGTTGTTTATCCTATTATTGTTTCATCCTAAAAATCACATTGCTTGAATAATAATAATAATATTGGATTCTTATATAGCGCACGTATCGACCTTGAATGAATGAATGAATGAATAAATGGTATAGAATACAACAGCAAATAGGCCTATAAGCCTACACTGGCTGAACGTGACATCATCTAAAGAATAGGTGTGGCTACATTCAGTAACGAAATGTCAATTAATTAACTTTAGCTGTTACACAACACCTCACACACCTATGATAATTTAGCCTCTTGAACCCCATAGGGTTCAACCAGTTTAGTTTAGTTATTAAAGGTAAAAGACCAGTTCTGGGCATGCGATTGCATTGTGAACGAAACGGTGTGGAATCGATCAGAAAGGGTTGATCATCTAGCATATAAGTATTGGTGTGTACCGCAAGGTTCTGGAATCATCCAAATTATAAGAAATTTGGTCCAGCCTTGGTAAAGTTACAAGCACTGCAAACAGAAAGATGTATATGGGACTACGCGACACATGCACGGTTTAAAAAAAAAAAAATCTCAATTAGTAGGCGATTTCCCGGCAGAATTTGTATCCTCACGTATTAGTCAAAAAATATTCTTTCACATGATTGGTAATAAGAGCTTCCATTTCATTTTTTGAGAGGAGGCATATCCAAAACTGGTCTATACCTTTAACAATTGTATACTTATGTTGTATTTATCACAGACACTGACCATACATGTATACTAACCGTGTGATGTGATTTGACGATGTCCACTAGACCATTATGGAAGAGTGTTCTCCTGGCGATAAGCATGGAAGGTGTGAACTTATCAAACATCCTGCTACTCCCGGCTTGGTTTTTCTTGTCACCCTGCATCAAATCTTTCATCATAGAACCTTTAGCTCCATCTGTTTTGATTAAAGGTAATACAAAGTTTAGGTATGAGGTAGTGAATTTGGTTTAAATGAACATATTGGAAGCAGATGCGATCCTACAATATTCGATGATCGTTGTCATGGTTGAAATCGAGTCTAAAGTGATGATATTGTAAATAATAAACTCTTTATGTTGTATAGCACGTTTTTTTTTACTACAATCGACTGATTTGCTATTCCCGTTTGGAAATTATATATCAGAACTGCATATTCTGAGTTTTTCATGGTCGCAGCTACCATGGAATGGCCTTAGGAGCTATTTGAAATATTTGAAATTTACCTGGAGCACCAGCAAATTTTGATTATTCAATTTTCTCAAAAGCAAGTGTTTTAGGGGCTAAATTTTCTAGTGCTTATAATCCATCCACAGGGGCATTCAAATATATATATATATATATATATTTTTTTTTTTTAAAGAATTACTATCCATCCAATTTTCAAAATTTCCAAAACTTTGCATAACCTTTAAGAAGTGGTTGCAAGATAAATTCCTATAAGTAACAAGAGCAACTTAAAGGTAATACAAAGTTTTGGTATGGGGTCATAAATTTGGTTCAAATGAATATATTGGAAGCATATGCGATCCTACAATATTCAGTGATCGTTGTCGCGGTTAAAAATCAAGTCTAAAGGTATGAAATTGTAAATAATAAACTCTTTATGTATTATAGCTCCCTCTCAAGGTCAAGATATTAATTAAGCTATAAAATAATGTTTGACTAAAATCAACCGATTAGCTATTCCCGTTTGGAAATTATATATCACAGCTACAGTATTCTGAGATTTTCATGGTCGCAGCTACTATTTTACGGCCGTAATCGCAAATTTGAAATTTATCAAAATTTACCGGGAGCACCGCTAAATTTTTATAATCAATTTTTCTCAAAAGCAGAAGTGTTTTAGTTGCTAAAATTTCTGGTGCTTACATCTACAGGGGCATCCAAATATATCAAAATGGTAAAGATTCACTATCCACCCAATTTTCAAAATTTCCCCAAACTTTGTATTACTGTACCTTTAAATCCAGAATATATTAAGTTCCTACTTTAATTATCATGAGATCAGGATACTTAATGGTCAATTGGTCATCTCATTTTACTTTTTTCATTATTTCATTTCATGTTTCAAATGTTTGAAATGTGGCAATGTGCATCTAGCTTGACAGAGAGGATAGGAGAGTGAAATTTACCTACAGTTACAACAAACAAAAAATTTAAACAATGATGGTACTTGCACTTGGAGTATGAATTCTTTTAATACACCTTTATCATATTACTGCACATTTAACACATACAATCTAAATGCACAGGGTATTCTTTTATCCTGTACCCCTAGAAGTGTTTGGAGTCCCAACAATTTAATTGCGAAATTTCACTTAAATTGTATCATAATGTGCAGTGGATGTCATTTGAGACACATTTCTGCAGGGATTTTCAAAACAAATGTGCTTGAAGCCAAATATTGATGAAAGAATACCAAATTTAGGTTTTTTGGTTCAACAGAAAACCCAATTATGTATTCTTTCATCAATATTCGTCTTCAAACAATTTTTTTTTTTTTTGGGGGGGGGGGGGGTGGGGGAATCTTTGCAGAAGTGTTGTCTTAAATTACATCCTCTTTCACATTATGGTACAATTTAAGTGAAATTTTTGCCTTCAAATGTTTGGCGAATTTGGGGATCCCAACACTTTGGAGGGGCTGTATCTCTGCAATACATTACTTTGATTATCTACCCAAGTGTTGGATAATTTTAATTTTTTTTTTTTCATGTGCCTGCAATGCTATCATATTATCATCAAGATACATGCTACATCACTGTAAAAAACCAAGATGAGCAAAAATATTTTGAGGTACAAAATAATAAAAATAATAATAATCTATTCTTGAATAGCGCATATTACACATTTTGATATAACGTTCATACAGGCTTCCAAAGAGCTTTGGAAATTGTTATCCTAGCTTTAGCTCTGGCAGTCGTTATTAGCGCATCATGCATTTCAAGGAATAAACCTACTAGGTACCCAATTACTTCACCTGGGTGGAGTGTGGCAAATGTAGATTAACGTCTTGCCACGTATTGGGGCAGGGATTCTAACCCTGTGCCTTGTAGTACACAGTCCGGAGACTTATCCACTGGACCACAACACCTCATATAACCTACCTTCGTCTTTGGGTTCTCCAGTTGGGATGCCTGCAAGGTCGGCTTCCAGAATGAGCTGATGAGTGCTGCTCTCTTCATCCTTCTTCTGTTGTGATTCCTTCTTAGTCCAGTGCATATCATACGCTGATGGGTAAACAGTCTTGATCTGCTTCAGGTGGCTTAAATCAAAGTTCCTGAAAAGAGTAAATCATTTAGAAGCACATTAAAACTTGTACAGTCAAACCTGCTTTAGTGACCACCTGTCTACAAAGTCCACATTTTTTGTTTCCCTTGAAAATAGATTCTCATTAAAGCATGTACTAAAAGAACCTGTCTTCAAAGACCACCTGTCTACAAAGACCACTTTTTGGACATGGGCATTGCCATTTTCTTGATACATGTACTATGCTAACCAAGTAAATGTATTTACATTTATAGATGCTTCATTCCCAGGTGTGCGTGGAGTTCACTTATTTACTTCACCTGCTATTATCCTTTGTACTACAATTGTTAGAACAAAAATTGCATGAATAAGTTGGTGCTCTTCTGGAGTGAAGGTTCTGCATGAATTGAATAGATTATGTCAACTGCTATATTTCAGTTTCCTTTCTTATAATGAGTTACAATTGTACCCCTCATATATATATTTTTCACCAAATATATTTTTTTACCTCCTCAGATATGATTTTCCCTCGGTGAAAAGTTAAACTTTTGTTAATGAATTACAAGTTATTTGCAACTAAAGCTTTGTGCATGATGCATGTACAAGTTTGCCTGGTACTTCACATTATCAAGAAAATTACTGCGCTCACGTTATGCTAAAAGGATAACATCATGCCAAGTATATTTTCATTTATATATCTGATGTACACTTTTGGAAGGAATATTGTACATCAAAAGGTAGGAATACATCTCTTTTTTCAGCATACCTACCCTTGTTATTTGGGGTGAGGTTTCCTTTAGCCCATACCTTTGTGATGGGTATAATCTCAAGCTTAGTTATTCTTTACCAGTTAAAGCACTGTGGAGATTGTCTAGGGGATAGGGGGCATTAGGAATGTAAAACTCACTTCCGGCTCATCGCCTGGACACCACCCTTGAGCTTGGAGAAAGTGCAGTTCTCCGACCGGTTGTGCAACATGCTGACAACGGTGTCCGAGCAACGGAAGACATCTTCTAATGATCTGTACCTGAAGGGAAGAGCAAGACTTGAAGGACCAGCCTGGATCAGATGACGATACCTTTCAAACGCAGGGACCACAGTCGGAGCACTCTCTTTCCTACAAAAATAAATAAGAATTAATTAATGAAAGTAAAAAACTAAAAAAAATCTTTTTGAGAGCTACTCTAAACACAAAATGAAATGACTCCTTCCATAACCTATCGAGACTAACGTGTGCTTCTCTACATCATACATGTATCTCCCTCTTATCAAGTGATTAGAAATATTTTTTAACAGCAATTTTTAAAGATAAAAACAAGTATCAGGGTCAAAAAAGAAAAATCGAATTTTGTTCAAATTTATCAAATTGTAGCTATGTATCCCATTTTAAGGTATTTGATGTACAATTTTTACATGCATGATATTTTTTTCTTTTCATTACCTTTATTTACACATGGAGAAAAAAAGAAGAAATAAAAAAAAGTTAAAATGATGAAATGTGGAACAGGATATGTGAAAGTCTCCACATATACATGTACATACACAATCAGTGCATTTATCTTAGTCACCTTGAAGCAGCACTTACACAAGAAGAAGAAGAATGGAAACATGCAGAAGTCTGCAGCCAAATTTCTTACATATTGATTTTTCTTTTACCCGGTAATTTATTAGAAGGGAATTTAGGTTTATTGTGGTTCAAGGATAAAGTCACAAGTGTGCGGAAGATCAACCTACTCTGCAATCTTGGGTACTGGTTTTGAGACTGTCTTCTTTGTAGCTTGCAGCCTCTTGATCTCTGCTGCTGTGTCCTTGACAAGGGCAAGACGAGCCTGAAGGTCAGCCAGCTTTCCACATCCAAGCAATGTCTCTTTCATCTGGTTGGGGTCAATATCCTCCTGAAAATGTATTAAATCACATGTATATTCAGTTTTAAAATTGATATTTACTTTTCAGTTCAACCTGGTTTATACGATAACTAGCTGGAAAAGAATAAAACCCATTACATGTTTTTCTTAATTCAATAGATTTTAAATACATCGTACTGCATAGGTCTCAGTCATACTTAGCCAGGCAGTAGAGATTTAAGAGTTGAACTAAGACCATTAAGTTCAATATTAAATAGTGTTGCTACACTACAACTTACAAGAACAAACAGAGGAAGCTTGATGAGAACCACACAAGAAAATTACAAAAAGGAAAGGACACAAAGGAAGTATGATGAGGTAAAATACTGTTCACTATATTTTTTCAGTCAGTGTACACAAAAAAAGTTAGGGAGGTCTAGATCTAGTATAGGCCTAGTCTAGATGATGATAGATCTAGACTCTAGATTTGGAAAGATCTAGACTCAGACTGAGTCGGACTACAGTATGGCATCAGACTAAATTGGGCAGACTCACAGTGCAGACGATCTCCGACCTGAGCGGAGGAAGGATACAAGAGAGGTGAAATGGAAAGAGGGAAAGACAGAATAATCAAAATGCAAATAGGAGAGTTTTTTTGAAAACTTCCCATTTGCACTTTGATATGAATCAACTCACAAATTTCTTTGAGCCTGCGGATTTACTTGAGTCTATCGTTGATGACGTTGGTTCAAGACGCCTCCTAATTGATGCAGCATTTGTCCTTTTCTTGCTTGATCTGCCAGTGCCAGGTGTCCTTGGAATTTCAGTCTTCTCAGAATCCTGCTGAAGATTAATTTTAGTTCTTTTTCTTCGAGGTGGGTCACCTTTTTCTGGATCAGAAACCTGCCTTTTGAGAGGTGTTTTCTCCAAAACTCTTTCTTTTTTCGTTTCTGTGGGAAGACTGGAGGAAGAAGATTCTGGGAGTGGGACAACATTTTTGCTTCTCTTCTTATCTTGAACTGTCGTTCCGGTGAAAGTGCGTGTCAATATACTACTAACTAAAGCAGAATTTGCTTCTGATTTGGACTCGTTGAATGCTCGAAGTTGGTTGGAAAGATCAACTTCACCGCCTCGGCTGACGAGACTGGTACCAAGCGCTGCGGTTTTCACCGGGAGAGTTTCGGGGAGGACAGCCGTCTTTCTTGAGCATTTTGCCGGCGTGATCTCGTTGTCGCCAAGTTTCTGAATCCTTGCACTTCTTTTAGTTGGTTGAAGTGAAGAACTGTGCTTCCGTCTAGTGTAGTAATCTGTCACTTTAGCCTGCGCCATGATTCAGTCTAAATTGTGATTTTGATTCCTAAGAAATAGTATTTTATTATCACACCAGCAGCAGCCGTCGTCTACTTTTGTTTTGGTTAAACGCGGGGAATTAGTCACGTGACTCTTTGCACTCGTAGCTTAGTCTACTTTTCAGTATCCTCTTCTATGAATAAGGTGTTGCATTTTCCTAATAGTTAACATCTGACAACAATTATCATCAAATAATGAAACGATCAATACAAAAAGTATCCAATTAATATCTTCATGCATCACATTAAGTTTTAATAAATTTATTTTCATATTTCATTTAGCAGAATTGTACCATTAAAATTGACCTGCTGATTTCGTAGACTAATAATATATGCAGTTAAATGGCTATGCATATTCATCATTTCATAAAGGTGCTGAATACACCAAAATTCTTTTAGAGGACCTAAAATGATGATTGGGTCCACGGTATTATCAAAATTATTCTTTAGTCGGGTATCCATAACGCTCTTGGACATCTCATGTCCCTGTTTTTTGGTATTTGTCATAGAATGCTCCCCCTCGATCAACCCCCCCCCCCCCCCCCACAGAGAATCCGCCTAATAATACAGGGGAAATCATAACAAATATTATGGCTCATGTCCTTTTAGAAATCCCAAACGGAGGTGGGAGGATCGAGGAGGAGCGTCCTTCAAATTAGGGATGCACAAATAAAAAAAAATGGCACTTTCTGAAGGAAAAAAAGGGGCGCCTACATAGAGTAACCTAGCTCATAGCAAACAATTTTAGATAGTATAGGCATTATTATATAGGGGTTGGGGGAAGTTCCATATAGGAAATGCTCTTAGTCACTTTAAATTATTTGCATAAGATGAGGAGGCTATATGAGAAATCGATATTGTTTCGTGAGAGATATGAGGGGAAATAAAAACATCTGTCTCTTTTTAACATATATGACTAACAACATTTGGTTTTTCCACACAAAAAAGGCTAGGTATTAATTGTACAACATATTTATTTTCTTCAGAGATTTGCAGAACGGGGAAATATATATATATATATAATATATAGACCCTATATAATAATGCAAGCCTAGCTTCATGAGTTTGAAAACTCAATCATTGTTTGAACCTTTGTATTCTTAGACGAAGGTATAGGCAATTGATTACAAAAGAAAAATGGGCACTTATTAGAATTAGAGGAAATAGCATTTTTTAGAAAAGGAAAAAGGGGAACGTGTAGAAGGCACTTATCAGAGGTGAAAATGTGCACTTTATTATAATTGCAAAGGAAAATCGAAAACACTTAAGATTTTGAATAAAATCTTTTGAAGACCACTGAATCAGTACCTTCTTTAGGTTATGTCTGTAAATGTCGGTAGGTGTTTGATCAAGTCCCTTTGGGCTTTTATCACAAGATGGCCTATCCCCCCCCCCCCCCCCCCCCTTTCACTGAAAAGCGCAATATACATATTCATTGTTTCGGGTGACGTCAAAATACATATTCATCAAGCTGCACTTCTCTCTGACTCTGCATTCTCGCCTGAATTATCAATCGTTTTTCTGTTCATACAAAGGATCCGCAAAGTTCGAGACAGAATGGTATGCATTTCTACATCTTGTATGTCTTTGAATGTATTCTTGAATAAATGTAATTAGAAATATATAGCCAATAAAGGAGTTTTTTAGGAGTTCGGCTTATATTCCAGTCCCATGCGTAGTTATTGATGTATGGTTTGATAATGATATGCAGGACTGATGATAGTGATGTACGTCTACCGTACGTATCTCATCTCTTTTCCTCTCAATTCAATAATGTGTAATTGACCTGCTGATGGACATGTATATCTCTACTACACGCAGCAGTCTGGTGCTGATCTCTGGCAAAAGCGGAGGGAGAACAAGATGTAGTCTAGGAGAACAAACTTACAAAGCAGGATAAAAGAAAGAAGGATTTTTAAAATGAATGAGTGAGAAAAGTGACTTTGATGAAGTTCAAGTCACATCGTGTGTTGCATTAAACTTGACAACTTATATTATAAATTCTCAACACTTTTAAACATCACAGTACAAAACCCGCCAAAATGCAATAAAATCCAGTACCTAAATTAGACTCAAGTGATGACACAAAGATATAAGTAAAACATAATGAATTCAAGCTATCAATGTCGGGGGGAAAAAAATACTTTCAAAAATAAAAAATTGGAAATGTACTGACTGTCATTCCTGTTGATGGGGAGCTTCCAGATCAATGTGTACATTTTTTTTTGTCCTGCAGCATGGCCGATTGAAAGTGAAGACTACCGAAGAACAGCAAGAAGCAAAGAGGAAGGAACGAGAAAAGAAACTTAAACTTTACACAGCTGGTACACAGAAAGTCTTTGAAAAGGTAAGTTTATTTAAAAACATGAAAAATGCTCAGTATTTCAATCACTCTGTGTCTTCAATGGAGATGTTTGCAATAGCTTTGATACTAAAATATAGTAGATTTGTAAAAACTTGAGAATGAAAATGTGTGAGGTTGTTGTTTGAATGAATAAAAATGGATATAAAAATCAGTTTAGTTTTTTTTTTTTTGCCAATGGCAATATCCTCAATTGTAGTGCTATGTGAATTGTTGATGGAATAAGATTTATGTTCTATACACACAGTTGATAATAAGATTAACTCCCAATTGACAAATATTTTTTTTTTTTTTTTTTTGACATCAAATTAGTTAAATCCATTACTACCTTTTGCCATCAAGAAAATTTCCTATATGTAAAGTGCTCCCTGAATAGAATTTTTTTTTTAAATAGAAAACTTAAATGTTCAAAGAATGATCTAGACATTTTTTGATTTGGAGCCAAATTTAATTAATTCAATGTTTATTTTGTTTAGACATACCTTACAATATTAAAAGCACTATCAAGTTAATGCAGTTGAATTGTGAACAGACTGCAGAATTGGTGCAGGGGCGTACGCAGGGGGGGGGGGGGGGTTTGGGGGTTCAACCCCCCCCCCCCTTTGGTATTTTTATGTGTGTAAACCCCCCTAAAAAAACCTAAACCCCCCCCCCCTTTGTTTGTTTTGTTTTGTTTTTGTTTTTAATTATTAAAAAAAAAAAAAAAAAAAAACAAATTATACCCACAGCTAACCTAAAAAAGGTGACCTTACCCCCCCCCCCCCCCAACGATGAAAAATGTCAAATTTTGAAATTTTGAGACCCCCCCAAAAAAAAAGTGTCCCCTTAAATGCGACTTTTCGGCCGGCACTAATAATATTTTAAAACCCCCCCCCCCCTTGAAAAAAATCCTGCGTATGCCCCTGAATTGGTGTATGGTAATTTTAATTCCATTTACATCTTTACAGTCTAAATTAAGATTTTTATTAAAAATGTGAACACATCAAGTCCTTCTAATTGTCATTTCAGAGAAAGAAGAATGAATTTGATGGGGAAATTTTAGAAGTCTGTGCTCAGCTTCTTTCAGCGAACCCAGACGTCTACACACTTTGGAATGTAAGAAAGGAGACATTCCAGGTACTTGCAGAGACAAAGTAAGTTTCTATTGTTAAGAATCTTAACTGTTGTGAACATATGCATATTCATGATTATGTAAATGTATGCGCATAGGCATTCTATTAGTTGGTGAATGGGTAAAACTTAGTTGTTTTTCGTTAATTTATTTTGCTGTTCTGAGTATTCATGTAATGGAGAGTTGCGAGAGGGTGAATTTTAAATAATGTAGAACCCTCTCATTGTAATACTAATATGTCAAAAACTTTTTCGTGTGATTTAACGCCTGATCTTAAAATCAGTAAAAAGGTTTCTTGTGTATTATTGAAGCAGAATCAGGATTTTTCTCGGAACTCAAATGAATACAGGAAATGCATCAGGAAAGAAAAGTCCCTAACAGTTTTGTCACCTGAGATGTCATTTTAAAGGCTAAAAAAGTGACGCATTGAAAGTGGTGTTGTCTATACCGTATGTATGCTATATATCATAAATCTCCTTGTATAAGGCGCACTTTTTTGCCGCCGAAAAAAATTTGAAAGTCGGGGGTGCGTCTTATACACAGTTTTTTTTTTTTTTTCTTTCTTTCTTTCTTTCTTTCTCCTCCCCAAAATAGGGGTGCGCCTTATACACAGGTGCGCCTTATACATGGATATTTACGGTACCTTAATTTGTTTACATGATGTTGTACCCCCCCCCCTTTCCCTATTTTCATTGAGCTTTAAAAATACTAAGATGAAATAGTTATTCTATTTCTACTGGAAGATTTCATGGGCGCTATACTGGAGATTACCCGGTATGTAAAACAAAAGAGAGCAAAAAATCACATGGGGGACTCAAATCTTGCCATAGATAGAAAAATCAATAAGAGTAACAAGAAAAAGATGTTAAATTTCCAGATGATTGTTGATTGTAGGTGAAGTCATAAATAAAATTGTTAACTAAATCAGTATTGCCTGTTATTTCTAGGACTCCCGATGAGATGCAGGAACTGTATGATAAAGAGCTGGGTTTCATTGAGAATTGCTTGAGGGTGAACCCAAAGTCCTACGGTGCTTGGTACCATCGTTGCTGGGTGCTGGACCACACCCCCAAACCAGATTGGAAGCAAGAATTGAAACTCTGTACTCTGTATCTAGAATACGATGAGAGAAATTGTAAGTCCAATTGGAAGATTCGGTGCAATGTGTCTTAAAAGCATCATTTAACATTGTCTGTGATATGGTGTAATATTGAAGCCCTAAAAAAAATGCGCTTCAAAATGATCAAGAAGTCCCTCAAAAAAGTAAACATCTTTGAGTGACCCGTTTTAGCATACTCATTTCCCACAATAGACTGAAGTATTATGAAAACCGTTAGGAAAACGCAAAATTTGGTTTCGATTTCCAATCATAAATATTTTGATAATCAGACAGGTAAAAGTAAAAGTCATGGGGTTCCTGACTGACCTACAGGTTTATATTTATCATTGCAGCATGATCTAAATATAGGATTTTGTTTCAGAATCTGAGACAAAGTTACCGGATCCCTTTAAATGACATTTGTCTTTTTGTCCACATATTTCATCCCCAAAATGAAGAAACTCTTGATATATATGACCATTGAATTATTTGTTTTCTGGTATCACTTCCTTCAGTAATGTCAAGAGGTTTTTCATTTGTGGTTAAATATATATACAGTGTGAGTCAAAAAAAAGTTTACACCTAGAAAATTGCTTATTATTTTTTAAATCATCTATGAACAGTACATTATTATACATTTTTTATGAAAGAGTGTTTTATCCCAAATCATTTGGTATCATTTTTGTGTGGTATGTGTTGACGCTTGGATGAACAGGAAGCATTGTTTTTGAGTGCAAAAATCGATTTGCGCCAAAGTTGCTTGTGTGATGTTTGAATAAAGCAATTGGGATTTGGGTATCAATTCGGTCTTTGCAGATCCAAATAACATTCCTAACAAAATAAATCATACCGCACATATCAAATATCGAATATTTAATATCAACGAACATTAAATGCGCGCGTTTGTGTGTGTGTGTGACTTTGCTTCTGCAAAAAGCATATGCAATGCATTTCATTTGATACATTCAATTCATTCTCTCACTCTGCTAATCCCAACATTATACATGCTGTAGGCATCACTTTGGCGCAAGTCAATTTTTTGCACTCTCGCAAAGAATGCCTCATGTTCATCCAATCGTGAACACGTACCACACAAAAATGATACCAAATGATTTGGGATAAAATACTCTTTCATGTAAACTTTTTTTTTTACTCACACGGTTTATATATGGATAAATATCATATGTCGTACAGGACTCATTTCATGGAACTGCGCAAAAATGATTGCCATGTTTGACATCTGTTTGGTGATGTAAAGAAGAGGAACTGTTGATCTGAGTTAAAATTGTATATTTGATGTGCTGTCCTTTTTTTTATTGAGCAAGTAGATGTTTCTTGCATTGAAACAAGAGAGGTCTTGTGAACATGATTTTGTTGTTGTTGTACAGTCAACATTGTGTAAGTCAACCTTGAAGGGACTGAGTAAAATTGATGACTTAGGCAATCTTTGACTTGTGCGTAAGCCCTAGAAATATGACTACCGGTAACGCATATGTATTACATGTATCTCATTCAATAAAATGTATCAATGTGATTTGTTTTATGTGATTTTGTGGCTAAAGTTCTAGCACAGTGACGTACCAGTAATCACAAATCACAATTATTGTTCACTTCCCCAGCTCAGTCCATAATTCTTCATTTTTCTATGTTACTTGTGCAGAGATGCCAACTGTTCCATTTTCGCCGTATTTGTTCTTTTTTTTTGCTATGAATACGGCAGTACGTTTTTTGTATGTTTTGTTACATTTTTTTTTTTTGTTGTTGTTGTTGTTGTTGACACTTTTCTTAATTTCCGATCATGGGTTTCGTGTCGTAAGTGTATTATGCACCTTTGTCTTCAAACGATGCACGCAGGACGATGATGCGGGCCCCAAAGTGCGCACAGTGCGAACAACCCACATGTACTGTATGCACCTCGCGCTCTGATCCGGGTATGTATACGTGGTACTGCCGTTTTTTTTAAGCTGCTCGATTGGGCGATATGTTAAGGTGAGAGATTTTTTCAAAAATACTGTTTTTTGTCCAAAAATACTTTTTTTTGCTCTTAAGAATACTTGTTTTTGTTGATGAAGGTTGGCATCTCTGCTTGTGTATCACTTTGATTGAAAGCCTTATTCTCACTTTGTTTGTGTGATGGAATAGAGCTATACAAGAAGCCCAATTCAGTATGCTGTTTCTATTTTCGTCTATATTTATTCATTCAGTCCACTGCTGGGACTACAGGAGGTTTGTAGTTGCCAAGTCGGACGTTGCCCCATCGGATGAGCTTGAATTCACCAGCAACAAGATCAGTACAAACTTCTCAAACTACTCCTCCTGGCACTATAGGAGTAAGCTCCTCCCAGTGCTTCATCCTGATCAAGAGAAGAAAGGAAGGCTCAAAGAAGACATCCTCATCCAAGGTATCGTATTAGTACCTCGACTGGTTTCTGCTTGCTTCAAGTGGCTATTAAAGACCATGATAGACCAAATAGATGCATGTATAGTAAGGAAGAAAGACATCCTCATACAAGGTATCGTATTAGTCCCTCGTCTGGTTTGTGCTTGCTCCAAGTGGCTATTAAAGACCATGATAGACCAAATTGATACATGTATAGTAAGGAAGAAAGACATCCTCATACAAGGTATCGTATTAGTCCCTCATCTGGTTTCTGTTTGCTTCAACTAAGTGGCTTAGACTATGCGGATAGTCCAAATAGGTACGAGCAGAGCAAAACCAAAACAAGTCCTCACCAAGGCTAGTATGTTATCGTTTTGTCAGATTTAAACCAAGTTTTGCACACCAATTGCAAGTTCTCTCATGGCAGCTACTTTCTTTATCTGTGCACTTCCAGGTGAGAAACCATTAGGAATCCAAGCAGTCTATGCAAACAGCGCCCTCAACCAGGTCATGGTGATATTCAGCCAGTCTGTTAACCTCCTACAGCAGCCAGCAGAGGTGTCCATCAGCGGTTCGGTCATGGATGGAACATGGAGGAACTCAAGAGGTAGTCAATACCACTCCATCATGTGGGTATCCTTTCTATAAAACAGTTGTGGAGCAGGGTTTTGATAACCAATCTGCTTTGTGATGTTTTATCAGATGTTTATTAAAGGTACTATGTCCCATTTGCAGGCCAAAAAAATGAAAAAGTTAAATTCCAACTGCATTTGAAAGATAATACTAATTTAGAACTTCCCTATATGAGGTGGGGCTTGAAAATGTCTTCAAGTGGGAAAATAACGACTATTAGTTGTCAACTCGACTTTAGGGCTATAGAGCCCAAAAGTAATAGTCTTGATTTTCAGACAATTGTACCCAATGGTCATACGTTTTATGCTGCGCAAAGATTCAATCAGTTTAATCTTGGCCATCACAAGAAGTGGGTTATTGATGTAGAAAAATGTTCATGTACCCTTTACAACTCTTTTCATGTATGTTATTACCAAAGAAGAAAAAAAGCCAGTCAGTCACTCAATAGTGTCTGACAGTGAAGTCTAGCAAGTAAACGGTTTTCCTTGCATAATTTGAATATGAGGACACTGCTAATGCTTAAATTTCACAGATAGACATACATGGCATATTCATAATTCCTGCAAAGTTCTACAGTATTTGAGGTTGGCTGCAAAAGGGACATAGTACCTTTAAAGATAAACTTGAGTTCTGGTAAAAAAAAGAAAATGCACAGAATCAAACGAAACTTCACTGAATGTTCAAGATTACAAATAATGTCATTTGCCAAACAATTTTGGTAGAAAATGTATACTGGCTGAGTAATGAGCATAGAAAAATGATGTGAGGAAATCAAGGTGAGTAGCCCTGACACCATTTGTGCAGTCCCATATACATCTTTCTGTGTACAGTGCTTGTTACTTTACCAAGACTGGGCCAAATTTATCATGATTTTGATGACTCCAGAACCTTGCAGTACACACCAATACTTAAATGCTATATGATCAACTTTTACCGATCCATTCTACACCTTTTCTTTCACAATGCAATTGCATGACCAGAACTCAACTTTATCTTTAATTTTAATATTTACGTTTATGTGTGTTGGAGGACAGGGGGTGGGGGGGGGGGGGGGGGGGTAACATGCAATGTCATTTCTTTTTTAATGAAACCGTCCATATAAAAGAAATATGATAGAAATTGACAGTACTCTTCTGTAGGCGTAATGAAATGAACAAAAGTGATATACAATTCACTATTAAATACCTAAGAAATTGATAATGGATAACAACTTCATTTAAGCTGTGAATATGTGTCATGGTTCATTTACATTGCATTAAAGGAATCAACATATAATTCAAAATTGTGACAGTTACTTTTTATACATACATATGACTGGGTTACACCCCAAAATATAAGAACCATGAACTTTTTTCTTGTTAAATAATTTGTAAGAGAATATCTTTTTTACACAAAAACATAGAGTAACAAAAAAACATTGCGTCAAATACGACTGAGGACTAGTTTGCAGTATTGCAATATAAAGATGATATTTATAATGGATTGTGTTAAGCCATATTAAATTTTAGAATTGTGTACTCGATGAATCAGTCAAAGCCTTAACTCTTGTTAAGATCTACACAGTAAGCAGTGATGCATTGAGGCAGGAAGGTGAAAGAACACTTCAAGTCAAACTGAGGGAAGATGTCTGTAGATCATGTCATCTAGATGAAGGTACGATTTTAAAAAATAATAATAAACATAGAAAGAGAGGGGGGAAATTATACTTCTACAATTTTTTCATTGTATGGGAAGTGTTAAAATGTGGTAAAGCTATAAATACAGTGTAATGTTCTTGCAGTTACATGTGTGTGATTTTTTTTTTTTTTTTTTTTTTGGGGGGGGGAGGGTCTTTCTAAAGGCTGTTCAACCCTTTAAATAAAATGAAATTAAAAAAACAAAAATAATCTCAACTCTCAACAGATGGTTCATGTGTGATTTTTTTTTTTTTTTGGGGGGGGGGGGAGGGTCTTTCTAAAGGCTGTTCAACCCTTTAAATAAAATGAAATTAAAAAAACAAAAATAATCTCAACTCTCAACAGATGGTTCATGTGTGAGTCTTTCATTTCCTTTAGTCCAGAAATGAAGAAAGATCTGCTGTGAATGTACTCCATGTACACATTCAATATATAATGATAATTAAAATGTTTTACTGAATGAAATTCATATTTCATTGAAATCCGAAGAGTATCCAAAGAGTTCAAAATATTACCTTTTTGCCCAGGAATAAATTACAGAGACACTAAATCTGGTTTATTTCCTTCATTCAGGTGCAACAGAATGTTGGAGCAAGGACAAGCAAGATGCGAGCTCACTCTTCACGGCTGAACTCAGTGATGAGAAAACAGAATTCCTCACAACGGAACTGGAGTCCTGTCAGCAACTTCGAGAACTGGAACCAGATAATAAATGTGAGCTTTAGCATCTGAGGAAACTTTGCACAATAGTAAATATGGCTGATAAGTACTATTTAGAATATGATTTGGTCCTCAGAATATATTTCCATGGGCTATTTTTATAGTTTGAACAGAAGGAATTGTATGTCAAGAAGGAAAATGTTGGGGCTTTTGTTTTTTTTAGGGATTATGGTTCCTACTTAGAAGGGAATGTATTTTGAGTATGTTTGTGATTGCCTTCATCTCAAAGTTTCAAACAACACCTGTGGTGTAATATTACTGTATTTGCAGGGGCCTTTTAGCTGTAGTCTTTATAATAACATGCCTTGTCCTCTTACAAACTAGGTTGAGGTAGTTGACTGCTCCTCGTTTCACTGTCACTACTTTCTTGGCAAGGTGGCAGTGATCTTTCTCATTAAGGTCCTACATGTCCATCCTCTGAGGCATACAAAATTGCTGAAATTGTTTTAACATGTTTTCCCTCTTTTATGTTATTGTTTTTACACTGTGTACCATCTTTTCTATGCTGTTATGTTACTCTTCTTGAACTCTCTTGGCTTATTGCATTTCTCAGGCCTGATAATTACCCGAATTAAATCGGTTTCCAGATTTTTAAATTTTTATCCCGATTTTTTTTTTTCCTGATTTTTTTCTTCTTTCTCCCCTATTTTTTTTTTCTTCCTGATTTTACCCTGATTTTTCCCTTATTTTTTAACTCAAAAGGGGGGAATGTTGTTTGATGCCATTTTTTTTCCTGAATCCTATTTTTTGTTTTGTTCTTACTTTCACCCCTGATTTCTTTGCAGGGTGTCTGTTGACGGTGATCCTTCTCATGAGGGCTCTCGACCCTCTGAAGCTCGAGGCCGAGATGCTCGGATGTTTCACGACCATCCTGTCTCAAGACACCTACAGGGCAAACTACTTCAAGGATCTCAGAAGCAAGTTCATCATGGAGAACGCCATCATGAGATACCTGCAGGAGAGTTCAAAGGTCACAGAGTCACAGGTCAAGCAGGCGACATTTGATGCATCTGGAAAGGTCAGTGTTAATGAATAAATATGCTCACTATGGAATAGTAAGAAGTTTCTCCACAATGCATCTAAAGTTAGAAATTCCTTCATTTAATTCCAATATGCTCATGATACAGGTATTTTTTTCCTTTAGATTTCTCTCTTGATATCGGTACAGAAAATGGGTACCTGATAGGAAGATATTACATGCTTTTGATATTTCATATTTCACTGACCAGTTAAAGCAAGATTTTAGTTTTAAAAATTGGAATCGTAGATGATTGCTAGTTTGGCATACATTTATACGATCCAAAGAACAAAAACAAAGGCAACTCTTTCAACTTTTTTTTCAACAATAATCAGTCTGTGTTAAAATTTCCCCCCAAAAATCAAATATTTCCCCCCCAAAAATCAAATATTTCAAGGTAAATTGATATTTAATTTTAACACATTCATTCTTATTTGAATTCATGAGCTGATAAGTGTAACCTGTATGTCTGTCTCGTAGATTTAAATTTGCAATAATAAAGTGTATGTGCATGGTGTATGTGTCATTTTTCAAGACAGTAAGTGAATTGAACCAATCTTTTACATGATTTGTTTTCACAGGAGTTGACGACCTTACATCATCTCCACCATCTATCATCTGTACACTGTATGGACCTCTCCAACAATGACCTTCTTGCGCTCAACGATGTAGATCTACTGTTCTGTGTGTCCGACCTAAAGGCTGATAGCAACAAGCTCCAGGACATCTCACACTTGAGTGGGTTACCTTGCTTAGAAACGTTGTCACTTGAAAACAACAGTATCCTTTGAGGAGTTTCGTGATGTGATGATTATAGTGAGGAAAAGGAGGGGGAGGAAGAGGGGGAGGAGGAAATTGAGGATGGTGATGATGATGAACGGAATATTACTGATAATGGTAACAGTGATGATGATGATAAAAATGCTGCTGATGATGACCTTGACCTACCTTGACCTACCTTGACCTAAGCCTTCCACACCATCTGGGAGATGTGTGATGGCTTCTGGCTTCTGATGATGATAGTGATAATAATGATGAGGAGAAGGAGGAAGAGGTGAAGGAGGATGCTGATAGCAACATGCATGAAGACATCTCATATCTACATGGTAAGGCCTGCTTATCCTTTTGGGCTTCAGCCTTGCAACGCAGTGGTGGTTAGGGTTGTGATGATGATAGTGGTGAGGACGATGATGGTGGTGATGATGGAGGGGGGGGGGGGGAGGGGGTTGGTGACGGTGATGATGGTGGTGGTGGTGATGATGATGATATAGGAATAATACTGATAATGGTAACAGTGATAATATATAATATTGACTGGCCTTGAGGGGTATATCAGAAATATTGACCAAGCTCAGATCATATTGCCCCGAGTCGAAAGACGAGGGCAATATGGTCTTAGCGCGGTCAATATTTCTGATATCCCCCGAAAGTAAAGCCAGTCAATATTTTTATTGTTATCCAAATCAGACATCTAGAGCAAATACAGACATCCACCATGACAATCTCAAGAACTGAACAAACTTTGTCAAACCAACACTGTGCATCCAGTGCTTGACAAAATTTTCGATACACTACAAACAGTGTGTATTTGGTGTGATTATTACGTCACAATAGAGTGCGCGCAAAGTGCGCAGGTTCTCGTACGCATAATATTAATAGATGCGCAATGAAAATGCGAGACCGAGGAAAATACCAAGGTATATTTTCACTCGTCTCTACACGCAAAGTCAATACGAGCAGGGAGACCAAGGAAAATACAAAGAATATACCCCTCCGTTCCCACTGCTAGGGAAAACTAGGGCAATACGGTTTTGTAAATGACCAGCTCAGATGTCTGATACGGGTAATAATGATGATGATAATGATGCTGATAATAATAATGCTGATGATGATGATGAGGATAATGATAAGGAGGAAGAGGTGAAGGAGGATGCTGATAGCTACATGCATGAAGACATCTCATTTGTACATGGTTAGACCTGCTTATCCTTTTGGGCTTCAGGCTTGCAACGATAGTCGTGAGGATGCTGATGGTGATGATGATAATTATAATGACGACAACGACGATGATGATGACGATGATGATGATGAAGTTAGACCTACATGGACTGCCCTGCCTACAAAATCTTGTCATTGAAAAACAGGTTTCTGTTTGGGGGTTTAGTAATATGATAATAGTGAGGGGGATAGTTGATGATGATAACATGATAATAATGGTGATTACTGTGGTGGTGGGAATGATGATAAGGGTGGTGGCGTTGGTGGTGGCTGTGTTTAAGTGATTTTGCTGATGATGGAGATGAGGATGGAGGTAACAATGATGAAGAGATGAGAATTAGAACGAAGATGGTG
The DNA here is from genome assembly GCF_000002235.5 of Strongylocentrotus purpuratus. Classification (NCBI taxonomy): domain Eukaryota; kingdom Metazoa; phylum Echinodermata; class Echinoidea; order Camarodonta; family Strongylocentrotidae; genus Strongylocentrotus; species Strongylocentrotus purpuratus. Next base: position 25,961,202 of record NW_022145614.1, read on the forward strand.
ATCATGATCATGATGTTCATGAAGATGGTAGGGGTGTTATATCACCATTCAAGCAATATTCTGATATTATTAAAAGAAAAGAAATCAAATTTTAATTTAAAGGTCCTTTTACCTTTCTTTTTTTCTTTTAACTGCAATCATTCACTCGACAAAGATGCAATACCCATCCAAATAATTCCTTAACTTACTTTCCTCAGACATCTCTTCACTCTCACAGCTGGAGCCGCTGGCAGCTTGTCCAAATCTTCGACGATTGGATCTGTCTGGTAATTCAGTCTGTGACCTTGACCTTTTTGGGTCAAAGGTCAGAGAACTCCTTCCACAACTGACAAGCCTTAACAAGGAGTTACTATGATGGCTGTTTTTACTTAGGTCTGTAATATTTCTGAAGTGCAAATAATAGGTTCTTGCTAGTAGATAACACACTAGTTGTCCATATAAAATATGGGGACTGGGTGTACAATTTAAATTGCAAGGGTCCTTACAAGAATCATGTTGGTGCATACTTTCAACCTGCAAAAACATATCTGGTTCTACCGCAAGGTTGGTTCGCTCGATTAGTATCAAGTGTTAACAAATACATGTATCTACCAAAGGATTGCGGAGTGGAGTGTATGTGGTGTAATAGAAATTAGTAAGGGTATTGTGATGTATCATAACTTAAGCCTGTCTGTACTAGTTTGGCCAGGAGGGATTAGACTACCCAGGGTGGTCACTGACAGGTGGCTATCTCATCAACTCAGCTCTCAATTAACATAAGAAAAAGAGGATCATGGGGGACCAACGGGCACCGCTTAGGCATTGTTTTCTATATAGAGGGAGCAAGTACATGTAGCTACAAGTAGTACAGAGGGACTTTAAAAGAATAAGAATATAACATGACGATTATGTACACACATTCCAGAGTGTATTCCGTCTTTCTGTTGTTACTATTACTATCATTATAATTTAATGATTTGGGCCTGGGCCTGGTACAAGAAAAGCACACTTAATCACCCATGGCTCTCTCCTCCCAGTGTAACTGATTGGCATGTGCAGGCGTACTACGACACCAGGGGGTGTTTCACAAAGATCCTAAGTTGAACTTATCTCTAAGTTGGACTTAAAATTTATGGACACCCATTGGAGCCTTAAAATGAAATATATTCAAAAGCAGAAATTCAAGTATTTTAGACTTTTTATAAATTCCACATCCAGAACATGAAGTCTCCTTGATGATAGAAAATATGAATGATTTGAATCAACATTTTACGCCTTTCAAAATAACTTTTACAAAATATTTTCAAAGATGCTAATGACTTTCCATAGTTTTTAAGTCCAACTTAGAGATAAGTTCAACTTAGGATCTTTGTGAAACAACCACCAGGCTTGCCTTTACTCTTCTCATTTTATTTTACCCTAGATCAAGGGATCATACATGTATATTAAAAATAGCTTGTAATCCCAATATTCTGAGATTGTGGATTGCAATCAAACTTGAATTTGAAAAATTGCTCTATGGCGGAGGCATCATTCCATCTAGTTGTATTTGTATTTGAAATCCAACCTCAAGTTTTAGCTGCAATAAAGAAATATTGATAATGATAATAATAATGATAATGACAATGATGATAATGATATTAATAATAGATGGGTGGTGGCCATTTATCAAGCTAGTGCATTCTGCTTTGGGTAAAATTGGACTCAAGTTTTTTAATTTAGCATGTCAACAAACTTAACCATTTAACTTTATTTTTATATAACTACTATATCATGGGAAAAGATAGATCTATTGGTGAAAATAAGTTTTTGTTAATCATCATATCAGTCACATCATTAACAGCTCGGCTTTAATCGGTTATTAATGTCCCAAGCCCCATGAGCGTTGTGACGGATAGGAACGCTATAAAAAAAAAAGAGCATACTTGGATTATTTGTTATGTTGACTTGGTAATATGATTCTTGACTGTATTTATGTGCTTATACTGTACTGTCTGTTGGTCAAACACAATATAAATATAACATTGTTTCAAATCGTGGTATAAAGTGATTGTGCTGTGAATTAAATGTCAGTGATGTCAAAGTGTGATTATGTGAAGATGATATGAACCTTTATTATTATTAAAGGAATATTAAGAAACAGTTATTTCTCAATGTGGTTTCATTTCAATTTGTCCATGATAGTAAAAGAGGATGAAAAGGGAGAACAAAAGGGTAAAAGTAAGACATAGAAACGGGAGAGAAATATAAAAGAGAGAGACTTTAAAGAAGCAAGTGAGAGAAAGATACAAAAGTGTTTTAAGGGCTAATTTTCTAGTGCTTATAATACATCCACATGGGCATCCAAATATATTAAAATTATAAAGAATCACTATCCACCCAATTTTCAAAATTTCCCAAAACTTTGTATTACCTTTAAGAATATCTAAATATGTAGTTAAATATATGCACCACCTGTATGAATAGCCTTGTTGTTGTTTTATTAATAAGTTGTTTTTTGTTCTGTCAAATACCGCTAACTATGACAATATGCATGTAACAAGATTTCCACAGGTAAAATAAAAGTGCTGACACAAACATTTAATTACAATAGAAAATGCAATGAATTTAATTTTGCATCATAATAACATGCTAGTCCTCCTGAATACATTCAGCAATTTTTTGTCCTAACATTATGATGTACAAACTTTACCATATTATACTTGCACAAATACATTTCACAAGCAGTGAAGGAGCGGGGCTAGTATTATCTGTACTACACTACACTTATTCTTACTCTGCTCCCACCCTACATGTTCAAGACAATTCCTCAAAGATGACAAATGTTTCAATCCTTTTGATTATCCAGGTTTCAGGTATGCTGAGGTAAAACGCAGCATTTTTTTGGCAAACCATGTTTAACATGTTTAACATACCAATGGCAACTGCATGCAGCCAAGGTCCAACACTAAGTTAGAGCTGTGTTACATGTATAAGATACAGACATATGAAGCATATTACCTCAGCAGTGTACTGCATCATATCTGAAAAAGATTCATCACAAAATACTCAGAACTGGTTTTCATAAATTAAAATTCATTGTGACATGGTACATATCCAAAATATCAGTTGCAGAAGGATATTAATTGAAGCACACTCACCTACATACACAATATACTAAATATTACGTGATTCCAGTGCATAATGTCAATCAGCCTATTTCTGTGTGATGTCAGAATAAAGTGCAATTGTGTGTATGTGTGTATTGGGTTTTTACAGACGTGTATCAATCAGATATGATTATTTACGTCTGGGACCAACCTTTAAACGTCACCATCCGAAAGACGTGACTCAGTTTCGAACCTGCGTCCTCGGCTGAATCAGTTTGTAACTTCCACTTTTTAGCTGGATTACAGGCGCATGCCACAACGCCTAGTTATCACCATTTTAATCACCATGCAATAGATTTTGTTGAAAGCTTTTGTCATTTTTACTCTCTCCTAAAAAACCATAGATCAATTTGGAGACTGTGACATACGCCAAATTATTGTAATATGTATGTTATTATTTGGACAATGAATTAAATGATATGCTTTCATGTACAGACAAAAATTATACTGTAAGGACATGGGCTTAATAATGCAAGCTGCTGCCAATTTGAGTAGTATAAAATAAAGATTAGTCTTTAAAAAATTGTATCTTCTATCTAAATATTGGATTGTCCATTTCATGCTCATATCAATATCACTTATCGATTGGGCAGTAATTTCCTTTCATATAATTTTTATTTAAAGTCGCCATGTAGGTACATGTACTGTAACAACTTCACCCAGATTTTGCATTAATCTACGAATTGTTTACCTCCCTGCTCTAGTTATCAAATCCTACAATTTGGTGACATGATTTAGGACTGCTGAGAGTACACGCCGTATGTCCTGACAGACAGACACAAATCTGATTGTCATGAAATCTTTTATACTAATAAGCAATGGAAAATTGACATTGTGCTGCTACAATGTACGTGTACATGTTCAAAGAGCTGCATAGAAGTAGAGATTTTTCTCTTTATGAAACAATTATAGATTGTCTCAATGTACATGAAATTCAATAATCTTATACTGAACTAAAGTTGTGTATCTCTGAGGAAACTAACAATTTCCAGAAAATTTATGCAATGAAATCTACACTGTGATCATCACATGTCATCTTTCATTTCCATCAAATTATAAACCAATTATAGAGAGGAATCATATCTGTTAAGGCAAGCATGACATTTAAAAAATCTTTGGCCTATAACAACAATTTAAATAGCAATGTTGACATCCAATGAATACAGATAAGATTTGTACTTGTTTTCCTCTGTACATCTATTCAGAAGAAAATGACATGTGCACTTGTAAATATCATATTAGTATGCACAAGCTATTATTGACAATTTTGAGTAAAGGAAATTAACTTTGTAAGTATTGTGTCTTTTAACACAATAATTCTGATCAGTCTGTAAAATGAAACTGATGGAAATAAGAAGGTAGTAGGATTAAAGGTAAAGACCAGTATTGGAAATGCCCCAATTTCAAAAAATGAAATGGAAGCTCTCATTACCAATCACGTGAAAGAATATGTTTTGACTTTTGACTAATACATGATGATAAAAAAATTGCCGGGAAACAGCCTACTAATTCATATATTTGGTAAATTTGATTCTCTCATGGTCTGTGAGAGATATAGGGTAGTCCCATATACATCTTTCTGTGTATAGTGCTTGTAACTTTACGAAGAATGGGCCACATTTCTTATCATTTTGATGATTCCAGAACCTTGCAGATGCTAGATGCTAGATGATCAACCTTTTCTGATCGATTCCACAACGTTTCTTTCACAATGCAATCGCATGACCATAACTGGTCTTTACCTTTAAGCAAACTGCACTGCAATTATGAAAAGTCTATTGATGTAGAAGTTTTATACAATGTAAATTAGAGGGTCAATTTGCAAGACATTTTGAAGGGACATAATTACAAATTTCTGATCAAACTACCCAACTGCAGGTATATGATATTCTTGTAGGACACTCTATAAGTTTAAGATAATTACCTAACTTCTGATAGATACTACCACCTAGCTGCAAGAAACTTTGATAGTTAAGAATGAGACACAAATTCTTTATTCTTATGAATACGTACAGCATACTTTATCAAATTCAAAGTACTTTGCAATAATAGGTCAGTGATGCAGCCAAGACCTTGGGCAGAGAGCTCTCAACACTAACAGGCGCCTGGGACACATAGGCACCTGAAAGTCAGGACCCTCCCCCCCCCCCCCCCCCCCCATGTTGAAGTTTTTCCATAGGGTTTCTGCATACATGCACGAGGAAAGGAAGGACGAGGAAGGATTTATAAAGTATAAAGTCGCAGGGTCAAAACCAAAACATAGAAGGAAAAAACAACAGAGACAAATTTTAATTCAAAACCTGTTGAATGCTATGCCAAGCTCTCTATATCTCAGCATACCGTATTATATATAGGGTCTGTGTGAAATGTGTGTTATACCAAAATTGAAGTATAGTCAATAGGTTTAAGTTCATCACTATCGTCTGTCTAAGGAAAACGGCTGGTTAAGCTGCATTCTGTACCTCTCATCCTGGTCTAGCTGCTGTTGATCTGGATGCCAAAGACTACATAGAATCCTTTCCGTTGCTAATGAAGCAACTGTGTGAGAGGCTAGTAACCTCCCATTAACCAGCACAGCATCCAGCAAATCCTCCAGGGTTAGTGTCTTATGCATAGGAGCCTTGCCACCAGTAGCTAGTCTATAAACGGCCTTTTGTTCAACTTCATCCACTCCTAGCTTACTTGCAACATTGGAGCTTGGCGAGTCTATGGATGATTGGAGATCGACCTTAGTCTCTCTTTCCTTGGCTTGTGGCGTTGTTTCAGTGAAGTATTGTCCATGTGCGTGCTTGAAACATCCATCCCGGACCTCGTAAGCGGACTGTCTCGATAGCATAGCACTGATGAGATTTTTCAGGACGCGTTGGACGGCATGCAAGACGACAGGGACGGTGGAATCTGTGACTCCCTCCAGACCCCATTCCCAGGTCGTCACAAAGACTCTACCGTGGAGCATTTCAGCATCTGGTAAACAAGCTGCTTTGGTACAGAACTCCATTTTCTCGTTGGTCACAGGCTTTGACACTTCGATGGGTAGGTATTGCATAGGATCACTGGGCATGAAGCGGTTTTCAAAAGTAGCTCTTACAATGGCCTTCTTCTTCTTGGTGCTCTTGGCCTTCTTTACCACCTTGCTCGGTGTAGGAGTCAGTGGCGTTACAACCGGGATGGTTCCTTTTGCAGCATTGGAGTCATGGATGAAGTTAGCAGTCTGGCACTTGGCAAAGATGGCAACCATGAACTCATTATGTAGGTGGACACTCCTTTCTGTCAGTAGCCGCAGAGCTTCATTATCCAAATCATCCTTGTCCACTTTCTGGCGATACCACTGTTTCATTATCGTCCAGTAAGCAGATCTATTTTCCCCAAGGGCATCCTCCAGATTTGTCCTGGCTTGCTTCAGCTCTGCATTCACTGCATTCATTGCCATGGTGTGATCTTTTCTCTTCCAAGCCCTGTAGTGAGAATTTAAGTGACAAAAGAGAAAAGGGATATGAATATGGTTACAGTCTGTGTATGGATGGGAAAGGTTGATAAATGTCAGTTTTATTAAAGATAAAGACCAGTTATGGTCATGTGATTGCATTGTGAAAGAAACATTGTGAAATCGATCAGAAAAGGTTGATCATTTAGCATAGATGTACTGCAAGTTTATGCAAGAAATTTGGCCCAGTCTTCATAAAGTTACAAGCACTGTACACAGAAATTTGTAGGAAATTATGGGTCAAAATCAACATCCATGTTGAAAATCTTGCAGCCGTATTTTGAACTCTCGCTGCGCATGACGTCATCTAAATCTCATCTCTTTCAGTCTACGCTGAAGGCAAAATGATTATGAAGGAAAAACTGTGCACGTCATTACAAACTCATAGCATGTGTTTAGATGACGTCATGCGCAGCGAGAACTTAACATACGGCTGCAAGATTTTCAACATGGATGTCGATTTTGACCTATTATTTCCAAAAAGGGGACCATTAAACGGATTATTTCAGTCAAGTTGGTAAGTGGAACCGAAGTATTTAAGCCTATACCTAATTTTCAAAATAAGATGCACCGGATATGCATCGTGTGAAATATGGAATTTGGCCGGTAGTTTTGCCAAGTTTGATGGAGAGATTTATCCACCTAACCTACACCTTAGTCCGTATGGACCTCTTCTGTCTCTAAAGAGAGGAGCCGACCCTACCCACATCAGAGGCAGAAATTTTCGGTCGACGCCCGCTAGTGCTGTAGATCAGCGGGGAAACGCACAGCACACGCTTCCTATTGACTTTGTAGATGCGCCCGAAAACTGTCTCGCTCGGAAAAAACTGTGCATGCCATTACAAACTCGTAGCTCGCGCACAGTTTTTCCTTCACAATCATTTTGCCTTCGGCGTAGACTAGAAGGGATGAGATATAGATGACGTCATGCGCATCCTGTGAAATATGGAAGTTGGCCGGTAGTTTTGCCAAGTTTGGTGTAACGTATCTTTACACAAAGCGTGAACACTAAAGCATATAGGGCTGTTCTGTCTCTAAAGAGAGAGCCGACCCTACCAAAACAGAGGCTAACGAACGAAAGAGACAGAAAAATTCAGGGTTGGCATATTTCCCGCTTCGGAGGCTTATTTCCCGGACGCCGGGAAACAAGCGGTATTTACCGGTATTTACCACTTTTTACCGGGAAATACCGGGAAATATATTTTTCCACTCACTTGTTCATAGGGATTGTCCAATTTTGAACAAAATAACAATGGTGGTGAGTATGGTTGCTCTTGTGTGTACTATTTGTGCGTGTGTGTGTGTGTTTGTTCGTGTGTTTGTCTATGTCTGTAATTATGTAATGCTGGAAAAAAATACAGAAAAAAGATACTAAATATACACCTAATCTAGATATGATGTTCATCATTAAAGGGAACCAAACCTTCATACTAAGCTACTTTTATTGTAAAGTTTAAGATATTTGAATAAAATCAGTGAAAAATTGAACAAAATCGGGCAAGGAATAAGGAAGTTAAAGCTTTTTAAAATGACTAGTCACATGAGGGCGATATTCAATTTGATGACATCATTTGTGGACAACTCTCCATGCCTTTTGTACATCAAATTTCACAAGTCTTTTGTTTTTTTCCTGTTTATTTGTGTTCTTGATTGGATATCATAACATGTGAAGTAAAATATCATTTTGCATTCTATTATCTCAATCACAAGAAAGAAAGAAAAACATGAAATTTGATGTACAAAAGGCATGGAGAGTTGTCCACAAATGATGTCATCAAATTGAATATCGCCTTCTAGTGACTAGTCATTTCAAAAAGCTTTAACTTCCTTATTCCTTGCCCGATTTTGTTCAAATTTTCACTGATTTTATTCAAATATCTTAAACTTTACAATAAAAGTAACTTGTAGAAGGTTTTGGTTCCCAGTTGCTAATTACCATATTCATGAATACCTATTAATTAGCATATGCACAAAATGCCATTTGTTTGGGTGTGTACAATTTTGTATGCAGTGAGGATTTTATAAATCTGTTTGTGTGTTCCTACTATGAGTATTGTGCTGCTAATTATTTCAGAACAATATTTTCAGTTATGAGGCTAAAAACAAGTAAAATTATGAATAAATAGAGAATTAAAATCATATTTCCCGTTTTTTACATATTTACCGGACGCGCATCTTATTTACCGGACGGTATTTACCGGTATTTACCGCCGGTAATTACCGCAACCGGTATTTACCGCCCAACCCTGGAAAAATTTGGTCTACATGTAACCATGCCTTCTATTCGAGGTACTGATTAAAACTAGTATGGGCCTCGGTGACTCCAAAAGGGATTTGCTTGACAAAAACATCGTACTCTATCTACCTTCGAATGTGCAGTTTGTAAAAATCTGCAATTAAAAAGATATAATATTTTTTCGTTATATTTTCTAGTTGTTAAAAGTGACATTTGTGCACATCTGATATGTTAATCTCTATCAAAAGTTCTTTGATATTAAATTTGGTTCCATATTTTTAGGCTCTACCTTCAGTCATTGAGAAGGATTTTAGTGAGCTAACCTCATCGCCCTCTAGTTTCTCTTGTGCGTCTGTTTTTTTTGTCTGCTAGCGCAATTATTGGATCAAAATACGTCAAAATCTGCAAGATCATCAATAAATGGTGAAAGATCTTTACAGATCCGTGATTATAGGTATGTTGTGGAGTGTGTAATTGTGTATTTGTTATACATTTTATTCCATAGATATTTGTTTTCTTTTTTTTCCCCTTTTTTTTTCTTCTGGTAATTTTCTGACTTGGACGACGAGCGCACAAATTGTAGGCGTAGAAGCCTTACGCCCGGGCATTGGCCTCCCTACTCGGATTAATCATTAATTTAGGATCTAAATGAGCAAGCTATCATAAGATAAATAAGCTATATTTTAGATCTAGACGTCTATAGATCTAACAAGTTGAAGTTAGACCCTATCTAGATCTATGTTATTTTTAATTTTTATTATAATTGCATTAGAGTAAAGGAGCCCGTTTTCGGCCACTTAAGACAAAATCCTATTTTTAGGACTCATTATCATTTATTATCATTTCTTGTTCAAATCATGAAGCAAATATTATTATTATTTAAACAAAAAAAGAATCCCAGAAAAAAATCACGAATTGCCATGACAATATTCATTTCAATTTTCACCGTTTCAGTTTACGGCCGCATGTACAAAGTCAATAGGAAGCACTCGCGCGCGCCGTGCGTTTCCGCGCTGATGTACAGCACAAGCGGGCAGGGCAGGTATCCCACGCCGGAGCTCCCTGGTGCTCGCCTGGCCGAAGACAGGCACAGCGGTGATCGGAAGTTGGAATCTGAATTAGACAGAGATATCGTGTGTGCGTCGCGGTGTGCGGCTGCATTGATTTAATGCATGCGATGAGATACTTTTGAGCTTGCGACTAGCACAAAATCGGGCTCTAAATCTGAAAAATACTTGAAATAAAGCTCATTTTATGGTACCCATATTTCTTACAGACACGCGTAAGATACTCGATTTTTCAGATTTGGGTAGCGGGACCGGCGATTACATCGCTAAAATGTGATATTTTAGGATATATTTTCCATTGCAAATGTGGTTCTTCAGTGAAACTGGCATGGTATGGTATGTGTGGGATATGTGTTATGCTATTATGCGATGTATTTTAGAGTGATTTTACCTTGCATCCAACCAATCGGCCGAAAACTGGAGCTGGCCGATTACCGGCTCCTTTACTCTAGACCCTAAGTAGACAAGAGTGAAAAACTTGTTGCATAGACTATATCTCATTCATTGCGGTCCGGTCGAACCGAACACCCTAAAGTATCTAGACTCTAGACTAGATCTTAAGGATAACCTTTTTTTTCTTTTTTTTTTCCCTTTTTTTTTCTTCCGGTAATTTTCTGACTAGACCTAGTTGGACGACGAGCGCACAAATCGTAGGCGTAGAAGCCTTACGCCCGCGCCCGGGCAGCGTTATTTTTTTATGCGGCACAGATTGGGGCTTTTTTTTAAAAGGGGTCTTGATTTACAGACTAATACTGGTCGTGTGCGTACGAGACATGTATAAGTAGTAGAGGTCTGTTTTTACATTTAATCCACTACTGCATGGAAAATCATTACATCAACAATTAAAATCAAATTGGAAATCTGAAGAGGAGGCAGAACGTCAATAAGGAGAACATCACAATAATTAGTCAATAAAACTTAACTAACTTAAACGAACAGGAATGTTATCTAAACACATAGTTCGCGATGGATATACAAACTTCTTCGCAGCGCTAATGCGCTAGCTAACATGACTAGTCTCACGTACGTGCAGACACTATTCAGAAGGGAAAGAACGTACTTCCCATAGGTTTAACACGCGCCATGCCCCAATCTGTGCCGCATAAAAAAATAACGCGCCCGGGCAAAAAGATACAGTTCAGTCGCTGTGCGCTGTCATTCACATCCCAAGTTATAGACTGACCCACATATTGGCATCTGTGTGTTGTTACAATGCGCCGTGTTAAAAAGTGGTGATGAAGAGTCCAATAAGTGGCAATAACCCAACAAAATTAATGCAGAATGCAGTGAAAGATATTTAAAAACAAGACAGGCAAATTGATAACACTAAAAACACAAAATGAATCAACTTTACCACTATTTTTCATCAATCGCTGATGCTCATTCTATTTCAAATCTTTGGCCCCTCACGATCTACGTACAGTAGATCTATATGCATATGATAATTGGAGAGCGCCCGCCGCGCGCGCGCGCGCATATTTTTTTTTACACAACTGTTTAGCCATTTTCGCGTAAAAATTCCAAGAAGTGCTCTGGTGAAAGAGTCCAAGTCGTCAGCGCATTATTGTGCAAGCACGTACACCAAGGGAAGGGAAGATGATAGAAGAGGGAATAAAGGATAGTGGAGAGGATATGGAGGACGAAAGACAAGGAAATACATAAGGAAAGAGAAGAGGATAAGTCAAAGGAAGAACATAGAAATACATAATTGAAGAGCTAAGAGGATCATAGATTTAGACTAAGGAAAAACAGGGAAATACATACAGAAGGAGAAAGGGAATCTATCAGATTAAAACAAAGAAACAGATGACGAAGGAGAAAATGATAGATTGAAAGAGAAACAAAGAAATACATCAAAAAAAGAGAAGAGGTTAGAATAAAGGAGAACAAAAGAAATACCGATTAAGGAGATCGAACTGGGGGTAGATTGAAGGAAAAACAAAGAGATCATATATAACGAATTAATCATACTGGTTTTCAAATGGTAAAATCAACTGGTAATCATCTACTGGTTTTCAAATGGTAAATCGACTGGTAATCATCTACTGGTTTCAACTGGTAAATCAACTGGTAATATCAACTGGTATCAGATGTCAACTGGTATTTCTACCGGTTTCCAAATTGTATCAACTGGTAGCAACTGGTACCAGTTAAGACCAGTTGAGACCAGTTGAGACCAGTTCAAACCAGTAGATACCAGTTGGAAATCCTTACTGGTTTCAACTAGTATCAACTGGAATTTCGACCTGGGGGCAACATCATCAGCGAATCTGAGATCAGTAAGTGTTTCCCCATCAATGTTTATACTCCTCCATTTAAATGCGACTTTTTAAATACTTCCTCTATAGTGGCTGTGAATATCTTTGGAGATAATGTGTCTCCCTGTCGGACTCCCCTCTGGATCTTGACCTCCCTTGATACATCATTATCAATGTGAATTCTGGCTAGTGCGTTGGTGTAATATCTTTCAGGATGCTCACATACCCTTCTTCAATGTTAATCTTTCGTAGGGCATCAAACATGTCTGTGTGTTCGATGGAATCAAACGCCTTCTGGTAGTCCACAAATCCGAGGCATAGTTGAAGTCGGTACTCATTTGCCTTCTCAATGAGTTGATTTATAGCTTGTAGGTGGTCTGTTGTTGAGACTCCAGCTCTAAGCCCTGCTTGTTCTCTGGGTTGATTTGTATCCAATATATCTTTGATTCTATTTTGGATTACTTTGGTGAAGATTTTGTACAGATGAGAAAGAAGGCTGATTGGACGATAGTTTTTTACATCAACTTTGTCACCTTTCTTGTATAAAAGAATTATATTTGCCTCTTTCCAAGTAGTTGGAATCTGTTGCTTTTCCAATATCTGGTTGAATAGTTTCCTCCCCTCCTTGTTTGATAATATCACTTGTTATTTCGTCATTTCCCGGTGCCTTGTTGTCCTTCATACTGTTTACAGCTTCCTCAAGTTCTCTATGTAGTATTGGCGGTATGTTTGATTTTCTGGATGAGATATCTATATGATCCTTCTGTCGTTTTTTTTTTTTTTTTGTCGTTTTATGTTTTATCACAACTATACTTAATAAATGACACATATTTGCAAAGCAGGTCCCCTTCCTTCATTTGATGCTACTTATATGTTGCATATTTTACGCATGAGTGATTAAAAGCAATTTGAAGGAAGAAAAACCAAAAAGTCATTTGGCGGGCGGTATCTGTATTTCAAAGGAAAAAAAAAATCACATTTCCAGAAAGTTCATATTCTGCCCTTTCATATGACACCTCAATCAGGAAATGTGAGCAAGAAATTAACCAAATTCTGTTTGTTTAAAGTGATGCTTGCATTTCCATAATTTGATTTTAAAAGTTCATTTTCACTGGCTGCCTGCCGTAGCAACAAGCAGAATTGACAAAAGACTTAACTCCGTTTCATTTACAATCAGCCATGCATCAAGTCTTTCGTCTATGCTGATCGTCAACGAAACGGAGTTAATATATGCATCATATAAGTATAGCAGCAAATGAAAGAGGAAAATCTAAACGTGTCATTTATTAATGATAAAACATCGATACTTCTCGGTTTCGTCCTTTTCTGGGGACGCACTGTATATCTCTCTCTCTCTATAGAAGTGTCTGCCTTTTAGTCTCTCGATCTCCGATCAGTTTCTCTAGCTCATGCATGACCGGGGGGGGGGGGGGACTCAGATTTGCATGGTTTGGACGGGGTGTGCCGCTCAGGCCTCGAAACCCCTACCCATTATAAGAGATCATTTGGGGGCATTTTTCATAAGTTTCAGGTGTTTTGAGGGTGTTTGCATGGCAATTACATCTGAAAATTTAGCAAATTTTGAACAAACAAAACCATTTTTAATGGTATTTTTGTTAAAAATGGGACCCATGTTCAGGGAATTTTGTTGTTGAAAAAGTGACCCATTAGAGCGCAGGCGCGGATCCAGGATTTCTTAGGGGGGGGGGGGGGCCCACTTTTTTTTTTGATCCCCCAAAATATCGCAACGACTCAGTCAGCCGCTGAATAAGTGGGGGTGGGGGGGGGGGGGGGGGGGGGTGGGGTAAGAGGACACTTTTTTTTTGCTTTTTGGTTTCGAAATTTGAAAATTTGACTTTTTTTTCCGTTGGGGGGTGTGGGAGGTCACCTTTTTTAGGTCAGCCATTGGCATAATTTATTTTAAAAAAGGGAGGGGGTTTGCTCCAAAATATAAACATAAAAAACCGAAGAGGGGGTTCGACCCCTAACCCCCCCCCCCCCCTCCCTTGCGTACGCGCCTGCTCGTCTGAATACAGTTTCCCCCTCCCGCGCGAAGCGCGGAAGCTTTTACGTTTCATTAAATCTTTAGAGAAAGAAGACGATTCGTTGTACCGTTTTTTACTCTTAATCCTCGTCTAAATTCACCCCCCCTCTCTCCCGCGCAAAGCTCGGAAGCTTTTACGTTTCATTAAATCATTAGAGAAAGAAGCCGATTCGTTGTACCGTTCTCGACTCTTAATCCTCGTCTGAATTCAGTTTTTCCCTCCCCCCGCCCGCGCGAAGCGCAGAAGCTTGTACGTTTCATTAAATCATTAGAGAAAGAAGCCGATTCGTTGTACCGTTTTTGATTCTTAATCCTCGTCTGAATTCAGTTCCCCACCCCCTCCATCTGCGCGCGCGAAGCGCGGATGTTTTTACGTTTCATTAAATCATTAGAGAAAGAAGACGATTCGTTGTACCGTTTTTTACTCTAATCCTCCTCTAAATTCATCCCCCCCCCCTCTCCCACGCAAAGCTCGGAAGCTTTTACGTTTCATTAAATCATTAGAGAAAGAAGACGATTCGTTGTACCGTTCTCGACTCTTAATCCTCGTCTGAATTCAGTTTTCCCCTCCCCCGTCCCGCGCAAAGCTCGGAAGCTTTTACGTTTCAATCAATCATTAGAGAAAGAAGACGATTCGTTGTACCGTTCTCGACTCTAATCCTCGTCTGAATTCAGTTTTTCCCTCCCCCCGCCTGCGCGAAGCGCGGAAGCTTTGACATTTAATTCAATTATTAGAGAAACAAGACTATTCGTTTTACCGTTCTCGAAAATAATCCTCGTCTGAATTCAGTTCCCCACCCCCTCCATCCGCGCGCGCGAAGCGCGGAAGCTTTTACGTTTCATTAAATCATTAGAGAAAGAAGACGATTCGTTGTACCGTTTTTTACTCTAATCCTCGTCTAAATTCATCCCTCTCCCGCGCAAAGCTCGGAAGCTTTTACGTTTCATTAAATCATTAGAGAAAGAAGACGATTCGTTTTACCGTTCTCGACTCTTAATCCTCGTCTGAATTCAGTTACCCCACCTCCTACGCGAAGCGCGGAAGCTTTGACATTTAATTTAAGTATTAGAGAAACAAGACAATTCGTTTTACCGTTCTCGAAAATAATCCTCGTCTGAATACAGTTTTCCCCTCAGGGGTTTTAGGCAGGCGCGGATCCAGGATTTCTTAGGGGAGGGAACCAACTTTTTTTTTTTTGCTCCCGAAAATTTGAAAATCGCGCCGGCCGAAAAGTCGCTCAGTGGGGGGGGGGGGGGGGGGGGGGGGGGGGGGGGGGGGGGGGGGGGGGGGTACAGAGCATTTTTTTTTTTTTTTTTGCTCCCGAAAATTTGAAAAACGCGCCGGCCAAAAATTCGCTCAGTGGGGGGGGGGGGGGGGGGGGGGGGGGGGGGGGGTAGTGAGCACATTTTTTTTTTGGGATCCTCAAAAAAAATTCAATTTGCACCCCCCCCCCCCCCCCCCCCCCCTGGATCCGCCACTGGTTTAGGCGTTTAATTACTGTCAGATGAGCATTTGTTGATACCTTATTTTGTTGTGACACTGGCAGTTAACTATTTTTTCCTTCTTGCTCTCTTTTTTACTATTTTTCTTTAAAATGCTTTTCCAAAACATTTTTTTTTTTTTTTTTTTTTTTGAGGGGGGGGGGGGGGGAACTGGAGGCTCCCGATCCCCGCCGTTCCGCGGGCCCTGACATGCATCTCAAGAAGCATATTTATTGCCTGGCTGTTAATTTACAAACGCATAAAAAAAAGTATAATTTACTAAAGAATGAGGAAAAATCTCGGAAAATTATGTCATTTCAGCATTATGTGTAAACCACCGTTATGGAATTAGAAATAAACCGCGTTTAAATTTTACTTCCCCCGAGCCCCCTCCCCAATCAATACGCCAGTGCCCCGCCCCCCCCCCCCGATCCACACTTTGTTGGCGGAAAAATCGCAACTGATCTCCCCTACCTTTCTTCTTTCTCTTTTTTTCCCCCTTTCTCTCCTCTTTCCCTTTCCTTCCTTCTCTCTCTTTTAGGTTTGATGTGGGGGGGGGGGGGGAGGCAAGGTCATTTCGGCTCTCACCCTTCTCCACACGTTGTTGGCGGGATTAACTGCAAATGATCTTTTTCCACTTCTTTTCACCTTTTTTTTGGTCCCTATTTTAGCTCTCCTTTTTTACTTTTCCTTCTTTCTCTCTTTTTTTTAGCGGGACGGGGGGAGGCAAGGGCCTTTTGCCCCACCCCCTACCCCGATCCACAACTTGTTAGAGGAAAAATTGCAACTGATACCCCCTCTTTCCATTTCCTTCCTTCTCCCTTATTTTTTGATTGGGGGATGGGACGGTAGGCGACAGCCTGGGAGGCGAGGCTCTTTCGCCCCCCCCCCCCGATCACTTCTTCCCCCTTTTCCTTTCTTCTTCCTCTTCTTTCTTTCCCTTTCTCTCCACTTTTCCTTCTTTTCCTTCTCTCTCTCTCTCTCGATCTCTCTTTAATTGTTTTTCCTCCTTTTTTCCCTTCTTTTTTTTCCCTCCTTTTTTTTCCTTCTTTTTTTTTTCCTTCTTTTTTTTCCTTCTTTTTTTCCCGGGGGGCCCCTGCACCCACATCATCCCTTGGCCCCTAATTTCCAATCTAGCTTCCCTTCCCTCCCCTTCCTGGAACGACTCGTGGCCAGAGAATTAAATGTTGGGGGAACAGAAAAACGAAAACGGTCGATTTATCAGTCGGACGTCGACGTCGATCGGCGACCTCGCGCTCCAAACAAAGCTTGAGGCCGAGGTCGTCGCACTTTCTACATGAACTAGCAAACATGGCTTCCGTGAAATCAGAAATGCTGCAGTTTTCTGGTGCAAACAGCACCTCGGATCCTGCCAACCGGTCAGTCCTGATCGTCGGTCAGCTCCCAAACTTGACCAAGGTTCCTTATGACATCGTGAAGACCAAATTGCAGCCTCGGGTCACTGAAGAGGTGATTATATGTCTTGTAAATTGACTTGGAATCTGGATGAATTAGTTCCTGGATCAGACAAAAGTCAGCCCCACACGTTGTTTTGTGTGTCTGCAGGTCTGGTGGTTGTGTAATAGTGACATCGCTCATGCTAAAGCCAGGCTAGAGTCTAGTGATTGAGTTGTGTCTATATTCTGTATTCACTCTTTTTTAAAGAGTAGATCTACAAGAACTTAAAGGAAAAATAGAAAACTATTCTGTTTGCAGTTATGTTGTCATGATAGACTCGTTGAACTGATTTATTGTCATGATTGTACTTAGATCTAATTTGTATGCATGTTCCAGTAGTTTGAGAAAAGATTTGAGAAATTGTGTCAGGTCTGTGGAGTAGAAAAGCCTGAAACAAAGACTAAAACAATGAAATACTCCTGTGGCGTGCGCCTGTAATCCAGCTAACAATGGAAGTTACAAACTGATTCAGCCGAGGATGCAGGTTCGAAACTGAGTTGCGTCTTTCGGATGGTGACGTTAAAGCTTATCTGCCATACATGTAGTTTACAGGAGGGATTAGACCGCTCTGCAAGGTCACTGGACAGGTGGTTATCTCATCAACTCAGCTTTCAGTTAACATATGAAAAAGAGGATCATGGGGGACCGATGGTCACCGATTAGGCATTGTTTGTTATATAGAGGGCGCAAGTAGCTACCAGTAGTGCAGTGGGCCTTTAAAAGTCGGTCCCCACACGTAAATAGTCATATCTGATTGTACACGTCTGTAAAACACACTCCTGTCTTAGTAAGTTAGTGTATCAACTGGTATTGATCTGTCCCTTCTACACCAAGCCCCTCAATAATTTTTTCTTGGTACCCGTCATGGAGTGATTCCACTAGCAATTCTAATAGAGGTCATAAAAGAGAGGAGCTTCCACTTCCAGTTCCAGCTCATCCTCAAGGCTCAAGTCGACAAAAAAATAGTAAATGCTAAACTTGCAAATTTCTTGCATAACTATGAGACGATTTAACCAAAGAATATCAAAATAAATACCATGACTGTCTTATTTATTTAATAATCTATATCTGTGCTTCATTTCAAGTTAATAGGGTAGGCCTACATGTACTTTCTTTCTGATATTTTTGTGAAACTGAAAAAATGGAAAAATAGATCTAGATCTATGTGTACTTGGCTCATTAATTTGAACATAATTTTAAAAAACCTGAAATACTGTATATCACTTATTTATCGCTTATTTATCACTTGTTCTAAGTAACTCTATCTCAACTCAAAATTTTACATAAATTGAGCGTTCCATCTCTTGAGATCCTTGGTGAAATTTGAAACCCCCCCCCCCTGTCATAATGTGCTCCTGAAAAGCCCAGTCAGAATAGGGTTAACCACCTTCAAAATTAACCATTGTTTTTGCAGTCCTACGGAATGGCACTTGGCTGCCTCAGCCCATCACCAACAGATACTGTCTCTCTGTGGTTCAACAATGCGACTCTAGCGGCCCTGCCGATGAAGGCTAGCAGGCACAATGCACCATCCCGCTGCCACATCCTCACCAAACTGGTCCGTAGTTGTCTCACCGGAAGTGGCAACGAGTGCATCGTGGTAGGTAGACCTTAGCTGATTCCATCAAGTGCAGGTGTATATTGGAATAAATTGTTGGCAGGAAGTAGTTTGGATAATAATAATAATAATAATATTGGATATTTATATAGCGCACATATCCACCCTGCAAGGTGCTCAAAGCGCTCCAATATTACCCCGGCTCTGCTAGGCTACCGATAGTAGTTACCTAAGTATTAATCTTGGATTTGGAGTGATAGGAGCATGTGCCCGAATGAACAGTTATTTTAAAAAGCATGAAATAAGATCGATGATGAGACTAGCTCCCTATATGTATATGTATTTCTATAAATTGCTGTTGAGAGACACAATTGCAAAGAAGAAGAGAATCAAATATAGAAATATGACTGTAATTTCCATGATAGATTTAGATGATTTCTATTTACAGTGTTATATTTCAACCTCTACATAACAGAAATTTGGTGCTGTTCAAGTAACCTTTTCTTGTTACCATTACTATTCTTTTTCTTGTGATAGGTTGCCAGTGAACATGCCCATGTCTTTCCTCTTGGCTGTGCCATCGCAAGGGCCTTCCCTCTCTATTCCCGTAAAGCAGGCTCTCGCAAGCAGACCCAGCGCATCGTCAACGTAGAATTCGTCATCACAGACAGTGATAACGCTTCCCTGACGGAAGAAGAGGTGGCGACCTTACAGGTTACGGCCCAGTCTATCCGTGAATCAGCCCGTATCGTGGATATGCCTTGCAATGAAATGAACACGATGGACTTTGTAAAAGTAAGATATCCACTTTATCTTGGCTCTCAAATTCTTAACAGAAAAATTAACTGATTTTTTTTCTTGTTGCCATGATTCTTCTTCACCTAGATTTGAAAATTCACTTTGACTGACTTGCGAGAATCGAAAGTAAATTTTCATTTGCCACTGATGGCTTTTGCACTCTGAATGATCATGAAATGTAAATTCAATTAAAATGATGTAGATGAAGTAAACTCTTACAGTGCTAGTGTTATTGATGTTGAGTGACATTCAGATGTAACAACGGATATATTACAATTGATGATCAATTATTCACGATAATCTATGTCAGTTTTCTTGGTGATTTATGATGATTTATTAAATGCTATTTTTCTAAAACAAAAAAATTCCCAGCTCTAAATCCCCCCTTCACATCTTTAATAATTGTCTAAGCCCTATAGTATTTTTTTTATGGAAACATGTACATACCATCACACCACCCTGCTTGACCTCATATGCTATACTCTTATATTGCATTATCACCTACAGGAAATCCAAAGAATTGGACAATCCCTTGGCATCACCCCTCTCATCATCCAAGGAGAGGAGCTCAAACAGAAAGGGTTTGGAGGTAAGTTTTGTTTGTATGTGCCATGTATCCGATAGAGTTTCTGATCACTCTCTTGCCATAGATACCACAAGGATCTATTTTGTTTATTTTCACTGATGTTGCCCCCCCCCCCACTTGCTTCCATCACCTTTGTCTTTCATATGTTGACATTCAGGCCCTTGCGCTCAAATGCATTCTCCCAGTCGGTGAAATCTCTCTCCTGCAGCTGCATCGATTCAGCCATCAAAACTAAGTCATCTGAATACAATAGGTTCCATAACGCACCTTTCTTTACTGATTGTGATAAAACATCAACTACAATAGCGAACAGCAGTGGAGACAAGACTGATCCCTGATGTACACCCACTCCAACATGAAAACTCTCCAGAGTACCCTCTTCCACATCTCACTCTAGTCTGTTCATATTCATACAATGCTGTTACAGCACTAACCAGACCTTCAGGGAAAGCTACAGTGTACTTTCAAGTAACTTAAAAATGCATGTACAATAACGATCACTGACGGCATTGAGAATTTGTGAATAAATTTCCTAAACGCCTTTCAGTTAATGAAAATGTTTCTACCCTTTGAATTGCACCTTTTCTGATCTTGACAGGTATCTACGGTGTCGGCAAAGCTGCAGCCAATCCACCAGCCTTTGCTGTCCTTAGCCACACACCACCTAATGCATCTCAAACCATTGCTTGGGTGGGCAAGGGCATCGTCTATGACACTGGTGGACTCTCCATCAAGGGCAAGGTGAGTGTTCTGAAAGAGTTGAGAGAGAGAATGGCCTTGCAGCATCCCAGGGGGAAAGTTGGAAGACCAAAGATAGGTTCACACAAAAGTCTGTTAACTTTAAGTTTAGGCTGTGGTTTTAAACTTCAAAGTTTAGGTCATGGTTTTAAACTTCAAAGTTTAGGTCATGGTTTTAAACTTCAAAGTTTATGTCGTGGTTTTAAACTTCAAAGTTACCTTGTATTTTAATAAGGACCATGTGGTTGCTCTCGTGTTTACAAAACTTTAAGTTTATTTGAAGTTATAAAACACAAGTGATCTTCAGGTTTAATAGCCTGGTAACTATGTGCAGCGGGATCCTTACTCAAAATTATGTGGCGTGCAGTGGCAATTAACTTTGAAGTAAAAGAAGGAACGTTACGGAGCTAGCTCCGCGCAACGCAACTGCGCATCCAGCCAAAGTCGCAATTTGGTATTACACCGCATATCGTGGTAGGGGTATATGTACATGTAGGATGCAAAATCTGCCTGCGATACAGTACTAGCTTAAAAATCAATGAAGATTTGCTAAGTTACGATCTTTTTTTAGGTAAACTTCCTGTAAATTTATAAGAATATTGATGAATTTGTTATTAGTTTGTAGAAAAAATAGTGTTCTACAAGAAAATTATGATTATTTTGTTTGGTCCGTTTTTTTAATTTTTCCTCTCGGTTTTTTTATTATTTTTTTAAACTCCTCTACGAAATGTCAAAGTTGGGGGGTGCGGCCTTATTGCCGGCAAATATGGTAGTTAAATGAAGGCTTTCCTGGCTTGGTGTTGAAAAATCTGAATACTCCTTGTTTTTACCCTGTGTGACCCATGTTGTTGTTAGTGGAGCATTGTGTATAACTTTGAGGTTTCACAAACTTATAGTTTAAAACTACAATGGTCCTGTGAAAACCAGGGGAATTTTGGAATGCCTTGAGCACCGTGCATGGTAGATATATCGTATTTGCCGGCGATAAGACCGCATAGGCCGCACCCCCGATTTTGACATTAAAAAAGAAAAAAACAAACTTTTGTCGGAGGCGGGATATGAACCCTTACGTACAAATGTAAATTGTGACCCAAACCACCGCCTTAGACCGCCCGGCTATCCCGACCATGATGCTTTTTTTTCTTGTGTAGGCTTATTGCGCCATAGCTGTGCTCGCGCAAGCTGAGGATTAAGGTTGCTTTAGCTATATGGCAAAAACTTAAATCTAGATCTACCAGTAGAGTTAGGTTGGTAAGTTATGAATGTTATTTACGAGATTGACAAAACTTTGCCCTTCATTTCAACAAAAAAAAGACATGTGTTATTCTAGACAGTTATTCTAGAAATGTCCATCACCTTTCATTGTTGTCCCATATGTACAAATTCGTGCTGCTTTTCATGGTTTTGACTTGCAATTTTTTTTTTTTAAACTCTTTCGCCGCAAAGGCCGCACCCCGACTTTTTGATATTTTCTCTTCCAAAAATACTGCGGCCTTTACGCCGACAAATACGGTATGCACCATAAGACTATCCAATATTATAATGATTATTATTATTATTGTAACAATCTTCTAATGTATTTTGAAGAAATGCATTCCCTTGTTTTATCCATCCCTAAATGTTGTTTGTCATTTTCCATTACAATCAAATCTTTCTCAGCAGGTCATTATCTGATTTTCTTTCTCTTCTCCTTTTCTGTATAGACTGCCATGCCTGGTATGAAGCGGGACTGCGGTGGCGCAGCAGCGATTTTGGGTGCATTCTATGCAGCCGTTAAAGAAGTAGGTCGTCTTTGATATTTTCATTGATAAAAGAGAAAGTGTTGGACCTGTGCATTTCAGGAGGCAATTTATGAATGTGTCGTTCTTCTGCAGACATTCTGCACAAAATGTTAAAATTGTACACGCTGAAAAAAAAGAAAAAAAAGTCCTGGATGATATTTATTCCATGTGTAGGTGAAGTCAAATGTTTACCTTTAAAAGGAGCTGCATGTACTATGGAATATAGGGGCATGTTAATACAGGAGACTATTACGTGATTAAAGAGCTGAAGAATATCAGTGCATGAGTAAATACATAAACCTGTTCATCCCCAACCATTAACGCTCGTTGTAAGGAAAGGACCATTGCTGTGATACATTGCTTACGATCGATGTGACTTTGTATTAATAAGAGTAGTTTGAGAATTATTTAAATTTTCTCATTATACAATATCAGCCAACTCTGTACAACACAGTCCTTGCATTTACTGTCACTTTAAACACCTTGGGTGGTATTCTCATAAGTTAAGCTGGGACTAAGTCCAGACTAAACAAGAATTATAGTTCACACTTCTATGGAATGCTAGGTGTCATCTTCCTCCTTCAATATTCATGACAAGATAATCTACCAGAGATTTTGCTAAAATTCAGTTCACACTCATATTATCTTTTTCTTCCCATTTCATTGCAAAATTAATTTTTTGGACACTTCTCATTGTAGGATTAAAATAATCTGTACAGGGTAAATGAGTTGGCAACAGGCACTCCATAAAAGTGTGGACTAACTTCGTACGCGCTAACTTAGTATGCGCTACCGGAATACCCCCCCTTGCGCTTGCTAACTCTTAGTGACTACTTTTGTTTGTATTCCAGGGTTTTCAAGAGAACCTTCATGCCTTATTCTGCCTGGCCGAGAATGCTGTAGGCCCAGATGCCACAAGACCAGATGATGTACATATCATGTACTCCGGGAGGTAGGTCGACATATCAATTACATTCCACAAATGATATTTGTAAAGTTTTCCACTTATTGCAGGTTTCATTTTCATTGTAAAAAAAAACAATACAGAATGCTTATATATGTGTTTACAACATTATCCAGGGTTGCTAATTTGTATAATACCATTAAAAAAAGTATGGCATCCTTGAAACTCAAACTTTATTCCAACTTCAGATGGGAATTGTACCGGTAATTTTTTTCTATTTATCCTCTTTCGAGGGACTTTATTTGTTCATATCATAAAATAACAGCTATTTACAACAGTGTTTAAATACAAAATTCATGCAATTGTAACTGTCATACATAGTACAGAACATGAAACTAATGTGACATAATCACTAACTAAAATAATGAAAACATTTTTGTAACTTTTGTAACTTCGTTTGTATCGAATTTCTTTTGATTACATTTCATATTGAGATAGGTGCGAATTTCCACCTTTAATTCTTTTATCCAATATACAGCATGTTTCCTGTGCTTTTCACTTCCAAAACATTCTCTAATATAGTTCCTATAGATAATAAACTGAGCGAAGTTGTACCGGTAATTCTTTTCATCAAATTTACTCACAAATAAGCAATTGTATTTATGATAATATTAACTACAATACCACGTAGTGGTCAGAATAAATGATATTTAGACATTCGTCAGTGTTCATTCCTTTGAAACGTTGCATTTATTTCTGCTTTATTCTTTTAATTTACAGGTCAGTTGAAATCAACAACACAGATGCTGAGGGAAGATTAGTACTAGCAGATGGGGTAAGTAAACAAAAGTCTCACAAAAACAATATTGATGCAAAGAGAAAAGTGTAGCACTTTGATATATTCCTCATATCATTCGATATACAATGTAGCCATTCTAATATATGCATCAGGCCATCATGATCTTTCTTAATCCACTACTGTAGGCCTTTACAAGTAACTGTAGAAATTATACCAGATTTAATTATCTCAATGAAAAAATCTAGACAATTTTCAACCGTATGTTTTTTTTTAAATACCAAAATTGCTAGTTTCTTCCTTTCAATGATAGATTTCTATACAGTTAGTGTAAAATATCCTCATGACCGCATTTACGCATACAAGATTTCATCGCATAGGACCTTGATTTTCTAAATAGAATTGATTCAAAATTTTAAAAATCATCATTTAAATTTGTAAAAATAAATGTTTTATTTTTTGTCGTCATAAATCCTGATTTAAATTTGTAAAAATAAACGTTATATTTTTTTGTCTTCATACATCATGATTTTTTTTCTTCCAACCTGGATATAAATATCTTATATTTTCTTGTATTTTGTAGGTGTCCTTTGCCGCAAAAGATCTGAAAGCTGATATCATTGTTGACATGGCCACACTGACTGGCGCCCAAGGTATCTCAACAGGAAAGTACCATGCTGGACTCCTGACCAACAACGAAGACTGGGAGGTTGCTTCAACGAAAGCAGGTAAGGCCATCAGGGGGGCGTTTCACAAAGATTTTAAGTCGAACTTAACTCTTAGTTGGACTTAAATATTATGGAGAGCCATGTGTAGCCTTATAATGAAATATATTCAAAAGCAAAAATTAAAGTATTTTAGACTTTTCATTCATGAATTCCACATCAAGAACATGAAATCTCCCATGATAATAGAATATATGATTGATTTGTATCAACATTTTATGCCTTTTAAAATAACTTTAACAAATATATTTTGAAGGATGCTAATGGCTTTCCATAATTGTTAAAGTTGATACTCTAAGCAAATAAATGTCCCTTAATTTGTTACCTACAGCAAGTATATGTTATTTTTAAGTTTTTCAATTACTTAGTATATCACAAAAAAATTCTGTCTACTCGAAATCCTCAATTGAAATGTCTAAAATATCCGCCTCTCTTTGCATAGAAAATCAGTCACTACGCTGGTCTACTATTTATGACCTCACGTCCGGGAGAGAGTATATTCACGTACCCGGATGTTCCATAGCAAACATGTGCAGAGTGATACGATTTTCTGCATATTTTTGTTTCAAAGGCTGAAAAGACTAATAAATCATAATTCTATGTACAATTCTTTACCTTCCCCTAGTACTTCATAGTATTAATATCAATTCCCCTTTTAAAAATTACGACATATACATGCCAACGATGTGCTATTAGTCGATATTTTCACCATGTAATTTTTGTTTTGGTGTTGAAATCGGCCCAGGCACGGAGTGAACGGTAGCTGTCTACCCATGCACAGTTCATTACCATACACTACAGCGATCTCCCGATGGTTTCTTCTTCCATGTCTTTCACCTTCCTTGGCCCTGAACATCCTTCATCTACCAATTCTGACACCGGTAGTCAGGAGCAAGTCTTTGTTAGTTGTTTTTCTTAGCTGGCAACGTCGCTTTCATTCTCTTGCAATTGCCGATAAACATATAACTAGCGCACGTACGTTCCATCACAAGCAAGCAGCGCCTAAAGCAGCGGCTTGGTCTTACCTCCCGATTCTGCTCGCTCCACGAACGTTCATGCAAGAGCCGTATCACTCGCCAAAATATTGTAGAGGAAGCGCGCTTGCATGATCTCGTTCAAGTTTGATATTTTACAACATAAAATGTTTAACTGGTACTGTATCCTTTTTTGAGGCAGTCACACACATCTATGATAAGTACTATCATAGTTCTAGACCTATTCGTTTTACAAAACTGCTCATGTACATCTGATGACAATATAATGCATCCGCCTATTCATAAGTGCACGATTTAACTTTAATTCTTAAGCAGTAAACTCGTCTTAAATCTCTACCAGATAGGTGAATATGAGGATATAAAAAGAAATCAGCGACTGGAAAATGTTTCTTCGTTATTCTTCATTCAAATGAAAACAGAAAATCCATCAAATATACTCCTTAACAACAACAAATCTAAGCTCTGACAGGATAGCATTTACATAGGGATATCACTGCCATTCAATCTCACTGAGCCCATGACTCCCGTTCGTGACGTCACGGATAGAGGCCCGACTCTACGTGCACTTCCGGGTTTCAGACTTAGATATTTTGGTAGAGTTTACTCAAATAAATTCATTATTCTAAACTTGTTTTGTCGGGTGGACACCATTTGGTGTTATTATGGCCGTTAAAAGCTTTCTATTTATGTAATTATCTCAGTATTTGGGATTGTCTTAGAGTATCAACTTTAAGTCCAACTTAGAGATAAGTTCAACTTAGGATCTTTGTGAAACACCCCCCCCCCCCCTGAACTTCACTCGACACTACTACTATGGTTGTCTGATCTTCAGCAATATAATACTGTTACTGCACCGAGTGTATACATATATCATAAGCTAATCTCCATCCATTAGGAATAACTGTTGTTTCATTATGGAATAATGGATTATTCATTGCATTTGAAGGGGATTAGAAAAGATTAAAAAGGAAGTCCACCCTGATATTAAAGGGATCGTATAACAATGTTAAATCTGAGATGCACAGCCCTACGTGTTATCAGTGTCTGTGATATGGTGTTATATTGAAGCCCTAATAAAATTGCGCTTCAAAATGATCAAAAAGTAAAACCCTTGAGTGACCGGTTTTACCATACTCATTTTCTCCAATAGACTGTAGTGTTATGAAAACCGTTTGGAAAACGCAAAATTTATATAATAATCAGACCAACGATTGGCTTGTAAAAGTCATGGGGTTCCTGACTGACCCAAAGGTTTATAATAATCATTGCAGCATGAGCTAAATCAAGGATTTTTTTAAAGTTACCGGATCCCTTTAAGTTGATTTTAATGAAAGCAGAAAAATGAGACAAACAAATTTGTGAAAGCTTGAGCAATATCGGATTGAAAATAGGAAAGTTATGATTTGTTTAAGTTGTCATCAGTATCTTGCGAACCCCTCTCCAAATTGCTCTGTCCAGAAAATGTAATGGATTTATTATTTTCTTAGTTATTGATGATGGAATAGATTTTTTCATACAAGGGTCGTAGAAAAACATATTTGCAATTATTGTATTGACGGTAAATGTATGATTGAAAATTTTCTTACAGGAAAATAAAGATTTTTGAAGATTTTTTTTAGTATGGGCAAATGGGAGGGGACCTTGCAAGATAAGTCACATGGTTGCCTTTTTTTTCTCGATGGAATGCACCTTCAAAAATTAATAACCTTCTTATTTTCAATTGGTTTTGCTCAAACTTTCACTGACCTATTTCTCTCATTGTTCTGCTTCTATTAAACCCAACTTAGTATCAGGTTGTACGTCTCCTTTAAAGGGACTTTGTAACATTGTTAAGATGAGATATAATGGTGCTTAGGCAGTAACTTCAATGCTAGATGTACAATTAAAGATAATCTGAAAGTTTGAGTGAAAACAGACCATTATTAATAATAAAACTTGGGAAGAACTGATCTGATTGATTCCTTTATTCTCCCAACTATATCATTACTGTTTAATTACATTTTAGGTGAATGTAACTTGCACAAAGCAATAAATTGGCTCTATTGTATACCATTCCAGACATTTAAGTGTTGAAAGATTCATAATAATATAGTATTAATGACTGCTTTGAGAGAAATAGTTGTTTTTATACGCTCAAGGGAAGGTTAGAATTGTGCTATTACCCGAGGCGTGCCGAGGGGAATAGCCCAATTGTAACCTTCCCGAGAGCGTATAAAAACAACTATTTCTCGAATATTAAAGCAGTCATTAATACTTTTATATGCCGAAAAAAAATAGACTAAAAAATAAAAAATAAAAAATACTTTTTTTTTTGGTCCAAGATGAGATTCAAACTCTTGCGTACAAAAGGTGATGTATCTAAAGTCAGCGCCTCAGACCTCTCGGCCATCGCGCGTTATTAACATGCTTGGCAGTTTTGTACTATATATACATTAAAATGGATTGAAACCGGCTTTGCGTGTGATGAATGCTTCGCAAAAGCTCCATATACGGACTCTTCTTTTACTTTTGTAATGCATATTGGCACGAACTTAGATCAAGATCTATCGGCAGATGTTGTTTTTTTGTTTTTGGAAGTTTATTTTCGTCTTCATGTCAACAATGCAAGATAAAATTGTCGGTAAGATCGATCGAGATTCAATTGTATTGAAATTACCGACCAATTATTCGCACACATACGGTATCCTCCATCGCTCAAACCATTTTTTAACATGTAAACCTATGGGGTAACCATGGAGACTGACCTATTTTTTTAATAACCATGGTTATTAAAAATATTAAATGTTTTAAGCATGGTTACCGGGAATTTTACAGGAACAGTTGAAGTTTATGAATGCAATTTCGACCAATCAGATGGCTGGATTACTTAAGTGAGGTATATAATCTGTCTTATGTCTTATTTTCATGGAAAAAACGGTTGGGAGAAGTTACTGTTAGAGGGTGTCGCTCAGTGACACCTTCAAAGAAAACCATAAACATCTTTGTGGTTTAAGAATAATTCAGGATTTTTTGCATGTTAGAGGGTGAGTACAGTAGAAGGAATATAGTAAGTAACATTTCATACAAAAATTACAGTTTTGTCATCAACCTTCAACAATGTCATTGAGTCACTTTAATGGACAGATGTATTTACAAAAGTAAAGAGTATAACGAAGAGATGTTATATTGGTAACAGATCCTAATTTAAATAGATATTTTGATTTGTTTACTTTTATAATAAATCCCGTAAATGTGCTTGAATGAATGTTGCTTGTTTTTCAGGTCGTAGCAGTGGTGACTTGGTGTTCCCTCTAGTCTATTGTCCAGAGCTTCACTTTAGTGAGTTTGGTAGTGCAATAGCCGACATGAAGAACTCTGTAGCGGTAAGTCAAGGATATTATTAAAATTCTCACAGGAGAGCTTTTGAGTTTCTTTTAAATGCAGAGTGAAAGCAGCTAATGTCCGAACTGTAAAGCTCACTGTTATAATTTTGGCCTATTTACTTGTACGGTTCGATTATATTGCAAATAAAAATCAATTATAATTTCCGTTTGGAGCCAGAAGGGCATTAGCTCATATTGACACCTTTAAATGTACTAGGTCCCTTTTGCAGGCCAAAAAAATGAAAAGGTTAAATTCCAATGGCATTTGAAAGATTAAGAACTCCCCTTAAAAAAATGGGGCTTGAAAATGTCTTTAAGTGGGAAAATAACGACTATTAGTTGTCAAATCGACTTAGGAACTATAGAGCCAATAAGTAATAGTCTTGATTTTCAGACGATTCTACCGCATGGTCGTATGTTTTTATGCTGCGCCAAGATTCAATCAGTTTAATTTTGGCCATTACAAGAAGTGGGTTATTGATGTAGACAAATCCTTTACAGCTCATTTTATGTATGTTATTACCAAAGAAGAAAAAAAGCCAGTCAGTCACTCAATACTGACAATAGTGCCTGACAGTGAAGTCTAGCAAGTAAACAGATTTTTTTTGCATAATTTGAATATGAGGACACTGCTAACGTTTAAATTTAAATTCATAATCCCTGCAAAGTTCTACAGAATTTGAGGTTGGCTGCAAAAGGGACATAGTATCTTTAATACCTTTTTTGCTCCAAACAGATGATAATGCTATGAGATTCAGCAGTTCATTTAGAGTTGGAAAAGAACAAATGTCAGTTCTTTTTTGTAAGGATAATTAACCCCTGAGGAAAAACATGGCTGATGGTCCAAGAGTTGGATAACAGTTTTTCCCTGTTAAGAGTAAATTGAAAAATCTGATCAACATTAGTAGATCCTTTACCAAACTCTTCCTAGGTTCTTATGCACAATTCTGCGACTAGAGAAAAGTATCAATACTTTTATTTCCTTTAAATGGCTGAATAAATATCAGAAATAACAGATGACAAGCTTTCAGACAGCTGTCCAAAGTCCAAATCCCCCAAAAGACAATGTTAACTTCCTTGTTATGGCTCCATGTGATCAGTTTATTATTTGAAGAGCTTTATTCCAAAAGGAGCTAAATCCACTTTTGATGAAAATTGAGTTATTGATATCAGAACATTGTTCACTGAAGTACCCGTCTTTCAACACAATTATTTATCTAAATTTTGGGAGTAATTATGAAAAAATGCACCGTCTTATATCACTTTTCCTTAGATGCCTGTACAAAATCTGGAAAACAATTTCTTTTTTCTCTGAAGTTACAAAAATGGATTTAGCTCCTTTTGGAATTAAACTGTTCATTTCTTTATGTTATCCCGCTGGTTTCCTGTGCCCTTGTGATGCTTCCCTCATGTGATCTAAAGATTTGGTGTTGCCAACTCACATAATGTAATATTTTTGTATTATTATTATCAACATCAATCTTTGTTATCAGATAGTTAGGAGATGAGGCCTTTCGTAACCTACAGGTAACTAGCTCGTTAAATTCGATGCTGGTTTTTAAAAATTCTAGATATTAGTAACAATCCTGTGCCATGTATATCGTTAGAATGAATGGAATCACCAAAAAAGACAGCCCTTTGAAGGATTTTATATATGATAATGATATTCCAACCAATTATATTTTGTCATCTCAAAATACTACAGGTCAGAAGGGTTTTATTTTTTGTTTGTTTGTTTGTTTGTTTATTTTTATTTCTGCATTTTCAAAATGAAACATAATTATATACATAAAGTAACAAATATTTCTTCATTTTACATGATTATACATTTTTAAGTACATTGAATAAGATGCATACAAACACAAATATAATTTCAATGAAAAAAAAAAAAAGAAAGATAAATTACAGAAAATGCAGGAGACCGCCATCATGAGCGGTAAGCTTGAAATCGATGGCGGCCTCGAGAGAATAGCGGCAAACTCTTAAATTGTATAATTGTACACACGAAATTGATCAAGTGGGTGCAGTGAAAGTGCATGTGCAAGTGCGAATCGGGTTCTGGTATGTAATGTTTATAATACAATACTATTGTATTTTAAGAATTAATAAATTAAAAATATATTCAAATTAAGAGACAAAGTTTAAGGAGTAACGATTTTGTATGAGGATATAATGTGACGTTTTAGTGTCGCTTTAAAAGAATAAAGGGTCGAGCATGATTTAATTAGTTTAGATAAATTGTTCCATAAATCGGGGCCATGGTGTCTGATTGATTTATGTGTAATCAACACATTATTTATATGCATATGCCACCAATCTACTTCAAATTATCAGAATGACATCCTCTTTCTCTCCATTTTCTTTTTTTTCTCCTTCTCTCTCTCTCTCTCCTTCTCTTGTTCCTCTTTTCTTCTTTATTTTTGTCTGTCTCTCAACAATTATAGTACACCTTAAGTATCAGTGGGAAATAACATGTCATATATAACTGGATAGTTTCTTGACAATGTATAATTGTTATCATATGTTGAGCACATCAATCAGGCCTTTACAAAAATGTTGTATTGCCCTTTAGGTGCCAAAACATGGGTCGGTCGGTCGGAAATCCTTTTTTTTTTAATACTTTTTTTTTGTTGAATCTCCCTATTTGGGCTGCTATTTCTCAGTTTTGAATGCTTTAATATTTTTTTTCTCAAAAAAAAAAGGTTTAAAAAAAAACTTTTTTAAAAAGCAGACCATAGATTTCAAGATTTTGGGGTCGGTCGCAAAGGGCAATACAACATTTTTTTTTTGTAGTCCTCATAGCACTCTCCCTCAACCTCAGTTTTGTACATAAACTCGGCATACCATTACATTTCAATCCTCTATATGTCCAAAAAATGATTACCATTCTTTCTTTTTTCAGGATCGTGGTAATGCCCAGAGTTCTTGTGCAGGTCTTTTCATTGGTTCACACATCGGCTTTGACTTTGGTGGAGTCTGGATACATTTCGACATTGCCGCACCGAGTTACTCAGTGAGTCTTGCTATTAAACAGAAAAACCGACAAAGCAAATATGTGCTTTATCATAAAGCAAATATAAGAAGAAACATGTGATTTAAAAATATTTTGTAGCTTAGTTTGGGTTATAATCTTGAAATTTTAGGTGATCCTTCAACCATCTCAAGAAAGAATTTCATTACTGGTGCACCTGAATAGTATTAAATGTACATATGTATGGTGTGGCTAAGATACACAACTTTTTAAACAACCGTCTTTGAAGAAATACATAATAAAACCATGAAATTCGTTCTCATTTTTATGTTCATGACTTACAAAATTTCTTCTCTGAGGTCCTAACACCCTGTTGGACATGGGAACCACAATTAACATCCTTTTTTGTAATGTCCCCACCTACAGGGTGAGAGAGCAACCGGATATGGTGTAGCCCTTCTGCTGGGGCTGTTTGGAAGCGCCACCAAGTCCAGACTCCTTCAAGCCATCTCGCCCCCAGGCCTCATGGATGATGAGATGATGGTAGAAAGCGCCACCAAGAAGATACGCCTCATATGAAATAGTGTGCTGCTGCTGCTTCACATCTCCAATTCTAGCTTTAGAATCCATGTTTTATTCCTAGACGGGTGTTCAAAACATCCGAAACCATTTAGGGCGGTTCCATGCAACGTGTCCAGTACAACGTATGACATTTATCCACATAATTCTTCCATGACGGAATAAGATATCTCCAATTTTAGCTTTAGAATCCATGTTTTATTGCCAGGCGGGTGTTCAAAATACTGAAACTATTTAGGGCAGTTCCATTCAATGTGTCCTGTTCAACATATGGCATTTATCCATTTATTTAATCCAGGAATAACATATCTCTTGATGTGCCTCTGCCTTATGGTAGTGATACCAGGGACCTATTTCACAAAGCTTTTTTCAATGACAAATGACACAAATCAGTGTCAAATCTGCTGATAGCCAATCAAAAGCAAATAACAAAAACTGTTATTTGTCACGGATGACAATTTTTGTGAAATGGGGCCCAGGAAGCACTATTACTCGAAGGTCGTATCAAGATATTCTTTATTCTTGGATGGAATATGTGGAATATAGAGACATGTTGTATGGGACACATAGCATGGAATCACCCCTTACTATTTATTTGAAATAACTACCGTCTACTAGAAACTGATCGCAACAATACTTTTGCAAAAATGTCCAATGAGAGCCCTTTTCAAGACAAGGAACTTCTGCAAATTACAAACAATCACATGTTCTGATTCATTAAATCCACAATATAAAAACATTATGAATCTTCCCCACTCATGAAAATGTGAAAGATCCACGCTCAAAGTGTTTGCAGTAAGTGGAATCTTATGAAATATTTTAGTATTACAGTGGCACCTCTTGGTCTCGTCTTGCAAAGAAATATGATTGATCTGAATTAATCTGAATCCATCGTAAGTCTTTTGTCGATCTCAAAGCAATGCAGAATCCAATGAGTGAAAGGATATGCGATCAAATCAGATCAACCGCAATTCTTCACATGATCATACCCGGATCATAGTCCCCATCGGCAATACATTAATAGCATGGATTGAACAGTTGCTACGATGGATTTTGTTCTAAATATTGCACACTTTTATACACTTTACCATTCATCTGTTTGCTAACGTATGGTAATATCCAGAAATGGAATGATTAACATTGGGTTTGGGATAAGAATTAAAGGAAGAGTTAACTCTTTGTAATCATTGATAAATTCTCATTTTTATTTTTCTGCAAGGACATTGTAGGCTTTGTCATTTCATGGTCTGTTGGTATTGCAGACTAATAAAAAGAATCAATTAGAAATATATCCACATGGTGCCCCTATTTTATACATTCCTTTCAAATGTGCTTACCAAGACTGTATGGCAATAGGTGTAGAGGCTGTCTTGAAGAGAGGGCAGTAAAAATGACCTCAATATACAGGTGGTCTTATGGAGAGGTAGCCTCTATGACATGTTTGACTATACATGTAAAGTTAACAACTTAATTGTTCATAAATTTGATGTTTTTAGTGGGTTTTTTTGGTAAACCAACAATATAAGTTGTACTTGTTAAAGTGTGGCCTTTGTTAATATATCACATTCTTTTTTTCTTCTTCACATACTTAAACAAGTACAAAACTTGGTAAGGGTATGAATAATCGAGCTGTTAACTGTATATCATAATTTTGAATCATTTTTCTATGTTTTGAAGAGGCCTGCATGTATTTGAATCCTAAATCTTGAATGAGTACTCTTCCAGTGAAGGTTAGACGCTATCCAGAATTATCCTACTTAACAGCTTTCTTTTGGCTTTGATGGTATATACACATGTGTCAAATATTTGATGATCATATCACTTATGAAATTAGTATCATTATTATTATTACTACTACTACTACTACTACTATCATTTTATGTGGTGATGGTTTTGCCCAGTGCAGACATGGCACGTTTTTTTTTCATAGTACTTATACATGACATTGTGCCTATTCATGCCTAGTTTCATTTTTTCTGTGGATTTATGTACTTATGCCTTTGCCATTTATGATGTGCAAAAGGGATGAATTCCATAAGGAATTACAGATTTCGATATTATTGTTTGTAATGTTCTGTCTGAATGTCAATTTTTCTGGCTGTTAAAAGATTCAACAATAAAGCATACGACCTAGAACTACATGCATATCAGTTTATAAAACCAAATATTCTGACCACCAAAAATTATTATGAAATGTATGAAGTAATTGATTTACCTCACACATCTTAAAGTAATCGTGCATTGGATTTGTAAATATTTAGCCTCTCCTCACTAAAGCTCATGACTTCTGTATATTGGTACTAGCCTTACCTTGCTTTATTTGTAGAAAAAGAATCTCTTTTGTCTATTCTTCCTATTCTTTTTTAGTCCAGGGCACTCTCTAGTGCATTAATTATGCTTTTAAAGTGCACTGAGTACAGACATAATTATGTAGAATGTCTCTATAAAATAGGACAAAACACTGTGTGGGAAAGACAACTTGAAAACAAAAGTAAATATCAAGCATGACAAGAATTGAAACAATGAGGACATGAATGAAATGATTCCAAGTCGTTATCATCAGGATATGTGTGATTGACTTTCATATAATATTTTGTGAAATATTATGAGGAATGTTATGTATTTTCCTGTTCAATTTCATGAATTGACAGGAGTACAATAGACAATCTTGTAAGGGTGGGGGAGAGCTGTCATGAATATGAATTATATTTGTATGTTTGATGTTTACAATAAGGACGACAAAAATAAAAATTCAAAGAATTCTGTCTATGAGATGATGTGTACAAATATGATTTTTCTTGGATTCACAGACAAGTACCAGTGGCAGAGCCCACTAGATCACAGTTAAAGGGATAGTTGAGTTCGGTTGCAGATGGCGCTACACCCACAAACAAAAATAATGAAAAACTGAGTGTCAAATTTGAATGAACCTACCACCACAAATATTCGATAATTTGAAAAAGCCGTTGAAAAAAAGAAATAGCGCCTTTTACGTTGTATTTCAGCAAATGCCGATGTTGGCTTTTTTGTTGGCTTTTTCATGTTGGTTATATTAAGCTCAACCAGCCGGCCCATGTATTGTTATTATTAATTAACTTATTAACGGTCACCATATTTTTTTGAAAGTGGAGCTAAATTGGTATGATTGTGTTGGCTAAATTTCACACATTTTTGGGTCTAAAGTTACCTTCATAGCAATTTTAGGTCCTCAGATGGCACTAGAAATGTCAAAGATAAGAAAAAGAGCAATAACCATGCACTTTTAAGACAATTGTGATCTGAAAAAAGAACTCGACTATCCCTTTAAGTTGAATAGTACTTCCTGTTTATAGAAACCCAGTGAATAAGAAAAGAATTTGTCCTTCACACGTGAGGGTGATTATGAGAATGATAAATACGATATGATATGAGGTGATGTGATGTGATGGGTTCTAGGACAATTACCCCTCCCCCCCCCCCCCCAGAAAATTACCCCTAAGATTATTGCATCTGATAAAGGGGAAACATTGGGGCACTACTCGCACCTGATAAGGGTACTCGGAGATTTTAAAAGGCACTTTTAAACAAGAAAAAGGGGCTTTATTCAGAAGGAAAATGGCACAAATTAAAAAGTATAGGGGCATGTGTCAAAATAAAACGGGCATTTATCAGATATAATAAGGGGCACTTTTTACAAATTAAATGGGGCACCTCTCAAATTGATATGAGGGCACACACCTGAGATGAAAAGAGGCAATTATATAAGAGGGGAAGGGGCACTTATCAGAGGTGGTAAGGCATTTCTTGTTCCTAAAAGGGGCACTCACCTGAGATGAATAGGGGCACTTGTGAGAATGGAATGGGGCACCTATGAGATTTTAATAGAGGCATTTATCAGACATGTGAGAAGGGCATTTATGAGAAAGGGAAGTGGCTCTCATTTTTGTTTTAAGTGAGATTTATCTGAAGTAAAGAGGGAACTTATTAAAAAGACAAGGGGGCACAAGTAAACAAAAGAAAAGAAGGTGCTTATGAGAGATGAGAAGAGGAGCTCATCAAAGAAGAAAAGGGGCACTTATCAGAAGGGAAAGGGGCACTTATAAGAATGTGGAATGGCATCTATTAGAAGAAAAAAAAGGTGCACTTATCGGAAGTAAAAGGGGGCACCTGTCCTATGTAAAAAGGGGCACTGTAGGGTGCTTGAAAAAGTGGGGGCACTGTGCCCCCTGCCCCTCCCCCCTCCCCCACGGTTCCACCGCTCGATGGACATACCACATTTTATTGTTTTTGCTATAGTTTTTCAAAAATTAGCAAAGCTCATAAGCTCCCGACAAAGGGTAATATTGTCTTCCTAACCATATTAGCTTGTAAGGCACGTTGTCATTTACATCATCAAGCAATTGAATTGGTTTATGGAAATAATGGTAGATAAGAAAGATTGTAGAAATTCCAGAACACTTTTCAAAAAATATACCAGCCGCATTTGTTTGTTTTTGATAGTTTTTCCATAAAAATATCAGAGCTCATAAGTTCTCAATGAAGGGTGATATTGTTTGCCTAACTATATAGCGCACGTCGTGCTCTACATCCTCAAGCTGTTATATACCTTTTGTTATTATCATCATTATATGTTTATATAGGATTTATTGGT
Source organism: Strongylocentrotus purpuratus (assembly GCF_000002235.5). NCBI lineage: Eukaryota > Metazoa > Echinodermata > Echinoidea > Camarodonta > Strongylocentrotidae > Strongylocentrotus > Strongylocentrotus purpuratus. Next base: position 25,998,782 of record NW_022145614.1, read on the forward strand.
CTACCATTTGTTCTAGTAAAAACATTGAAAGGTTTTATTGATCAAAAGATGTTAGAGACCGAAAGGTAAATTGACTGGGACAGAAAATAAACGTTCATGGTTTCCTTCCATTGGCAGACAGAAATAGGTTTGTTTCATGATTACAATCATAAACATCATCATGCTTTAAACTATTATGTTGTGGAAGGGTAGAACATCAAGGTCTCGGATGTTTCCGTCGTGAAGATTACCTGATATAAACCTATTATATGTGAAAGCAGGGGCGTACGCAGGGGGGGTGTTTTGGGGGTTCAAACACCCCCCTTTGGTATTTTAATGTATGTAAACCCCCCTAAAAAAACCTAAAACCCCCCCCCCCCCCCCCCTTTGGCTTTTTTTTTTTTTTTTTTTTTTTTAATTAAAAAAAAAAAAAAAAAAAAAAAAAAAAAAATTATACCCACGGCTAACCTAAATAAGGTGACCTTACCCTCCCCCCATACGTAAAAAAATGTCAAATTTTGAAATTTTGAGACCAAAAAAAAAAAAAAAGTGTCCGCTTACCCCCCCCCCCCCCCCCCCCCCCCCCCCCCCCACTGAGCGACTTTTCGGCCGGCGCGATTTTCAAATTTTCGGGAGCAAAATATTTTAAAACCCCCCCCTTGAAAAAATCCTGCGTACGCCCCTGTGTGAAAGTAACGGGGGAAACAACCGGGGTGCCGCAAAATATCTCTGGGGGTGCAACGAGAGCAATTTAAATATGAATGAAAGCAAATATATTGGAATAACGCCTATATTGTGAAAATCCAAAATAAGAAAGCGATATAATTTGTAATTTCGTGAGGAATTATCTTTTTGAAGATAATGAAAGTCTTTCTTTCTCGATCGCTCCCTTCGCTTGCTCACATCATTTAGAAAAAGGATGATCTCGGGCGGTGCACAGTGCACGGAATACTCCTCCATATTTAGACATAATTTATAGAAGTGCCAGAAAATCCTTTTATTTTAAAGCGAGATGTCCGAGTATATCTTATATTTTTAAATCGAAATAACAGTTTTACCACACTCTTTCGCTTCAATCTCTAGCAAAATTTAGAAACAGAATAATCTTGGACAACGATCGAGATACATGTAAGTTTTTAGACAAAAATAATATTGTACGACGGTATAAAAATAAATGAAAATGATAAAAAGCCTTATGCGATAGAGGGCAGCAAACATATTCATTGCTGTATCTCAACAGCGTACGCTCCCCACCCGCCTGCTATCTTCGTTAGTTGGGCCGGAAATTTGCACTCAATTTGAATAAAAATGGGTAAGTTTGATTTTTAATGAATATTTGCAGTGACTTTAAATTACTGGCGATATGTGTAGTTACTTAGTTTGTCATGAGAGTGAAAAGAGAAGTGCATTTCCTGCATAACAACGTGGTATTACAGCGGTACCGTTCTCGATCTCTCTCTCGTTCGCGTCACGTCGACTATCTACACTAATAGTACACAGTCCATTGAGAAAGCACGTAGACCAGCCCAAGGTTACACTTACACGCGGGGTGGGCGCGGGTAGTGGGGACTGTCCTAGACCGCAAGTGTGGACGGTTGTTTGCCTAGGAGCTGAGCTGAGATGTATTTATAAACTAAAATCAGTTTATAGTTATACATGGCTTCTTTTCCATTTATTCAGATTTAAAACCTTTACAGAATTAATGTTCTAGGTCTATTTGTAGTTTTGTTCAATATTTCATTTTCTGTCCGAAAATGAAGTAGGTCTAGGGTCTAGACTCTAGATCTAAAGTTAGATCTAGCCTAGACTAGATCAGTTAGATCTAGTCTAGAATAGATCTAAGTAAGAGGAATCGTTGTTTATTTTGTATTCGGACAGATGATTTAAAATGGTAATTTGAATTTTGAAGTTTGAAGAAGTTTACATGTAATATTTCACAAGTCTTTGTAAAATGTTTCACAATAATAGGTCTAGGCCTATATATTATAGACTCTAGACCTAGGGCCCGTATTCTGAAGTCAGGTTTAGTTAAACCTAGGTTTAACTTTAAACCCGGGTTTAACTAAGCCAGACTTCAGGTCTAAGTATCATTTCAGTTTCTGAAAGCCAGGTTTAGTTAAACCCAGGTTTAAGTCTAAAACCCAGGTTTAAAGTTAAGCCAAGGTTTAACTACCATGGAGATGTAGTCTGCTTCTACTGCACATGCTCAGTACAGCTCATCCATCTTCAAGGGTAGCTGATATAGGCTTTTTTATAGCTGGATTTCGTGCTGCAAATTTAATAACTTCAATTTAAAATATTCGACACAAACAAATCTCTTTCGAAGCAACCATTGAACGTTATGACCTGATTTTTTGTTTTGTTTTACCCATTGATTTATTGTTAAACTGCTGAAAAAGTCTGAATTGAGGTGGAATTGTTCTTTACGAAAAATAAATAATACAAAAATCAGGATTCTACAATTTCTGTATGCCCAGATTGGTCAAAACTTCCAGAACATCATAAAAATGCTCTAAATAAGATTTAAATGACTAAAAGAGAAACTAAAAATGATCAAAAATACCTTCTTGATGCAAAATAACTAGTCCAAAGTCAACATTGCAGAAGCTCATTTGTTTGATTTTTTTTTTTTTTTTTAGGACAATGGAATCCTTTTTCGAACCGACGTGTCGGGTATCGGATACCTCGGGTATCATGATCTCCTTCTTGGTCACCGTGCGCGCATATCATCGATCGTGCGCGCATTCATTCGTTCAAGTACACACAGTTTAGAAATATTGCATTGTCCTAAAACAAAAACGCTTGAAATTCGACCATATTATATGAGCTTCAATGTTGACTTTGGACTAGTTATTCTGCATCAAGAAGGTATTTGTGATCATTTCTCTTTTAGTCATTTTAATATTATTTAGATCTAGGTCTAGATCTAGATATCTAGATCTAGATCTAGACCTCTAGTGCATCTTTCGGGGCATCTTTAGGATGTTATGGATGTTTTGACATCATAATACTAGACTAGGCGCGCCTAATCGGTCTAGAGTCTAGTTAGGGCAGAAATTGTAGGATTAGATTCTACCCAAAACTCTACTAGGTCTAGAGTTCCGGCTTAACACACTCGTTGGCTCTTAATTATGCTAATCCATGATTGTCTTATAAATATAGATTTAGCTCTTCATTAATTTACTCTTAATTCTAATTCAACCTTAGGCCTACAGTTTTATTTTAACTCGCATTTGTTTACATCGTTGGGACGCAATTAAAAAATGTGCATTGCACTCACAGTTTCAAAACTACGTGAGCATAACGTCAAACTAAAGGTATGGGGCTACTAAGTACTATATTTGTTTTCCTCTGCAACAAAGTGATACGTGTTGTCGATTTACTTTGGCAACTTTTTAGTTTCAAGTATTGTCGTACCATACAAATCACACAATCTTATATAAAATATAAAATCTTAAGACTTAGAAAATATTAGGCATAAAGATTCAATAAGCAAATGAAGTATCCAAATTAATGTTCAAACTTGCCGAAGGCATAAAATCGCAAGGCCCACTTTCATCCGCAAGCGATGTGTGTGTCGCCTTGTACTGTTGGAGTCGGTGCAAATCGCTGTTTGTTTGGTATTTAAAAAACAACAGCGATGCAAAAAAATCATCGTCGCAATGATTATGAAAGGTTCTTTTCTTTCCACAAGAGGTCTCTCCGGTCTCATTATTTGCAATAATTCGTCGTAATGCCTTTTAATGGTGTCTTCTTCTCCTCTGAATTTCCAACAAATAGTTAGACCTGACTTAAGCCAGACTTAAACTAGGTGTACCCCAGGTTTAAATATGTGTACAATTTCCACAGAGTTAGACCAGGCTTAAACCTAGGTTTAAGTTAAACCTGACTTCAGAAACGCAAAATTAAACCTAGGTTTAAATCTAAGAGTTAGGCGAGGCTTAGACTAGACTTAAACCTAGGTTTAAAGTTAGACCTGACTTCAGAATACGGGCCTAGATCTCTAGATCTAGACCCTAGATCTAGATTCTATGATGGATGAATATTTTGTTATTGCTATTTATTATGCATAGATCTACAATTTGTTAAATCGAAGGCAAAAGTGGTGGCTTTATTTTTGTTCAGCTTCCAAACACACAACCCCGCCCCTCCCCTCCCCCTGCCCCTCCCACTGCCCCTCCCACATCATACATGTAGTTTCATACTTTTACAAGTTAATGTATGATTTGTGCGCAAAGCCTGTCTAAATTTCTGAATTAGACGTTGTTTTACGTAAGCGTATACCCTATGGTTGTGCTGGCTTGCAAACTTTGTCAATGATGAGCACGGCAAATTAAACGTTAGTTTCCATGAACATCACTGTCACTGGTACATGTCATAATGTTGGGAAGTAGCCTGCGTATTGCTGCTTGAATGCAATGTTGTTTTGCCAACAAACTTGGCACATTTTTTTTCATGAGGACACATAGAACTTTAGCTTACATTTTGCGCATGCATGTGCATAACGTTTATCCGATCTCAGCGAATTGCAGCCTCATTTTCCTAAATTGGTGCCGACAAGGGCCCTTCTTATTTGCTATAGCTGGCTTCCATTCGCTCAATGTTATAAGATATTGGTGCGAGACAAAGCTTGCGATTTTCTGTTTGATCCGATACCAAAATCATGATATTTCAGTCAAACTCTCTATTCGTTACAATTTTTTCGGCATCCTTAATGTCAGTTTTATTAAAAGAATTTTACATACATGTACCAGAATGGCAGAAAGAATAGGGTACGGACATTTTGTGACCTGAATTTCACGACCTGAATTTTTGGTTGCCATGGTAGTTATTTACATGTATAATGTTTTTTCAAGTACTCTCAATCAGCATTTGCAAACTTTGGCTTTGACGATTTGAATCATTAGACCGTTAGCAATATCAGGGACAGGTACAATTGGGATCCCGTTAAAAAAAGTTTACAGGATGGTTAAGTCTATAAGAACACTGACCTGTGACCCTCCTTTTCTTCTCAGAGCAAAGTGAGGAGAACAAACCTACCCTCGTATCAGCTTGCAAGTGTTTATAATGATATCTTGTTCACCATTTCATAGCTCTTGGGATTCTTTTTATTCTTGATGTATGTACACAAATATTTGAGTTGTGTCTTCCCTTTTTCACGACAGCCTGTACATGTACAGTACATCTTTGAGAGAAGTGGCATGACAGCTAGCGGCAATGAGCTCAATAGCTGCTCTCAGTCTTAGACCAAACATGCTGCTTTCACTTGCTGCTTATAGTTGCGTGATCGTGAGCATGTGAAGATAGCTAAAGAGCTCTGTATCGAATGCTCATTATGCATTCATAACCAATGTCATAAACACATGCTCACATTCGTTATTCATAGGATCGCTACTAGTACTGGATCGATTACCTTGCAGAGCAATTTAATTTTGTCATCTTAAACATCCATGAATATTTAAAATTAGTTAGGTACCAGTACTTTAATGCCAGATACTGTCATACATACGACAGCCACCTTTACGCTATTAAACTTAAATTGTGAAGTGTTTTTTCCATTGTAATTCTTCTTTTTGTTGCAGTATCACAACTCTTAATTACGTGAGAAGTTTACAAACATTTCTTGCATATAAAAGTTCCTGGTTGTACATTAGTGGCCTCTACCAGGTACACTGTATGTGTACTTTTTGGATATTATTGTATTGGAATGCATCCCTACAGTATGGGTGACAGGCATCAGAGTGGACATGAGTAGAACAGATTGCTTCCTATAAACAGTAATCTCTTCTAGACAGCTATCAAAAGAGAAAAGTGCATCGTGACCTCTGGTATCACAGGCATTATTGAAAAAAGGGAAGGCCCTTCTGAACTGTTAAAAATATTCATGAATGTAATCATAATGCACTGTACAGGTATGAAATATCACATGGTGAGACACCATCAAACGTTATGAACAAGTCAACTGGACTTGTACATGTAGGTGAAATATTGCAAGCTAAAATAGAGTAAGTCAAGTTGACATTGACTTGTTTTTAAAAAGTTGTTTGTACATTTGATGATATTGATCTACCACTGGATGATTGAGAACATTCAGAGATGTACATGTACATGATGAAATATTTTTGTATAGGTGTCACATACTAAGAGGGGGCTACTGTAGGCCTGCATGCAGGCCGGATAGTCCAAGGTTTTCTTATTGAATCAAAATCATTTTTAAATTGGAGAAAGCATACATGTAAGTAGGGGAACAAGTCACAATTTTATTTTTAAACACGTTCTTAGATATAGATTGTCAATTTATAGAGTAGCTCTGCAAGTACTGTATGCCGTAGGCCCTATATTGTCAAATATACTCATCTAACATACATGTAGTTGTGAGATTGTCCTCATTTTTTAATATTTAAGACATCTAGTGATGCTGCCCAATTCAGTTTGTGCAAAAAACTAATTTTATAGTTGTGCCAGACCTCAAAGTAAATATTGTGTAACTTTTTCATGGGTATTTTTTACACTGCAATCTAGAACGGTTGATGTACATGTCATGAAGTCTACTTCAAAGATACAACAAAAATGAATCACACATACATGTATATGCATATATCTTTCTCACTTCCTTGAAATGCAATAACATACTGTGCATAAATATGGTTAGCTCACTCTACAAAAAATGACAATACTTGAACTTGATATAAAGTAGCGTGATTTCTTTTCCTTTCATTTGGTTTCACAAGAGTCTTGGAAATGCGAATAGAAACTACGGTACATGTAAATAATACCTCAGAAATATACATTTGTGCTGGTAAAGCCCATCTCGAAATTAGAAGATGTATGGCCCCTCTAAGTTTACAGTAAGAAAAATAATTACAGACAAACTGTGAGCAATTTAAAGCACTTTAATAGTTCTCAAAAACAAAACTTCAAGCTCTGTTAAAATTAAGACACAATTTTGATCGAGAAGAGCACTTACAGTATTTACAAAATGCAAATCCAAAATCAAAAAAGCTCTTGTGAATAACTATAACAATGAAAGGGTCATTAACATTGTTCTTTCAAATGCCAGGGGTTTAGATTTCAGGAAATACAAGTTGAATATCAGTTGAAGATTGATTCAGACTAGTAGCCCAAACTTTTAGAATTATAAGACAACACTAGGCCTGTTTTCATCAGCTCGAGTTTGCCAAATAACCGCTATTTTCAAAATTGCGACTTCACCAGACCGATATGCTCATCCCAAATAGTGGGATATTTTTTAATCAAGACCAAGATTTCTCAAGATAATTTCACGACCAAATTTCCTGCTAATTGCAACTGCGGACTGATGAAGATGCAAATTAACTTGCCAATTTGCAATCGGGATAGTTAAAATAGCAGGTTATTCGGCAAACTCGAGCTGATGAAAACAGGCCTACTCTGAAGAAGTGAGGCAATGGGATATATCTCTCTTTACTTTCACTTTCCTTCTTCAGATTGCAATTGAAATGATAGCAGTTTTATTGCCCCTTCCCAAAATAAATAAACCTCCCTCTCATTCAACTGCTATTGCCCTCAACTTCCTACCCCAACTCCACACTGTAGATACTATACCCAGTCAGTCAGTTTCATATCTTCAAAGTCATAAGAAATGTCAAATACTTATTGCCCCTCCCTAAAGTAAATTGCTCCCCCCCCCCCATCTCTTAGCAGTAGCTACACTATAGTATAGTAGTGAGTAGGAGCTACAGCATAATCTATAAAATCTGATTTCACTGAAGATGAATGGAAGTTCACTCAGTGACTGTATCCCTTTACTATCTGCCCAGAAAGCCATATACAGTATATCTGTTGGCTATTACAGGATTGGGAATTCACTGGGCTATTGTGCTCTCTCTCTCAGTGTCTACCGCAAAATCCCTTTTGGGTATTCTTACACAGAGCCCCCCTTTCTTTAAAATGCCTGGTTGGTACACACAAAAGCTGGCTTAAAGGGTCTTAAATCACAGGCCCGTTTTTTATACCCGCTCTTTCAACCCCTTCTCTGCAGTCTTGTGAAAGTGAATATAGAGATGGAGCTGAGAATGAGATATCATGTACACTGTACATTCCCGGTCTTCACATTCTATTAAGAGCCCCTACAAGTACAAATGATGATGATGAAGAAAAAAGAATGTCCATGTAATGCTGGTATTACCGACAAGGGTTTGGCTGGAAAGTGGGGGAGGGGGGGGGGGGGGGGGTAGGAAGAGCGACAGAAAAAAAAACACTGTCAAATTTATTCCAATGGGAATGAGTTAAAGCATTGATTTACATACTATGTTTTGAAGTTGATGTTCTGTGTTGATAAGTTTGGTGGCTTTGGTATGTACATGTATGTGAAGGATTTATGCAATGTTACAATGCAAAATTTTACACATCCACTGTGTAATAGGTCAAATAAAGGAAATGTGGTTCAGATTCTCTTTCTTAGGACATATTGTATGTACATTATACACACATTGTAGAAGTGTGCAGTTTGTACAGTAGTTTCCATGACTGAAACCCCGCTATGGCACTCTATGTCCTAACCACAAAAATTTGTTTCAGATCACAACTAGAAAAAAACCAAGTACTTTATATTATGTAGTCTACCAATTTCAGCTTTCTATAATAATAATAATAATGGCCTAATCTACATGTACAGTGTACATGTAGGCCACGGCACACACTTTATTTTGACAATTAAAGTACACAGGTCAGTCTAACTTTGTCAGTCTGTGGCTGTATCAAATAAATATAGGACACATGGATTGTAGTCTCTATAGTCTCATATTTCAGACCATCTTTAATAGGATATGATTGACAAGGGTTAATGCATGCAAACTACATTTAGCACAGTTATAAGCAAACAAAAGTAGGTAACTGTAGTGGACCCTTTTAAATGAAAGAATGCATAGTGGTATAATAACGGTGCCCCGCCCACCTCTGTGGGTGTGAGCCTGGCCTGTTGTCACTGTGGGTGGGTAGCACTTCACGCTACCCTGACTTCCTGACTTCAGCTCCGGTCTGTGAGTTGTGCAGGAAACTGAGTAGCTGCATATGTACTAGTACAAAGCTCTCTCTCACTCACTCAGCTCACTCAGCCCATTGATCGTTTGCACTGCATGCAAGCGTGTCTTCACTAAATCCACTTCACTTCTAGCCATTCATCCTCACTCGTTCAGTTGGTTTCGGGTAGTCTTGATGCGAACAACTTTACTGCTTATATGTGCGGACTTACTCAAATGCAACCATCCTTTTCTTAGGGATTGACAAATGACAATACACTTCATTACCAGGCCTTTTTGTTCATACACATGTAGTTTGACTGGAACCTTGCTCACATGTTGATTTCTGCCAGAAAGCCTCTTGTTGTAAAAACTTTTACATGAATTGATAATTTGAATTTTTCTCTCTCTTTCGATCATCATCTGCTGCGTGCATCCTGAACGGTATCTTGGGACCTACTCTGGTTCTTATGTGGATTTAACCTCTCATCTTGCTCCTCTCATTGCGCTTTGGATGCGTCACCATGCCTGCTTACACCGGTGCAGCGGTAAGTCAAATTAAAAAGTATTTTGATAGATGAAAAAGTTTAAAATCTTTCTTTCAGTTGTAACAAAAAATGTAAAGAGAATATTGCAGATTGTCTTCACTTGAAATAGTTTGTGGTGTAAAGTTTAGTTTCAGTTGAATTGCTGACTGCTAATATGCTATGCAATTTCTAATTGTCTTATTTTAAAGCAAAGAATTTTTCACAACAGTTAAAAAAAAAAGTCTAGCATTCTTTATCACTGAACTAATAAAATTTCTTCGAGTACACAATTTGGCGCTGTTTACGCAGACAGATGTACAGGTAAGCATACATGCTTGATAACCGCAGATACCTGTACCTGTACGTTGGTTCGCGGAACCAGCAACAAATTCTGTGCTTATTATTCATGAAATAGTAGGCTTCTGCTCTGTACAAGGAAATGCAAAGTCTATTTTGTATATAAAGGGTGCAGGACATACAGTTCTCTTTATCTTTGATTACATTCAAAACTTAGTGTAAGTTTTAAATTGATATACATGTACCTGTACTGTACATGTCCATGTATATCGTGCTGAGTGCTGATAAAGTGTACAGTTTTAGCTGTAGAAGTTACTTCTTACAAAACAATGCAACTACATGTACAAACATTTGTCATGTTGCATTTAAAGAGAAGGTTGAGTTTAATATTGGAAAGTTTGTGAGCTTTTTAATTCTTTTATGTTAAAGAGTATAAAAAAGTCTTTGAAAAGGATGGCTTTTCAAATGTCCTCATATTTGACCTATGACACATAATACATGTAGCTAGAGGTTATGGACCACAACCTCATGCCACATGTTTGTGTTATCCCATATATGGGATTTAAAAAAAAATATAGATTCTAGAACCTCATGTACACCAATCTTTATGTGTTACATGATCAACATTTTCCAATTGCTCCCAGACAATGTCTTTCACATCAAAATAACATGACCAGGAGTTCAGAACTCCACTTTATCTTGTAATTGTGCGGAGACACACATAATGTACATGTAGAGTTGTACACAGTTCATGCTTCACATGATTGGAGCGTACAATCATTGGTGACTCATTCTGTACTGTAGTCTCATACCGTACTCTGCTAATGGGCAAATATTTTGTATGAATGTACATGGACATCCAAGTACAATACAAGGTTGTGGTTAAATTACATACCAGAGAATGACTGTTCTTGAACTCGTATTTGCTAACCCAATATTGAACCAATTGGTTTAGTCATGCTATTAAAACTAACTTAATTAAAACCATACAGTACCGGTAATAACTTTTGTTGAACTCTCATTTAATTACTTCTATTCACAGCAAACAAGAAACAGAGTTTAATCTTGAAATCTTTGTATTATTAATTAATATTTCGTTGTATCACTTTTTACTCATAGCAACAATGAAGTATGAAAGTGTTCTTGTCCTATTTTGATGGTACAGTTGCATTCAAACTATCTTTCTAAAAAATGGAGAAAACAAAGCAGAAAACCCACACATAAAACATTTAAAAAACATTTGAAAAAAATAAGCAAACCAACATACATGTACAAAACAAAAGTAACATCATGAAGGGCATTGGAGAAATTACTCTGTGAGTAGTTGAGAATTGACTGAAAAAAGGAGAAACCATAGCTGGAAGCACACATGATATACACTTTAGTACACGGTAGGGATTTGTTTTGTGAATGCTCCATGTGTACATGTTCAAGATGTTTTTAATTTATGATTAATAATCTTCCTTGGAAAATAACATCTCTGTTTTGAGGAATCCATGCCAAATGGATGTGGTCTAGAGGCTGTTATTTGGTTTTACATAATAAAATGTTTCATTCTTGCCAAATGTAGATTACAGGAATCTAATGAAAAACAGGTGCCGAATGTGCACATTATGATGAAATCATCACTGCTTTCAGTCTGATGTAGGTCCTACAATCTATGTAGGCCTGCACATGTACATGTGCAGTACCGTATTTTCCAGCGTAAAGGCCGCAGTATTTTTGGGTGAGAAAAAATCAAAAAGTCGGGGTGCGGCGTATACGCAACAACAACAAAATTCAGCGGTCAAAACATCGCGTCCATTTGCACGTATGGGACTATAGGAACGGTAGCATGACTAGACAACGGTACAGGACAATTCTAGAATAACTCCACACAACTTACCGACAAGTTTATGTTGCATAGTTGACATGAAGACGAAGACGAAAAAAACTGCCGATAGATCTAGATCTAAGTCCATACCATTGCATCGCCAAAAAGTAAACAAAGGGACAGGCCGTTACTTACGGAGCTAGCTGCCGCGCAACGCAACTGCGCAGGTCGAAAAATGCTATTTCGGATTACACCGCACATCGAGGAAGGGGTATTGTAGGATACCAAATCTGCGTACGATACAGTACTAGCTTAAAAGTCGATGAAGATCTGCTAAATTATGATCATTTTTGAGGTTAACTTCTTGTTGATTTATAGGAATATTGATGAATTTGGTATAGTTTGTAAAAAAAAAAAGGAGTGTTCTACAAGAAAATTACGATCATTTTGTTTGGTCCGTTTTTTTTCTCTTTTTTTTTTTTTTTTTTTTTTTTGTTGTAGTTTTTTTTTTTCCTCTACGAAATGTCAAAGTTGGGGGTGCGGCCTATACGGCGGTGCGGCCTTTACACCGGCAAATACGGTATGTTGAAAATGGATAATAACTAAGGAAAATTTTGTGACAAGAGGTCAACAATAATCATATATCTAGATAATGAAAATAATGTTTGGAAAGTGGTACTTATTGGATAATGGATGACTACATGTACTGTAGCTGTACTTTGATGTATTATGTATTTAATGTTGATTTGTGTGTCTACAGTTTGGCATGTTCTACAAAATTTGCATTCATTCTGTGAATATGATAGAGAACAGAACAGATCAACAGAGCAATCCATGTACACTGCAAATTTATGTTACCAAATACGTTATACCAATGATGCAGTATACCTTTAAATAATATTCAGGATGTAATACCAAGGATATGTGGAACATCCAGATCCTGGTGGATTAGGATTTGGGATGTGGATCAGGGATGATCTAGATCTCATCCAGCTAGAGGAAGTATTTGATTTCTGACCAAGATTATAAATATCCCAGGATTTATCCGTAAGTCCTGTCTCGGACGGACGTTCGGGCGGGAAGTCCTGTCCCATCAAGGTTTTGCATGTTGGTGCTACACCTTTTTCGAATGCAACGTTTAGAAGTTGCTGTATACAGTCTGAGTTTAGGGTTTGGGCTTAAGAAGAGATGTTTGTATTTCATGTTTAAAGCATTTCAGATGCAAACTGAAACAAACCTTGTGATGATTGACATGTAAACAAGTATACAAACTCTTAAGACTAATAAAGAGGTGAACTATCATAAAAAAAGCTTAAAGGGCAATCCAAGCCTTGTAATAACTTCAGTGGTGTGAAGGCAGAAAAATAAGAGAAACAGAATGACGACAGTTTTAAATAAATCAAGCCAATAATACTAAGGTTGGATTTCACTTTAAGAAAACTGAATAAAAGACGGGGAAAGAAAAGGTTGAAAACCCAATCATTGCATCAATTGATAATTGATCTCGCCTATGCATTAAAAAAGGAAGTGCAATGTATTGTTTTTGTATATTCCTGCATGTTCATGTACAGTACTACAAATATATGGTTTCTAAATGACTACCGGTATTACTGATATGAGCTTGTGAAACACTAAGGCGGTTGAGGGTCAGTGTATAGGCCTATATGTACAATGTACATTGTACTCATGGGAAAGTTTTTTTGTACACGACATGATCTTTCATGACTTTGTGAAAGTGAAGCAGCAATCAACGGTTATACCAATCTCACGAGACTCAAAACACTTTAATAGACCCCATTCTTACTCACTTCCTGGACTAGTCTACACTAGAGCGGTCTAACGGTGAGTGTGAATGGGGTCCTACAGCAGGCATTGATTTGTTTCAGGATCCATATTTAGCTATCTGATCACAACTCCTTTTCATTGTGGGATCCATGATTGTAGGCCTACATGTACATGAACGTGTATTTCCTTGTAAAAATTATGTGATCTAAAAATACAAGTAAGGTTGAAGTGCAGATTTAAAATGCTGGTACATAAGCACAAACCTGCAAAAATATGTTATTGCCATCTACATGCATGTACATGTACAGACAGTATGCCCACTATATTTATTTCCGAGAAATTGTTATCTACATGTACTGTACATGTTTGTTTGGACTTGTACATTAATAAATGTTAATGAACAGAGCAATTTGCCCTGGGTCCGAGGACAAAAAAAATAGGTAAAAAGGGAAGATTTTGATAGTTCAGCAAGGCAAACAAAAATATAATCCTCAGTCACAGTGTTGCAGACAACTTAACAGTGGCTGCATTACATTGCAAGCAAAAATGTGATTTTCTCACATTCTGATGTTTCGTCATAGCAACTTTCAGCAAACAAGACCAAAAATCAAAAAACAAATTCAGACTCTGGAGTATGCTTATTATAAACGCAAGCAGAAATTTCACAGATTTTTGCAGTGTAAATGCCCACTCTCGAAACATCGGTGAATAAGCAGCGACAATCCCGCATACTACAGTGTATATGTACATGTACTACTCACCCAAAAATCGGAATGAGCAAACACCAGCTTTTTTTTAAATGGGTTTTTCCAGTAGTGAAAATAGCATTTCGAATAATAGATGATTTTTCAAAAAGGTGTTTGGGCTGTGTAAATGGTCCTGTTCTGAAGTTTCCCATATTGAAAGATACAACTGTATTACATGTAGTATTTAAAGGTTACCTCCAGGTGTAGGCCTTGTCATGTATACAAAAAAAGGTCTGCTTAATTACTTACATCCATGTTCATGTTTATGTAGAGGTTGGCTGAGCTTCACCCAAGAGATTTCCTTGTTCTATCTCCTTAAATCAACATGAACTATAGTTAGCAACATCCTCTTATATTCCCTACACATTGATTGTATGCAAATGCAGAAATACTGAAATGTGAAGTATCGATAGGATCAAATTTCTTGGGATTTCTGATTTAGGATGGAAAAAAAAAATATAACTTCATGTACAGTGTAGATAGTTTTGTGAGGCAGACTCACTTTTCACTTTAGAGTTTGGACAGTATGGATGTCTTGTCTGTTGCACTCCAAGGTATACTCGTAATCGGTGCAGTTTTATTTCTTCTTTTTTTCAAACAGAATAAACCGAAAGAGATGGAGGGTTATGTTGGATTCGCCAACCTTCCAAACCAGGTGTACAGGAGATCCGTGAAGAGAGGCTTTGAGTTCACTCTCATGGTAGTCGGTAAGTGCAAATTGAAATTTATTTTTTTCTACAGAAATGAACACAACTTACTTCCTTATAAATGTAGATGTGCCATGAAGCTTAATTGCATCATAGTGATTCTGTAGATGTCGCTTCTTGTAATTTTGCCTTTCCATTCTGCGTAGTAATAGGGACCCAAGTACAGCAAAGATTTTATACCATTCGTTTATACGTACCTCTGCGTGGCATGTTTTTGCTATCCCAAATCAAGCTGTTAATGACTGCAAAAGCTGAATGGGGAGATGTTTTGAACAGTGTTATTAAATATTTTTTATAGCTTTAGTGAAGAATATTGAGATTGTATTTTCATATTGGACAGAGAGCATCTGCAACCTCATTTTACACCCCTCTACTATCCTGGAGCCTATTCATACTTCAAAGATAAGGAGAAGTAGTGCTCACTTCATCGGACAATCTTTAAGGTGTGAACAGTCCCATCTATCAAACTGAAAGGTAGAACAGAGAGGCACAGAAGCACTGTCAGTGTACATGTAGGTGTGATGGGTTGCACTACTGGTGACATTTCAATATGAACAGGGCACTGGGTCAGTAATGGAAGAAACTTGAGTTTCTTGGGAGTGCTCTGCAAGGCCCAATCGATGCACCACCAGTACTCCATTCCTCCATTCTGATTACATTTGGCTTCGTATTCCAGAGCACACATTCCAAGAGTGGATTTCAGTAGTCTGGAATGCTTGACGTTTATATCAACATTGGAACTGGGAATGTTGATAGACTAATCATAATACGTTTTGCAGACAGTACAAGAGGCAGCAGTCTGGCTGTTGACTGTGTACAGTATGTGTTATTTATCAGCCTTGCATTAGCTTAAATTTTAGGGCTTAGTCATGCTTTTAATGTCCTTAATTTACCTAAAGTAAATAAATTAATTGTTAGTGATGGTTTCAGATGCCTAGAGGCTCCTCGATTCAACAGTTATAAAGAGTTGATATTAATCACAACTTATTTATGATTGATATCAATCGCAACTATGGTACATGTATGTACATAAGAGATAGGAGACTACAAGCTTGGGATCATTTGGAGGACTTGGGATTGATTTGGAACAATTGCGACTCTTTATGAGACAGGGCCCCGGTCTTTTGATTAAGAGTTCATAGTGATGCTCCATTTCTGAGACTAACACAATTTTGAACATCTGGGACTAGTCATAGAAATCCTGATGAAGTTTGTCATGCATGTAAATGGTTGGCTGTAGCCTCTAACGGCAGGGTCATCAGAGTACAGTGTACATTTGTAGGTGTGACACGGATCATTTGGTAGGAATGTCTGATAGCAGATCAGTGAGGATGCAGTGTGCCCCGCCCCTTTTTCCTACACTAGTTAGGGTGGGACTGCAGTCGAGGTCAGAAGTGCATTTATTTTTAGGGATGTAATAGACATTGTACAAGGGAGACAATTCCGGTTGGATTTCAAAATGATATACATTTGGCTTGCCTTATAAATTGTATTGATCAAGTCGTAGTGATCAATGATAAATATACACTGTAGACACAGTCACAAAGTGTTTGAAATTCATCATATTTTCTTGTTTGAAATAATTTCTGAACTGTAAATACTAAATAGGCTCAAACCCCAACATTAGGACCTGATTATCAAACATGTATCATTCAAGATATTAATTCTCAAATTACAATGCATCCAAAATTTCTTTCCAATCCTGTACTTTTGAGTAGGATACAATAATAATACAGTTTAGGTTGCCTTAAAAGAACCAAAAGGTTGTTGAAATTCTGTTCCCCCCTCCCCCCTGTCTTTTACCAAATAACTGAAAGAATAACTATTGTTTGTGAGTTGGTTCGTTGTTTACAAGCGACTGGATTTGTACAACCAAACTCCCAGTCAAATCACCCTGAAAGTCAATAGATTTGTACTACTTCGCAGTGTTTACAGTAAAGCCTGCAAACCTCTCTACCATGCAGGAGTGATTTGAATGAAAATGCCGAAGAGGAATTAGCATGTTTGTTTGAAACTCTTTCTTTGGTTTCTCTCTGCTTGACCATTGCATAGTAGAAGGTTTCCCATTCTCACGGCGGATACGTTAAACAGTTTTTGCTATTTGCCCACAGTAATGAAATCTACAAGTACATACTCCCTGAATACTTTGTGTTACTTACATTAGTGACTTCGCATAATGGAGGCTTTACATATATTGTGAATTGCTTTGGGCTGTTATAAGTTATGCACTTATAACTGTATTGATTTTGTCCTCAATCAGTATACGACCGTGGCGTAACTGTTGTTCTGCCAAAGGCTCTAACAGGCTCAAATATTCCATTGATTTGCAGCCGAAGTTGTATCTTCATATTCATGCAATTATGTTGATTACTGCTTCAGATTGTATATCAGAAAATGCTTCATATTTGCATGTGTCAACCCATGTAAATTCATTAGTTTTGGTGAACATACATCATCAGTCTGTTTTAAAAGGTACAAGATATTTGTTATCCATATTTACCTCTACCATTTTATTCATTGTAGAATTCAATGTAAACCCGTTTCATAGAAATGCACCCCTTCTCATACTGGAAAGAAAGAATAATCATTGATCTAATGATGGATGGTAAGGTTTTAGGCAAGATAATCCAATTACTTTTGAAATCAACCATGCACAGAAATTAGTCACATTCGGAGTTCTCTCGCCCTCCCTCCATCACTGCTGTGAACACCCAGCATCAATACGTGTCCCATCTAGGCCATTGAATACTCGCTATTATTACCAGGGTATGCCGCGACACATTATCACCGAATTGCTCAATTATGAAAGCCAGCGCCAAGGGGTGATTGCGATTGCATCCGTGGGGCAGTGAATGGATCGATGTACTGTGGCTTGTCTGGGGTCAAACGCAGCGTGGGGCTTGTTATGAACACGTACTCTGTTTGAGAGCCACAGTGTACGGGATGGTGGGTGTACCTGTAGGAACATCCATTCATGTAGAGATCTCGCGGAGATGATTTGTTATTCTCAAGTGCGTTCAAAACACATTGGGACACAATAGAAATGAATGACTTGAATATACTAAAAAAACATTTGATTGTTGCTGTGAATTTGGTGCATGACAAAAGAGAGAAAGATAACAAAAAGAGAAGATAGAAAGGTACATAGAATTGGTGCGGAGGTGAAAGGAATGTTTACACTTCCAGAAAATTCAGAAAGGTCTCTAGAAATCAAGAAGACGTATTTTGGTACTTGAGATAATACAAGAGTGTATGTGAAGGCATCTCCCCCCCCCCTCCCTCCCCTTCCCTCCCCCCTCCCTCCCCCCTCCCTCCCTCCCCCCCCCCCCCCCCCCTCTAGGGAACAGAAAAGAGCTACACATGTACCATGAGCTGCATCAGGATATTTGTATATACCGGTATTCAAAGTTTAAGACAAATTGAAAAAATGATTATAACTTTCTATACAAGTTTAAATTTGAAGGCCTAATCAGATGGCTGATACATGTGTGTTGATTCCCCTCATTATATAACATGTACAATGTACATGTACATGCAACGGTTGTCAGAAAACAATACTTTAAGAAATTGTGAGACTACACCTGATGTACATGTACATGTAGCACCAAGAAATCTCGCCATTCGCAAGAAGGAACAGATATCTATTTCAAATTCCATCTAATGTGTTTTTACAATTCTGATAATGGTTCAAGCAATGCAAATGTGGTTGATAAATGCTTGGTCTTTGGATAACTGTATCTCTAGCATACTGTAAATTAATTACAGGTAGATTTAAACAATGCAGTACACATACTGTACTGTAGCATATAACATAAGATGATATGATATGATATGGAAGACATCATGTGCTAAGAATAAAGGAACTAATTCCTTCCTGTGTCCCAGTGAGCCAGCCAATCTAAATATATCACTTCCTTTTGTCATCATTTCATACATGTACATGGTCTCTTCTACTCTGCCCAAAGTTCATTTTTAGATTGTGATGTATTGTTAATTCCTTTTTATGTAGGATTGTAGACAAGATCTTTACTCTTCTGTTCATGAAAAACAAGTCATACAGTATGTAAGTCATCTTATGAAAGCCAGAGCTGATAGGCACATACAATGTACAGTAGGCAAAACAACACAAAAACAACACAAAAACATCAGTATTTAATTTTTCTTCCCAGGGTAGGCACACTTTTTAGTCCTAAAAATGGCACTTCTACTTGTTGTACCTGCATATTTTAAAGGGGAAGTCCACCCTGATATTAAGTGGGTTTTTAATAAAAACTGAAAAATGAGAGAAACAAAGAAGTGAAAGTTTGAAAATTTTGCAAAGGCAAATACATATATCAGTAAATGATTTTGCGATTGCCTAATTTGTTGAGGAGTACAATAACCTTTACTTTGGCATCATATGGCCACCAGAATCCTGCTGTCTTTGCATTGAACCAGGGAGTTATAGTTAATAGGTAAATACATTGTAGAGCCTGCAATATTTACCCAGGCCCTTGTCAGTATAGATTTACAGTTATGCATGCTTACCCTGAAGTCTGAAGTAATTTCTAATCTGCACAAACTCTTGACACAATATAATGTTTTTCCATGAATGGTCTGGGGTGATATATTTTCTTACCTAAGGGCCATAGGATGTACATATAGGGATATTTTAAGGGGTTCCCCTGGTGCATCTGTAGGCCTACAATGTACATGTTCATGATGATATTGACGGACGATGATTAACATGATGGCTGTAAATAATGATGGTGATGATTAAATGATGATGTAGAGATACCCCCCTCAAAAATGTACATGTAATCCCAATGTGTAATGGTGTAAGCTTTTACATATGCATGTACATGTAGACCTCCATTATTCACGCACTTGGTATCAAATTATCAACGCAAGTTCATTTCCGATTCAAAGTTGGGAACGGAACACTATCCGCTCGCAAATTAATAGTCATGAGCCACTTTCCCACGACCCTCTGCCTTGAGGGTTTGGTTGGTTGGTAGACACGGCAGGCAAGACGGTGAGTCACAGGAAGATCCCTCCTGCTACCTTGAAATCACTTGCACTTACCGCTAACCGACCTGGACACGTGACACCGATGGCCTGATGGACGAAGAAAAAAAAGGCGGATGTTCAGTTTGCATCGCAGGTTCTGAAAGGATATTATATTGCAAGGAGAAGACTGCATGCATCATTTGCATCTATTTGACTGATATTCCTAGATGATATTCATATTCACATGAAATCACTTTCATTTATACCGCTGACCAACATGGTGATTAGATGCTGATGGATTAAACAACAGGTGATGATGGAGAAAATATTATGCTGTGTTGCATTAAACTTGTCCTGTAGTGTAGCTAGAAAATAATTTGTTGAGAAAAGATAGACTTCAAATGTTTTTTTTGGTAATATACATGTACATGTACGTACTGTATGTGCAAGGTATTCATTAATTTTAAGGTCCTTACACCTAATACTTACTGATTTGAGTTTGGTATTGACAGTATTTTTCATAGTCTGCAGTACATATCGTTGCTTTCAATTTAATATTCTTTAACCAGTTGAAAGTGGTTTGAGTTTGATATACTGTACACATGTACACAGTATACATGTAAGCCTCCTGCAATGCACAGTTTCCACATTTTATTGACCATAGCACAATATCCAAGGCTCCTTTGTCAATGCTGTAATTGATTTGATTCCTGTGAGTTCTTTTCACTTTGTGTGTGCTGACCCAGTAAATTTGATTTCTTTTTTTAGAATTTGAAAAGAGGCACATGTATGGCCTATCCCTTTTTAAAAATAGTTTCTACCTCTGACGAAACCCATGTACCGAGTAGGAAGGACTGCACTGTACACAGTTTAAATGATATCAAGACTACTACCAGTAGAACAAAGACCCCGTTCTCACTCACTTTGAAAGTGGTCTTAGTTAGACCGCTCCAGACCGCTCCAGAGGAACGGGTCTTGAGGAACGGTTTGCGAGCGTTCACACTCTGAGCAGTTTTTATGGCTCAAACCGCTTAACGAGTCAAAGTGGTCTTGTTGCTATGGCAGCTCAGGTAGGCGGGTCAATTTTTTCGCACGCGGAATACAAACCGTATGTACGTACTACATGTTTCGCACCTAAGGTCACTAGCTCACTTCCGTTCAAAGTACGCTTTCCGTTCACATTGCACGTTAGAGCGCTCTGGAGCGCTCTTAATAAGACCCGCTCCTCAAGACCACCTCGGAAGGTGGACTTCTGGAGCGGTCCAAAAGTCCGCTTCCTGGACCACTTTGAGCGTTCTCACTCACCTAAGAACCGCTCCTGAGGAGCGGGTCTTAGTTAGAGCGCTCCAGAGCGCTCCAACGAAGTGAGTGAGAACGGGGTCAAATTTGTGAATGTCTGAATGGTTTGCTGCAGTTGGGCTCTGGTTGAAAAGAAAACGTTTTGATGTGAGCCTACTTCTTTCCCCCAGAGCTACAGACAACCCAGTTTTGATATTGTTTGCGTTGAGAATGCAGTGACTTATTAGAGAATACAGCCTGAAGTTATTGAACAGCTATGAGATGAAAGAAGACTGCTAGAGAGTCTGTTGGCATTCATTTAGTGGAGTGGTATCAAAGATGTCATTTCTTCCATGCTTGTCACAAAAGGATCAAGTGCCAAGCTTGAGCATTGCATTGTACAGTATGACCTCATGAAAGGCAGGTTTTCATTATCAGAAAGCTCCTTTTTGGGGGGGGGGGCGGTATGGAGTGCTTGATTGCCACGTTTTCTTCAAGCTCTTCTAACTTTTGTGTCATGATTAGACAAGATGTTCAAAAATCTGGTGCAAATTTTTCATTGACTTTTAGTCAAGATTAATGCAATGGATTTATGCATTTATATAAGTCAGTATTCTCAAGCATGCATACAAGGAAAAAAGACATACAATGTAGAATTTATTTCTGTACCATAACTATCAGTATAATTTGTTTCAAATGTTCAGACTTGAGAAAAACTTTTATCGGAGGACATCTGTTTTTGTTTTCTCTGTTCACTTCAATCCAACCTGCTGTTTCTTAAAAGGGATATTGATATGAAATGTTGCATGACAGCTCAAAATTCTAAGCAGCCTCTCTGATCTATCAAGATTTTTTGACCTCATTTCCTCTTCCGTATTCAGGAGTAAAATCTTGTAATTGTCAAACTTTGACCAGCTGTAAGGTTGCTTTGCCACCAGTTATCTTACATTAGCTGCATTTACACTGCAACAAAAAATTGTTGATTTTTCTCACATTCCGATATTTCGTCGGTAGTTTCGCTGAAAAACCCGCTGAAAAATTGAAATTGAAAAATCCATGTCTGGAGTGTGGTTTTTGTAACAGCTGCCGAAATTGCACAGTTTTTTGCACTATGAATACAAACTTCAGTACAATGTTGATTTTTCTTCACTTCCTCTCCTCGCTTCTTTGTGATCACACGTAGAGTAAGACATTGCGAGGGAGCAAAGCGCCCGAGGGGGGGATGGTGTGGAAGGGGGCTGTCCCCCCTTCCACGGTAGAGAGCTTTTACAATTTTGCAATTGAAATGGTGCAATCTGGTGCATACTTTAACCCTGATTCCACAAATACATAAGGCAGGGTTCAAATAGGTTAATTGATTTCATGAAGTACACTGACCTTGAAAAAATACAAACTTCCACATTTGTAAGTGCATTATTCCAAATCAACTGTCTTTATAAGCTTTAAGCAGTTGAACTTCAACCTATGATTATCTGTAACAAAATGGACAAATCCTCACTCAACAGGAACATGCATACTAAAAATAATAAATAGATACATAATATATAAAAATAATATAAAAATTAATAAATAGATATATAATGAATATATAAAAAAATAATAAAAATAAATAAATCAATACTGCACAATTTTCATTCTTCAAAATAAGTATACCTCTCATCCAGTTAATCTTGAGATAATTTGCACTTCAGGATGACCTTACTCTCTGCTGGTAGCTCAAACTTGAAGCAAGGCTGGGCTGCTGCTTCCCAAGATGATACTAGAACAGGTGATCATTATGATGTCTGTCCATACTGGGTGTCATTCATTCTTCAAAATAAGTATACCTCTCATCCAGTTAATCTTGAGATAACCTGGTCGTAGAGGGCTAAAGAGGACGGCCCAGGCCCATTATCTGATCGTAAACACTGAGCCACCCACCCGGGCCGGGCCGGGCCGGGCCGGGCTGGGCTGGGGGCCGGGCACGATGTACAGCGATAACAGGCAATGGCATCGACACTCGCTTGTCGCGTCTCGCACAAAAACCCCGCTTCATAGTAAAGTGACGACGTCACTCGCACACGCAGGATAAGCCAATCACAATTCACTATCTTGTCTTTGCGCGGCAAACCGAAACCAATTTGCATTGATGGTTTAGCTTTGCGCATGTGTGCTTAAAAAAATGTTGAAACTTTCGTCAGGGATATTGAATATCCGATATAATAGACATTTTTTTTTTTTAGTTTCTATTTTTGGGGTTCAGCGTGAGAATTCCTATGATCAGCGTGAGAGCGTGAGAATTGGGTGAATTGCGTGAGACTCACACAGATTGTGTGAGAGTTGGCAGCCCTGAAATGGGCCTATTGTAAATGTTCCTGTACCAAAATGTCCTTGATAGTACATGTATGTTGTCCCCCAATGATATGTCTCCATTCGATAACCTGATTATACCAAACGAGCTCATTTGTAACAGTTTTTCCTGCAATTATGCGCATCTGCCTTAGCAGTTATTAACCTAAATTGATCCTAATTGTTTTCCTGTAATGGAGCATTTCCGGATTTTCCGTTCATGAGGCTACTGATAAGAAGAGGTGCCAAAATCGTTTTCATTGTTCATAGTTCATAGATATGTGGCTGCACTCTCATAGGTGTTGTTATCAATATGAATATTCTGAAGAGCCAAAACTGATCTTTTTCCATATACATGTATACATGTACATGTCACATGTCTTTCTATTTTCTTTTTGTTCGTTAATTAAATGAAAGAATAAAAAGAAAAAAACTGTTATAGCCTGACTACCCATGTTCATAATGAACATACATTTGAGTCAGAGTATTTTTTTTTTAATGAAAGATTGTTATTCTTTTTATTTGAGCTTTTGTTTATGAGCAGCATTTTGGGTACTGTAGTGTTCTCAAAGGAATTGTTGGAGAAGTGTAGATCAGCCCATTACGGTTACTTGGGGCTTTGATTCAATGTCAAAGAGCCAATTAGTGCTGTGTATGGACCAGATAAAATCCTTTGAGCTTTCAAGAAAGTGGATACATCTGAAACGAGATTTACAGACGTCCATGGTGTAGCCAAGACAATTTTCTTGGGCGCTGGATGTATGTCCAGGGCACAGATGTGACATGTAACCCACATTCTTAGCATTCTTGAAATGAACTGTCGCACAGAGAGCGCATTGCTTCCCTCCTGAAAGACCATTAAAACACCAGCACATTAACATGGTTTGGTGCCTGGAATTTTTCGTGATCGGTCTGAACTTGCGGACGCCAGACTTGCAGTGTTGCCTTTACATTGGGATATTGCAAGGGATCTAACCGTACCTCCATGTTTTTTCTATGATATGAAGTGTTCATTGTTGGTTTATTAGAAGACTGTCAAAGCTGATTAGGGGAAAAGGATGTGTACGTCTCTTTCATATTAGGAATGGTCTTAGTTTTTTTTTCTTTATCAACTTTTGAACAGATACATGTATACATGCATACCTGCCAACCACCCCGATTTAGGCGGAGTTTCTCCGCTTTTTACATACCAACTCCGAATTCCGAATGCATGCCTCAAAACTCCGATTTTTTTTTTGATTTTTTAATTTTTTTTTTTTTTTTTTTTTTATTTTTTAAAGAGTGTAATGCACTTGGAGAGTATATAACTATTATGTTTGTATTTTGAAATGTAAAGCGCCTTGAGCATGTTCATGTAAAGGTGCCCAATAAATACCAATATGTATGTATGTATGTATAAGACTAAAGCATAACACAGCACTGATAACCAGATCACGCCGACATCCGCGCTCGCGCTCATAGAAGATGTACACAGCGCAGCCCGAACGTGATCGTTAGTACCGCAGTCACCCCCTGTGTACCCCCCCCCCCCCAATCTATGGGCTACTACCCCAATCCTTCGGTGGTTCGCGACCTCGTAGTCCATCCAGAAAAATTTACTCCTAATTTCTCTTGTCTCAGGTTGGCAGGTATGTACATGTATGTGTGGCTCAAGAAATTTCGATATTGATTTGAAGCAGTTACATGTACATCATCGGCAACTCATGCACCTTTTGGTGTGTGGTTGCCAATAGTCATGGGACAGCTCTAACTTTATACAGTGGTCTGGTTCATTGAAGACCCTCAGTTGTCAGTACGAGCTGCCCCAAGCTGAATTTCAAAATGTAAAAATTGATGTGATGTTTACAGTCACCCCCCCCCCCCCCCACCCCTTTGAGGAAAATGTTTCTAAGAAGCCTTGCATAGTTCATTGTATCACACCCCGCAGTAGGGGAAAAGTCCTGTATTGCCACATACACTGTACCTAGTTAGCTAACATCTGCAGTGCAAAGATTGTTTGGTCCCATCTTTTCATATGATATCCCATTGTTTTGCAAAAACATAAAAGATTTGGACTCTTAAAATCATCTTTGGACGTCTCAGAATTCTTCAACTCCCGTAGCCTACAGATCTCATTGTGATTTGTGAGTCATCCTTGAATTATTAAAAGCCTTACACTTACAGAAATGTGGGCTTGGACAATCTTCCTCGATCTTTAATTAGAGCTAATACACATACATGTACCTTTATAATCCCATGTCCTACTTAGACTTTATTCCAGCATGAATTGTCCATTTCTTATGAATGACATGATTGTCCAGTGTACAAGCTGACATGCTCCACATTCCGTAAAGTCCATTAACACATTCTCAAAGTCTAGAAGACAGACTACCACCAAGGCGTCTGCGGTGTCTACAGGTCAAATAAGCAAGCGAGGGAGACGAGCCGAGTATGTAGATCTGTCTTTGTTTTAATTCATCCTTTAAATTAGATAGGGCATTACTGGAAGGAAGCTGTCATCAGGGTGCAGTCCATTAGAGTTCCATTCGGATTCTAATCAACATTGTCACGTGATGTTCAAAGGCATTCGGATACATCCCATTAATGATATGTAGGTTTCGTAATACGTCATGCTGTACATTTACATGTACATGTATGTGCTCTGAAGGTTAGTGTGTGTCAAACATGATAGCCGATGTGAATCTTTTATTCATCTGAGATTCTATTCATACCTGTAACTAAATGCTTGATAACTGCTAAAACTATATTTTAGGTGTACTTGTACATACAATGCATTTATACACAGACCAACAGATAAATGTACATTTGTACATTTTTAATTGTAGAAACTGCTATGGACAAGCCATGCCAAGTAAAATGATCATTATGGTTGCCATGATTCATGCTCTGCAAGCTCTCTCGGCAGGTTTCTGAATGTATATATTCTTGGGAATTTACAAAAAACAAGCTATGCTTTTCAGTACGTTCCTGTTTCATTTCATAATATAGAACTTACTTTGTCAGATATGTTCTTTATTTTGCAAACAATTGATATGAAATGGAATAAATTTGAATCTATTAATCAATCAATGTTTCACAGACACTACATCTCCCTCCCACCTCCCTCCCACCTCACCATCACTAGTCCTCTCTCACTTCACAACACCACGTAAATAGACGCTACCAGAGTCACCAGACTGTTTTCATGGACCGGTTATTAAATACATGATCTCCATTTCCCCCATCCTCATATATACCACTATCCAAATTGAATATCAACCGTCTGGCTCATTTTGTCCCAAATATGTACATTCACGGTCACGTTCATCAATCCCTTTTGGAGTGAAAGAGAATCTCTTTACAAAAGGACTCTCTCATGTTTCTATGGAATAGGAGTTCACACTCAAGTTGGTATGAAGAGAGGCAATGGAATGTGCTTACCTGAATATACTATCAGGTGAGAACCAGAACGGCATAAGCCAACATCCCATAACCCAGGATTAGTCCCCTGCTGGCTCTGAATAAATGACATCGTCTTTTTGGAACCAGAAGGGCATTAACTCATATCCTACAGCACAGGACTAACATTCTTCTGTCTGGGTCTGAACATGCAACATTGTCTGTTGTGAGCGAGAAGGGCATTAACTCATATCCTAACACCCAGGATCAGCTCCCTGCTGGCTCTGAATAAATGACATCGCCTGTTTGGAGCCAGAAGGGCGTTTTAAAACTCATATCCTTACGTTCCCGTACGTCGTCACGAACACTTCGTTCATCTTCCACATTACTGTTAACACCTGGACCCCGCACTAACACCCGGTATGGTGACCGCGCCTTTTCAGTTATTGCCCCCGCTCTCTGGAACAAACTGCCCGCCTTTATTCACTGCGCCCCCTCTGTATCTCAATTCAAATCTCTACTCAAAACCTATCTTTTCAAATTGTAAATTGCAGTTGTGCGTCGGTCAATGGAGGTGCGCACCATATTTGTCTTTATTTAGTTGATTGCCACTGTTTTTCTTACCTTATCTATGTTACTTTTGTATTTTTGCTTTTTCTTCTAATTTAATTCTACGGGTTATAGTCTTCTCTTAATCAGAACACTGTGCGCTTAGAAACATCAGTATTAAGCGCCTAATAAATGTTATGTATTATTATTATTATTTAATGTTCTTCTGTGTCTGAACACCTGAACACACATATCGTCTGTTGTGAGCCAGAAGGATGCAAACTGATATCCTACAACACAGGATTAATGCCCTCCTGGCTCTGAAACAGAGAATATGGCATCTCCAATGAGGCGAGATGTCAAGAGATCATTGTAGGTTGGATGTGTGCTGAGAGAGAGAATGTTCATTGTGGTCGTGATGATCTATGTTCATGACATCTCCAATGGGGTAGAATTATTAGAGGTAGGTTGGATGTATAGAAAGAGAGAGAATGTTCCGTTGTAACGTTGATGGGCTAGCCACGTTTACACTACTCCTCAATATTAATGCAATAGAGAAAATGTATGTGTATGTGCTGACTAGGTACATTGTAATTACAGTCAGTAAGTCTGGCCAACACTTATGAATTTGATTAGAAAATTAATTATTACAAAGAGGACTTTTCAAGGCAAGAAAAATCAATATAAAATTTCATTATGATTTTATGTCTTTTGTACAGACTACTGAAAATGTTGATATTGTGGGTTATTTGTACCGGTACTAAACAGTACAATTCTGCATTTCTTACATGTATATGTACATGTATTTAATCAACAACCACATCCTTACTGTTTAAAAGATATGAGCTTAGAAAAAATAGGCCAATACTTTATAAAAATAGATTTTATACCAAGTTTTCTACATTAAGACATTGCATGATTCATCAGATCACGCTCGTGTTTCATACAGTACTGAACATTGTCTATAGGGACAGTAGGAACTGTATGCACATTGTGTAAGGTACCTTTTAAGCAGATGAAAAATGACAACATATGGTTTAGAAGATCCCATGACAGACCATGGTATGTTAAGGAAGACAGTTCACACTGGTCTTTTTTTAAGGTACCATTTCACATAATGCTTGTGAATGAAATGAAAGTTACAGAGCAAGCATTTATTTCTGGAACTGCTCCAAGTCTAAATTTTGTAATGTTAGTTTCCACTCAAAATAACTACGATTTGCAGTGTTAGTGATAGTACCTCTTCCATTTTCTTTCTTTTTTTCAAGTCTGATTTGCAAAACAAAATTGTTGACCAAAGGAGTCACAAAGTAGGAGGTCTACAAATTATTAATTTTTGCTGAGAAATGGTTTAGTCATGTTCATTTTAGATGTTGTTGCTCTTCGATTTTGAGTTACACCCCCCCCCCCCCCCCAGTGAGTGTTATCTGTTGTTGAATTTGGATATTGATTTGGGTAACTACATACACTGTAGTTGTATCCATTAGCTTTAGGGCTGTTTACCTACCTCTTGTTTGTTTCATTGTCTGCCATTTTGTTTGGTATATAGAACATTTGGGAACATACAGTTTCACCCCCTTCTTAATGTTTACAGGTTTTACTAGAGTTTTGGAAGGGGGCTCTTATAGTAAAATCTTTTCAGTTCTGGACTAGAGTAGGGAATGATTGTGAATGGCAACGACACCCATTGTGGATGACACATACACACATAATGAAAATAATTCATGCGCATACCTACATGAAGCTTGTAGAAGAACGTTTTTGATATCAAGTGTAACTGGGATAATGTAGGCATCAGTGCTCAGTTAGGGCTCGTTCCCACAGGGTGTAAAACAGTGAGCATCAGGTTAAACAGACCACAGAAAAAGAAACCAGCAGTGAATGTAAATGCATATGCAGTAGGCCTACATGTACATGTACGTAATACCTATATTTTACTCCTGTTTCTTCATCAGCTCTAGATTGCCAAATATCCCTCTATTTGAACTATCCTGATCTCAAATTATCCAGTTAATTTGCGTCTTCAACTCTTCATCAGGCCAAAGTTGCAATTAGCAGGATATTTGGTCAAGATAATCGTCCCAAGATATCTTGGGCTAGTTTGCAAAATATCCTGATATTTGTCCGCTGCGTCTCCACCAGTCCAAAGACTCGCACTATGCGTGAATGCTGAGCAAAATATCTTGAGCTCGAGTTTCAAGTTTCGAGGTCAAGTCTCGAGCTGATGAAGACGCAATTTGTAACTTCAGGATTATTTCCCAAATCAGAAATAGCGGGCTATTTGGCAATATCGAGCTGATGAAGTCGGGCCTAATATGTTAGGAGTGGGATTTGCAGGGTTAATTACAATTACCAGTAAATTGATTTCCATTACACCCTGAGGCATATCCACGACCCGTGTTCCGCTTCTTGTGTGAATGAGCTTTTCACATTAACATTAACAGAGCATGACGGCATGCGAGCTGCACATAATCATGAATTGAGTCATTCTTCCCAAGGTCAGTTAGGTTGTCTAGTGGGAAGACCTGCCTGGGTGAAGCGTCGATACAAACGTGTACAGAAGGCCTGGGTTGAAACGTCAATACAAACATACACCAGGGTGACCCCAATCAGTGTGGATGACCTCTGCCCAGCTCCTGCCAGTTTGCATAGGAAATAGAACACTGAGGAACCTGTGTTTCTTTCCAGCGCTCTGTTCAGTATGTTAGCCCTGTCAAACAGGTTTTATGCTAAGTGTAACTGACATGAAATGAACATTGAAAGAATGAGAATGAGTGTCCATTTTTGTCTGAAAATGAAAGAGCTGTAATGATACAGAGCCTGGGCTTGTGTAGAAGCAAATACACTTCAGGTGTCACGGAGAGAAACAGGATCATTTGGCCACTTTTACTTGATGTTACTTTTAGCTTTATTGCAAATTTTTAAAACATGGAATTTCAATGGTTGAAATGATAATAGGATTTTTACATGATTCTATACAATCTCGAAACTATGAAACTGACTTCAGTTCTGTCAGCTGATATCACACGCTGCTTGAAAGGGAGTTGGCCAAAATCCTTACACTTTACAGCTACCCATGATGGTGATTTACTACACTAGGGTTAAGAGAGACATCTGTTGATGAAATGCTTTGTCTCAGGACATATTGTACATGTACAATGTACATTGCACTCATTTGGCAGAGATTTTTATGTTATTCAATTAATAGTCAAGTGAATGAAAATCTCTTTGACAATACCACAAATTTTATACATCATTTCCGGCTTTTGAATACAGGTATGCCTTTCAAAATATTCAGCAAATAAAGTCATCGCTGAATAATCGCTTGTCAATATTTTTGTTTATTGAGCTTTATGTACATGAAGGCCTACAATAGTACAAACTGGAATCATCAAAGGTTGTAAAGTATAGTATCTCCTTTATCCAGACATGTTTACCTACCTGTAAGTCTTGCTACACACAAGTACCCACATAATATTTTATTTGCTCAGCATAAAGTTTATTGACATTTTGGCTCAAGTTATGTGACCTCCATTTACTAGTAAAATGAATAACACACAGAATTGAAATAGTACAGGACAAATTCATTACAGAGATATGTAGCTTTGCTGTACATGAAGTCAATTCTAAAATATGGTATTTTTTTCTTGGGGGTGGGGGAGAGACAAAAACAACAGAAAAATAGTATGAGGAATTTTAGCAAGCTTAAAATAAATGTATGTTGGTATGGAAATAATTTAAGAATAGGGTGTCTTGTCAAAAAAATTGTTCTCTCCTGCGAACATTTTAAGGATCAAGGTGGATTAAATAAATTTTCTTTGAACACTGTATCAGGACATTTTGAACAGTTTGTACCTTAAAGTCCTGCCTATATTATTTGAATCAAATAATTCTAAGTTGAAATTTGTGCGTCTCAAATTTATTGATGAGAACATTTATAATCAGCACCTCTAAATTAGAACATGCAAGATTCAGAATCACATGTTTTCTATGATTTTTGCTGCACCTAGTAGTAAAGTGTAACCCTTCCCTCCCTTTCTGTCTCCTTCAAAGTCCTTCCCGAAAGAATGTACCAGGTATTCTTGTAAATTCATGTTGATGACATTGAAACGGTAGATTGAATTGCACATGAAAATACAGGTGCCTCAAGAGATTTGACATGTTGTTCTTTTAAACTGAGCAGTCCCTGAATTATTACTGCTTATTTTGTGTCATATTTATGATTTTCAGGAGAATCGTGGCCCTCCTTTTTAACTTTCACTTGGGAAACCCTTGAGAGTTTGTTGACAGGCCTGTCTGATATGACCTGGAGGTCATCTTGTGGGGGTCAAGGGTCAAGTTTATGATTGGTTAAGGGTCACAGCAAGAAGAGAATAGGAACATTTAGAGGCTCATAAACATATTTCTGGTATCGGTATTCACTATATATGATGGAAAAGGGAGCTGCTTGAAGTGGATTCGCCCTCCCCAAATTATTTTGTAGATTTTAAATCTTTTAAAAGGCCTTGTGAATTAAGCATCAACAATTCCAAGGAAATGCTGGAATAAATTTGCAGTCTCTCAACTATAGACAGCTTCTGTTCTGAATAGCCATTCACTAGATATAAAATGTTTTAAAAATTCACAGGAGTTACAAAAGTAGGACAATAAATGTTAATTGTATTTTGAGGCTTTACCTTGTATTATATTTCTTATATGCTTATTAGGAAGTGAAAAAATAATGTACATGTAATTCTTATTATGTTGGGATTACAAGAAAGATAAAGTAAATTGCTCCAAAATACCTAGAATTTATTGATTTATAAAACTGGACATGTAGTACTGTGCATATTACTTGTACACCGTATGTAATTTTGTTTTCATATACTTTGATATACTTTAATAGCACCTTGAAATTAACCATTTTGATGCCCCTTACCCATGGGCTGTTGCCTGTGCGGTATGCAATGGAACCAAACACCCTGACGATGTGTCAAAGGTAATTTGCCTTTCACACCCTTCATGATTGAAAGTATAAAAGGAGACTCAACGAGTGTGTCGAAAGATAATTTATCAGAGCTGTTCAACCAGTGTTGAAGCTGTTTTGACATCTGCGCTTCACTTCCCGTTGGAAAGTTTAAGAGATGTGTTTATTCAGTGACCCGATATCCGAATAAAGCATTTTATTTCTTGAAAATTGTTAGCACCCAAAGATCGACTGTGCCTGCTATCAGGTATCAGCAAAATTTTGATACCTCCATGTAGACAAAAACTTTTTTGGTATAAATTTGACCTTCTTTTCCGCAGATTTATGCATTTGTACAGTAAGTACAAACTAAATGTCATTACTTACGGTACATGTAAAAGTACATGTATGTGTTTGGTGTTGATAGAGTGAAACTTGTCTCACACTCTGTTTTTTGTATGTCTTGTATCGGTCTTGAACCAGAGTTTTAATTAATGTCATCAGCAGTTTTCCTCTTGGTCTTTGTCTCTTTCTTTATTAGGCATGTTTTTATATTCTAGAAATGACACAAGAAACTAGAGATAATCTGTTTTCATAGAGTAAACATTGCACACATGTACATCTGACTTATTCAGGAAAGTTCACATGCGACGAAGCAATATACTCCCAGTATTTTTACTACTACAGTTTATAGAGACATGTCTGCTTTGAAAAAATGAACTAATTAATGCTACAATAAGAGTGTTCTTTGACCTGTCAGACTGTGTCAGTTTGTTTTGATGTGGAGGTTGTCTTCATAATGGTGTTTGTCAAGTATGATGTGTACAAGCATATCAGGAAGTAAAATCATGCATGTATAGAAGCTATACTGTAAGCCTCTAAGTACATACAGTACATGTAGTTATACTTTTACTGTATGATCTTCTTACTTGACATTTCAATGGCAATTCATGTTCAGAGTTGTAGAATACACTGTCTCTACTGATGTTCAGCTATTCATGGGGTTATTGTGAATTGGTTCCTGCAAATGTTTTCTCTTCTCCTTTTTGAAATATTAATGTTTATAGTCTTACTGTTTAATAGCAGACCTACATACTACGTGTACATGTAAAGGTAATGTAAGTTTGCCCCAAATCAATTACGTGATGAGACTTCATCAATTCAATAATTACATGGCATGAAACGATGCTTTCAAAGTTTTACATCTCAACACAATTTTTCAGTAAGAGTGCAAGGTTTTGCACCAATTGGTAAAAGAAGGCTTCGGACAATTGAATTTGGCGTACTTTAGGAAATTGGCACAGAGGTGATTATTGACAACTCATGGGGTTTGAGGCTCCACTCTGAAAATCCTACCCCTTTTCTCTTCAATTCTTTTATTCCCCCACAAATAGCCATTGAGAAATCTACACAATGATTGGTATGCATATCACCAAAGTCAACAATGCGAAAAATCCCTTCAGGATTTACAACTATTGTATATTTCAATAAGGAAAGGGGAGGAATTGAAATACACAATAGTCACACAGAGATGGGAGGGAGAGAAAGAGAGAGGGAAAATAGGGAGTATAGTAATCAGAGAGAGAAAGAGAGAGAGAGAGAGGGAGTGGGAAGTTGAGATAATAATAGATAGATTCAGGAATAGTACAATAATTTCCTTTCCATTTATGAACACGTACATGCAGTTTTAGTTGTCATAATAAACAGGCAAGCTGATTTTAGAAACGATACAAACAAAAATCTGATGTTTATGCGACATTGTCATTGGCCATAATTTTCAAATGTAAGCTATTAAAATTAGGCCTTATAACTATTGTATTTAGCAATTTGTCAGTAGTTTAAAAGTTTACTGTCCATCTGCAATTTTGTAGTATGATATTTGTTTATTGCAGCGTGTTGCAGACTTTTTCTTCTTCATAAATTGACAAGTATGAGGCGTGTTTATCAATACACACTGCAATGCTGCATATGAATAATATAGATTTTAATTGTCTTATTCTACTCCCTAATTGAAACCTGAAAGTAAACTCCACTTGCACTGTACAAGGTTATTGTGTACACAATGCGTACATGTTCATAATTATCTAGTATCGCTGTAATCAAGGAAGGAAATGGATAGCAATCTAACTATTATAAATTTTCCCATCATTCCCAAATTGGAGATATATTTAAATGTAGGAAGCCACATTGAAGAGGTTAAAATGCTTCACATAATAGGTTTCTAACTGGTTATTTTATTAGCCCCCCCCCCTTTTTCTCTTTATATTTTGTATTCAAACCTGGTGATAATATGTATCACAATAAAAAAATGATTTGATTTGATTTTGGGGTCAAAGGTTATAGAGGTCAATCTATGAAAATTCAGGTTTTAGCCTCACTATAGCGATATGTCAGGAAACACTTGAGGTATGAACTTCAAACTTGGTGCGAGTGTGTATCTCCTATCTGTATGTGTATGTACATGTACATGTATATATTAGGCCTACTGGTACATGTACTGTATTTAATAGGGCAGTTTATATCGGACAAGCTTTGAATACCCTTTTGTCACTCAAACCCGATCTCAAAGTAGTCTGTGTACACATTGGCCCAAATCCTGCACTTCAGGAAGGTTCACGGGGATCAGTGCAGCACCTATGTTGGCTCTGAAAGGAACCTCATGTACCCTTGCTCCGGGGGTCAGGGGGTTAAGGTGAGAGTGCCCAGGGGTGGGCTAGGGTTCAGGAATGACTCATGGGCAATGTCAGGTGCACCGAGCTGAAATGAAAGCCTGTGAAAGTGTAAAAAGAGTGAACAGATAGAGAGCATTCACACTAGGCTGTAAACCTGTACATAGAGAATGCAATGAACGCTTTCATCAGACTGTGAGTCTGAGAAAGTGCAAAGCGTGAAGAGTAATAAAGAGTTTGAAGGCTCTAATTTAAACCGGTAGAATGGACAATAGATGTTTTGATGGTATTTCTTAACCCCTCTCATCGGGCTTAAGCCTTAAGCCAGGGCTTGACACCATCAAATGCCTGGGACGTACATGGTCATGTATGGGAACCCCAAATCCAAATCTCGACCCCCAAATTTTGACATTTTCGTCGGGAGCTTGGTCATGCAGAGAGTAAGACTGATGCTGAAAAATCCATTCATAACACAACATTTTGTTATAAGATGTTCAGACTCAAACAAAAATGTATAGTTGTATGGTTCTCATATAGCTTTTGATGTAATTTAGTAGTCTGAAAATATAAAAGTCTGCACATTAATATCCTTACAAAACAATTGTGTGATTGATTACACCAAGATTACACATACATGTACATGTATAGAATTTTCTCATAACATGGAATGGAACAGAATATACATATGTACAGTATGTATTGAATAGCCTGTGTGAAATGGCCATCTTCCGCAGCACTCAAGAGGAGTGTTTCCTTTTGAGGCTAAGGTTGATTGAAAACTGACAGGAAGGAACCTCAAGGTTGTGATTGTGGCTGGCTCAAGCCACATGAACAGATTATATTACAATGAAACCTGTCTATAAAGACTACACAAGGGAGACAAGAAAAGTGGCCTTTATAGATAGTTGGTATTAATGTACAGATGCCTATACAGTAGACCATGTTTCATTGAGAAACCGTTTTCAAGTGAAACAAAATTGTAGTCTTTGAAGACAGGTGGTCACTATAAAAAGCAGGTTTGACTGTACTAGAAACATTTTATTAGAAAGTGGACTGCGCAAATGTAACACATACATGTATGTCAAGTATTTCAAGATATTCTGAATGTTCTTGAACACCTTTCACAGGTGAGAAGTTTTCACCATGCACCTCTGCTCGCTAATCTTGTAGCACGTGCCAAGAAATCAAAATTGGCTACTGGGATTATCATCCTGGCAGGGTATCATTTACTGCAAAATGTTGTACTGCAATTGTAGCAGTTAGCACTTATCATTTGTCAATAAGACTTCATTTTACCTGGACCTAACAGTGTAACACAAGGTCCATGGTTTTATCTAGGATCTGGAAAAATAGTTCAGAGCCTGAATGAAAACAACAGGGAAACTGAAGGGAAGCTTTCCTGGAGCTAATGTCACTTGGCAGATAAACATTCCTTTGTTTATTATTGTTGACATTAATGTGTGGTGAAAGATAACATGGAGGACATGTCTGCATGTCACCAGGTGAAGGTCATGCTTGTTTGCTACTACTCTTTATAGCTTCATTTTACACTGCAAGCAAAAATCATTGATTTTTCTCGCATTCAGGTGTTTCATCGGGTAGTTGCAAAACTAACAGCAAACACGAGGAAAACCTCAGGAGTGTCGGCTTTTTTAAAGCTTGCTGAATTTTCACAGATTTTCGTAGATTAGATGCCCAGTCTCGAAACTTTGGTACAATCCCAGCTTTTGGTAATGTGACTCTCCTAGCTTCCATGCGATCGCATGTAGAGCAGCGATAAGTTGCGCATGTGCACTACTTACAAAAAACAGATTTATTTGATATAAGCTGATTTATAAAAATGTAATCCCAAATAAATTCAAGAACATGTAAATTGTTTGCATTTATGTACATGTATTTGTATTTTGTACCATGTTTCAATGCATTTGGGGTCACTTTAACCATTTTTCTATGCATCAAGAATAGTAACAAATTCTGTTATTTAACATTTTCTTTTTTGTTTTACTCTACTTTCAGGTGAATCTGGTCTTGGTAAAAGCACACTGATCAACTCGCTATTCCTCACAGATATCTACTCAGGGGATTTCCCTGGACCATCACAACGTATCAAGAAAACAGTCAAGGTAAGTAAATTGTTCATTATCTTTAAAAAAAATGATCGCAAATTCTTTTGAAAAATCAACTCGTCTATTTCGGTACCCTATGGTACATGAACATCCAATAGAAATCACGTTCAGATTATGTTAGGTTGATTTTTGAACCCCTCTGACTGTTTATCAAGCCCGAGTTTTAACAGTCGGTCATGTAGGGATGCTGGCGTTGATCTATTGGTTCGGTGAACTAGAGGAAACAAGAAATAGGTCGTTGATCTCTACATGTGGGACTACACTAATTCGGATTTAAGTATGGGGAAATGAACAATACCTGTAGGCCTATCTGATCAGTTCAGCAGACTGTATCGAAATGGCTCGGACAGTGTTATCCATGATAGCTGTGATAAGAATCTGTGTTGTCCTTTCAGCATTTAACATGTACATTACATGAACTGCATTTGCATTGCAGCCAAATATTACAGATTTTTCTCACATTCCAATTTTTTGCCGGTAAAGTTGCCAGCAAATAACAAACAAAATAAAAATCCCAAAGTTTCACCGATTTTTGCAGTGTAAAAGCAAACTTCAGTAAGATAACAATTTTTGCTCACGTGACTCTCCTTGCTTCAGTGTTAACACATGCAGGGCATTGACAAGTTGTGCACTCGAACTACTCACCCAAAAATCAGAATGAGCAAACGCTAACACTTTTTTATGGGTTTTTTCAGTAGTGTACATGTATTAAAATGATAGACAAAAAAATAGACAATTTTTTCCAAATGGTGTTTGGGATGTGTAAATGGACCTGGTATCGAAAATACAGGGACTGAAGTTATCTGTTTTTCTCCACTTATCTGTTTTGTCCACAAACATAACAACAAATCAAATAGTTCACTTGGCATCCCTGTTCTGCAGATAAAATAGAGATATCACTCTGCGGCTGGACAAGTTAACCATCATTTGATTTGATGTAATCAATTGATTCAAGCTGTTTGGTCAGATAAGGGACAACAAACAGAGAAGGGGGGAAGGGTCGAACTGTGGTGTTGATATATTTGATCAACAGTTGTGAGAATTTGCGTGCTGATCATTAACTCGGAGGCCTCTCCAAAACATGCTTTCCAGTCCGAAATCAGATAATTGAATCAAATTAATGAACTAGTTGATTAGCTTCATAAGGGAAAGAGCATGTTTTGCTGATGGATTGGAGGGTTTACCATAACTAGGCCAGATTTTATAGCATTGATCTTGGTGCTAAGCTCCACGCAATGAGGACAAATACCAAACATCTTTCCAGTTACAGGATACATGATTTTATATTTATATCACCTCAAATTTCTAATAGTCAAGAGTTGTTCAAGCCATACTGTCCTCTATTGATTCTATCGTCAATGACGACGATGTGAAATATAGATCTAAATATAAAATAGTACCCTTTATGAAAAAAGTCATGAAATTGGTATTTCTGGTGCATATCCAGAGGGAATATGATTCTACTTTGAATCACTCTTCTCACACCTATGCGATCATCCAACTGTTTCCAACTACTCCTGATATAGCACTCTGAGTCTCTGACTCATCTAGGCTCTCTGTGACCTGTAAGCAAAGGTGCAGTACTCTACTTCTTGCATAATGCCCTACTCCCCATTCACACTAACAATTTTATCCATATACAGTATGCATAGTTATACTAAGAAACTATACAGTAACTAGGTTTCTTTTCTGATCTCAACATTTTGTAGCGGAGTATTATGTAGCAAACTGGTTTGTTGAAACCTCCACTGGCCTATAGTATCGGGGTCCAATGCCTGATTGAATATTGTATCAAATTAGTGCTGACATGACTGCCCAGTGTTAATTTCCATGCTTGAGGATTACCTGACATTTAAACTGAAAATAAACATATATGTCATTAAAACTAGTTTCTTTATAAAAACATTACTTTATATCATATATTCTTATTGTTTGTGTACTGTCCTTTGATATCCATTTATATATCCGCAATGTGAGAGCACCATTTACTTTTTTAATGATTCTA
The DNA here is from genome assembly GCF_000002235.5 of Strongylocentrotus purpuratus. Taxonomy (NCBI): domain Eukaryota; kingdom Metazoa; phylum Echinodermata; class Echinoidea; order Camarodonta; family Strongylocentrotidae; genus Strongylocentrotus; species Strongylocentrotus purpuratus. The sequence continues at coordinate 26,037,902 of NW_022145614.1, forward strand.
ATACGTTTTTGGTCAAATATTAGTTGAATTATGTGTAAATTTCCTCTTGTGGGAATGCCCCCATCTATCTGCATGGAAGCAGAGGTGCAATACTCAACTTCTTGCATAATGTCTCAGTGTCAGGTAGGCTGAACCTTTGAGAGACTAGAAATTCAATCTGACTCCGCTCTTGAGCTTCACTCCAATCGCTTATTTGATTTTGTTGTGTTTCAACTCCTTGCAAAGATGGGGGACTGTGTGGTATATATTACTGTATACTGGTAGGCTAAAGCTGCAGTAGTAATTTCTCTGTTGATTTCTTTTGTGTATAAAGTGGGTCTCCCTTCTTGTTTAAGACCGTAGTGTTAATAACTTTTTATTGATACATGATTCTTTGGCCAACATATGTCTTATAAGGAGTTATGATTGATTCAAATTGATCACAACTTGATATCAATCGCAACTCTGTACTTAATTAAAATGTTGTGATTCAATAGGCCATTTTTGATAGTTATGTAATCAGATTTAATGCATAAATATTTTGTGTCAATTTATTAATTATTTCATTCATCTGTTATTCTGTTATGAATAATTGTATCTCAATTGTCAGAATGTGAATTGCATACATTAATTGCTGCTAGGTACTGTAGGACACACATTACGGCTTGCCCTACCTACATGTACTGTATGTATGTAACAACACAGAATGTTTGCAATTCGCATTCTGACTATTGAAATACAATTATTCATAACAGAAGAACAGTTACAGATGAATAAAATAATTTGTAACAAGGCACCCATCAAAAATTTGTGCATTAAACTTGATTACGTTACGAAAATGGCCTTTTGGAGGACAATCGATGTCGATCAATCACAATTCTTTATAAGACATGACCCTGCATTATACATGTACAAGTATGTAGTCATTTTATACAGAAGGAAGCTTTTTGTGTGATAATGAGCATGAATAGAAACAGGATAGGAATGTTTACTGTAAGCCTAAATATGTTTATCCTATGAAGTAGAATTAGACCGATCAAGGCTTTGGTGTGAAAGCATTAGTGTGATTATCAATGAAAGGAACTTAATCAATGAAAGTAAAATAGAAACAGGATACAATGTAGGCAAACCGCATTGATCTGTGGTAGGATTGCGTGGATGAGAAGTCAGATAATCCCTGCATCCTCTTTGTTTCCTTCATTTGATAATGGCTTTGAAGATCAGTATTTGACTCATTTGGATCATGGTGTATCCATCTAATTCACGTATTTGGAAATAGAAACCGAATGATCTTGTTTTGCACAAGCGGATTAATAATCCTCACCTGCATGTTCTCTGAAAGTTATAATAATATAATTCGTAGATTACAGATATAATTTTTAAGTTTATGCGAGAGAAAAGATCATCATGAAATGTACTGTTTAATCACATTGCTCAACTGAATACCTGTAGTTGTATAATTATTATTTGTACAGAGATAAACATCAATCTACATGTATGATAGGGAATTGTACAACTACAATTCAGAATATTCCATGGCACAACACATTTTCATTTGAAACACTGTGCATCTACATCTACATGTATAGGCCTTCACTAAGGATGAAACAATGTAACTTCATGCACATTTGATATTCACCTTCTTTTCCAACTACGTACATGTACATGTACAGGAAACTTTTAGCCATCCCTGAATTTGTAATAATATTTATAGGGCTTGTAGGTGTTTGTGTAGATATTTGTGTGAATTGTGGTTTTAGAGGTATTTCCTGAATAATATAACACTCTGTACTATATTCTATGAACTGATTTGATTCAGTGATTTTGTATGATCTGTAAGGTTGGAATTTGTTTGTATGCTTTCAAAAAAATAGCTTTAGGGGTATTGTGGTTTTGAGATTGATGGAGGGTGGAAAATATTTATTGTAATCCTGAGTTCATTGATATTAGCGCAGGAAGGAAAGATGATTGTCATAGATTAAACAATGTTGGGCCTACTTACTGTATGTAATAGTCAACACATAAATATTAATAAAAGCATACATAAATGAACTGCAAACATACATAGGCATTAAAGAAACAAACTAAATACAAAAACGAGTCTCTGACAGTAACTATTGATCTGTCATTTACATGTTTTATTATCATTAACATTGTTATCATACTTCTTTTCTTCTAAAGTCAAGCTTTTTGTAGATTTCTGCATAAAATTGTGACATTCCTTTGAAATTGGATTACTTTTTAAACTTAATTTTTGAAGATCTGTTCTCTGTTCCCATATGTTTTACACTGTCATTTCATAAACATATGGTATTTTTTTTTATCGTTATCAGCATATAATCAATCACCATCAATATAAATAATATCATCATCACTCTCATCCTTATTTTATATTGACATTTATGTACATTGTAGAGCAAGTGATTTCATATTGAATCCATGTAGGCCTCCCAGAGATCATAAACATGTAAAAGAAAAACATAATTCAGAAAATAAGTTAATGTTCTTAGTATGTTTGGGGAATTCTGGTATGTTGGGAGGTCACAAAGGGGTCTTACGAGGTCAAAAGCTCTCACATATCTGCTTCTTTTGTCACAAAATAATTGACAAAAAAAATGTATCTTTGTTGTGAACTTGTGATGACAGAACACGGCAGACTGAATCTGTAGGCACACAAACAATACATTCAATCAAGTTCAAATCATAGGATATGTACAAAAAATATAAATGATTGTCATATGGCTTGATACAATGACATTGGTTTATATGCATTGAAGCACTGTCTTCATGTAGAGTTTGGCTAGGTTCAGGGTCAGGCTGCAATAAGCCATGTGCAAACCTTCTAGTCTGTGACAGCTGGAAAATATTACCATGTTTCTTTCTCTTTTTTCCCAATAACATGAAAAATGAGAGGAAAAATGGTTATAGATCTAGTCTATGAATTTGTGAGTCCAAGGGGGGGGGGGGAGGGAAAGAAAATAAGGTGGAGGGGCGAGAGGGAAGAAAAATAAAGAGGGAGGAGACCATCACTGAAGAGTGAAGGATAGAGGGAGAGAGAGATACGACTTGGCATTTCATAAATCCATCAGCTGTTGATGGTAGATCTCATGGGGGAGAGAATACCCTGAATACTGATCACAAAGTTTGTCCATCTCTAGTACATTTACCCCTCTGTAAAACTCTCTTCCCCCACCAACTGTCTGCCCTAATATGGTCGTAGACCTCTCCCTATACTAGAACCCACTAATGAATTCTCAAGTGATCAGATAATTCATGATTAAAGGGAAATCTAAATGTGATAGCAAAGTACTCCATAATAAAGCACACAACTCAGAGAAGTGGACTAGTGACAGTATGAATCAAATTGGACAAAAAAGGAGAAAATTATTATTTATTTATTTTGTATTAAGTTGTAATCGACTAATCACTTTAGGTATTTGCTCTTCAAATTGGCTGAATCAGTAACGTCTCTGTGATGTAGTGGCGGGCAACTTTCCCATTCCTTCCAAGACACCAAATTACTAAAATGTCAATTTTTCAGAACTGTATGACTCAGGAGGGTCTTTTCTCTTTTTTGTACTTAATAATATATTTTGAGTAGTGCCTCAAGGGAGAAGGCACTTAGGAGAAAAACAGAAATTGCACACAAGAGTTGTAATACTTTTTTTTCTTCCCCAATCTTGTTTGTGAATCAGGTTGGAATTTGACTAATTTTGATTTTTTTTTTAAAAGCCCAATATGCATCACAGGCCTATGTTTTTCCTCTTATTTGTTTGCACTCAGTCATGTTATTGTACATGATGATTTGAAAGATTTTTCAATAAGTCACAAAACTTTGTGGAGAATTTTTTGCCAGCTGTTGTTTAGGAGAACAGGCTAGTTACATCCATTGACTGATAAGGACAGGAGAAACTGAGGTCAGCTTGTTTATTTGATTTTAAAACAGCAAACATGATAATTAATTTATTATATCTTCTGTATGACCCCAATTGCGTTTTCATATTTTTAGTTCGTGCAAAATATGAATCATATCCATCCCCAATGAAAATAGATTAGTTTCAATTTTTAGAATTAAAGACAGCTATGATAATGACGGAACACTTTATTACAGCGCATGATTAAAATAATAATGTTTAACAAATTATGCATTTGTTTATTTTTATTTATTTTCATCAAATAGAAAACAGTAATTAGGGTACTCAGTACATTACTTGATGTACTGTATGTACATATACATCATACACATTGTAGGCTTGAAGTTGTTCACAAACCCATCATTATTGTCAATGAATTCATTCTTTCTTCCTGGTGCGTTATTAAATGCTATATTTCATGGAGTGAACTCTAAACCCTTGTCAGTCACTTTTGTCTATGACCTATTATTTTGTGGGATTTGTGCTCCACATATTTTGATGCTATAAATCAGACTGTGTAATTGAACTTTGGTAGAAGGCAAAGATGTCAGTACAAATTGTTCTGTATCTTGTCCTTAAATTTATGTTGCTGCTCGAGTTTCTGAATCTGAATATGAAAAATACGCCTCAACACTCGTAGAGTAAAACTAGTCAAACTTGGTGTAATTTGTAATGTGAAAGAGAATGTTATTTTCTGCAAGGATTTTCAAAATGAATGCGTTTGAAGTCCAATATTGATGAAAGAATACAAAATTGAGGTTTTCTGCTTACAACAGAAAAAACAAATTATGTATTCTTTTATCAATATTTGTCTTCAAACACATTTTTGGGGGAAAATCTTTGCAGAAGTGTGTCCTAAATGACATCCTCTTTCACATTATGATACAATTTAAGTGAAATTTTGCCATCAAATTTTGCCATCAAATTTGTTGGCGAATTTGGGGCTCCCAACACTTTAGAGGGGCTTTATTGATATGTTTTGAAAGTGGAAGTTTAACAAGTGCATCATGATTTAGACCAAACCAAGCTGAATTCCCTGGCCTTCCTCTGCACTTGTCAGTGTGTATTCAGGATATAGGCATGAGAGATCAACCAGATTGAGAAAAGAGACAGTATTTGAAAGATTCTGACATGGACATGTCTAGATCATAGATGGCGGCAGGAGTTATTGTTAGGACCATAACAGTTATCGATGCATCCTCAAGAAAGGCAAATATTGATAAAATGATAATGCCTAGATGCAATGTACCTTGTATATAAGCAAGAAAAGCTGAAAATGCTTTGCATTTAATCAATTATTCATCCCAAGTCCCCTGGTAATGCAAATGATATCAAAATCTGAATTTCAAAATTACTGACATTTTTAATTCTCACCCCCAACTTGTGAGGTTCCGACTACAAATGAAGAACAATTCATTTTCTATTCTCACTTTGCGCTCTATTTTTAAAGCTCTATCATGACAGAGTTGGTAATGTCTTTCGAAGAAAGAAAAAAATGCTCAGAGACAATGTAAATCGACAAACATTCTCACTCACATGTCACAACTTCAGCTCAGGTCTGACATTATTAATAATTAAAGATTCACTACTTCTAGTCCCAGAGCTTCATCTTTCCTGGAAATGATCTCTCTCCTGGCCTTCATCCCTTCTGGATTAATTTGTCTTGACCATTGCTAATAAGTGTTGTGATCCTGTCTGATCTCTGCTCAGATACAAGTCATATGTTAATCTGTGGTTTCAAGTAGAAGGAAGTGAGTAAGCAACTTTTAGGGAAATTTTGATGGATTTTTTTAAAGACTTTGAAAAAATGATAATCTATTTTTATACATCTGAAGGAAATATGTCCCTTGAGTTCCAGTTTATTTCCTTAATTAATGTCTGCCTGACCAAATAGAAATGGGGGGGGGGGGAGGCTCCCCCAAATTGACAATGTTTATTTGATTTTCAGAGGTACTGTTTTTCCAGCTGGTAGCCAATGGAGGAAAAAAGAAAAGAAGGAAGGAAGGAAGGAAGGAAGAGAAAATGTAGACAGATAGTGATGTAGCTCAGAAAATGTGAAACGAGAATTTTGAACATAATACAATCTTATCCTATGTCCTCTTGCTCTTTAATTGAATTTTCTTCATTTTACAGATTACCTGATTCGTGTTATGCTTATGAATTCAAAGCAAAATTGAACTTTGTCAAGAGATTCATGTTTCCTGTCACGGGAGTCACAAAATTTAGAGTCTGATATTTTTATTGGGTCAATATTATTCTTAGTCAGTTATTCACAAAATGCAGACAGCTATCACGCTTATGATTCTAAAGTATGACTTTCATTTAACTTAATGTGTACTCTCATAGTAAAAAAAAAAAAAATTAAAAAAGAAGGTTGGTGTATATTGATGTTGAGAAACTAAATTTCTAGCCAGTCACGTGTGACGCGAGTCACCCCACCAATATAATCATGTTTTCACTTAAAAATACAAAATTGTCAATACTTGTTTCTATGCTTGAATATTCTTTACTATAACTCTGTAAAAATTATGTACATGTATAGTGGATAATTGAAATGCTGTTTATGGGTAATTCCATTAATTAGTGACCCACTTTGTGACATTTTTGGTGTCCCTGTTGATACAAAAGGAACCTACATGTATTTGTGACTCTCAGTAAATACAGGTACTTAAATAATGGAGTATGATTCCACGTACATGTATGAGGATGCAATATTATGCTTTGAAATCACTTTACAATCCCACTCCACTGTTTAAGTCTATACTCGGAGCCACACATACATGTAGGTGTGGGTTCCTTATGTAACAAGGACACCAAACATGTCACAAAGTGGGTCACTAATTTATGGAATTACCCTTACATGGATTTGCCAGAACATTTTAGGTGCCTTTTTGCTTCAAATGTCACGTGAGTCACGCTGGAATGGCTGACAATTGACAATGTCGAGAAAAAGCAATCATACCATCGAAGTATGAAATGAGTTTGTTTACAGCAAGCGTGTGTCCTTGGCATTTTTGTCCAATATTCTATTCAATATCCCAGTGGTCTGCACTTCACAAAATTAATTTACAACTGAAAATTTACGATCTGATATGCAGAATGTTTTTCATGAAATTTGTCACGGAACATGCATATAGAGTACATTGAAAATTATCTCCTTCGATGCAGTCTTGGAATTCATGAGTTGAAGGATAATTCAAAATTGCAACCTGTATCATGTCACAAAGAACGGATTTACATATTAACAAGAAACAAGTTTTGAGTTGCATCTTGACCTTATTTTGGGCTGTGAAGCAAACTTCATTTATAAAGCTGTTATGAATAGCAAGATAATGAAGAAAAAACAAACATGAAATTTGGATATAACTACGCATATAAACAACAATTGTATATTCATCTATCATGCCCTTGGAATCAAAACAAAGATAAAACATTAGGTACTACTGTAGTTCTAATGCAAAACACAAATCAAAAATAAGTTTGTAACCTAGAATTATGCACATCTCTGTACATTTTACACCAGACATTTGTAATAGTACCTGAAAAGAAAATTACAATACTCACAGACATGATCATCTATTTAATATCCTTGAATAGAAAAGAAACCAGGATTTTTGGGAAACAATTTTATCCTGGCTATAAAACAGGAATCTTATGTCTGGCGGCCTGGTAGGAACTTAACAATAGATAAACGGATGAGGAGGTATAGATGGCGGATAATCGGGCAGAGAGGGGAGGAGCGATGAATGAAATATTGAATTAAATAGTATAATCTCATTGCAGCAGCTTGGGCCTTATTCCCAGTTGTATGCTCCACACGATGGTATAATCTTATTAACTGTCGTCTTTGACCGTTGGAGGTCCCGAGGGGAACTTTGTGTAGGAATGAAAATACAGGTCCTTGTAACATGGCTTGTTAGTGATAGTTTATACGTGTACAATACAAGACTAATGATAATGCACACTATATATTCATCAAAATAATGATGTATATTATTGTTTGACAGAGGAAAGGGACTGTTTTTACTATTCTTTGTTGCCAACTTCGTGTATTTTAATATCTACTGTAAGGTCGGACATTACAGCAAAAATATTGACTATTCCGTTTAGAATACCTGTATTTAGATGGGCTTGATTTAGTAATGATTCCAGAACCCATGCATTTATAGTATTTTATACAAGTTTTTTTCCCCAAAATTTGAAGATATAATTTAATATTGAAGTTCTCATGATATACATACTTTTTTGATTGACTAAAAAGCATAATCTGTCTGGATGTTTTGGGATAAACCAGGAACTAATCAAAATGATATCAACAGACGTAATATCAATTTATCCCTGCTTAAATGTTGTTTTTATTTATTTAAGTTAATTACATGTATGTACAGTCTAGGAAATTAAGTGTGTACATGTAATTGTCACAAACCCAATGCTGATGACAGTGATTAATTATTAATTAATCAAGAACCATGCAACCCTATTTCTAGTTTCAATTAATGGGTAACCTTGTTCTTGGAATTAACCAAGATGATCCCTCAGTGTGTATTGCATGTATGACAAGGGTGGGATGAGCACGTCCCTTTTCATTACACCTCGCATGATAATTCATAATTCAGCCGATCCAGTGGTGATGATGATGATGATAATGCAGTCAGGTGTATGTATGACTCAGTCCTGGTACGGTACGTTGCTACATCGAAAATGTCACGTCATAACAAAGAAGACGTCTTAATTAAAGACTGATAGCCGGTGTGTTGTTTGATTTTGATTTATCATTATTGATTTACCAATAGAAGCCATTGGACTTAGTGTCAGTTGGTATTAGTGTAAATTTCTCGAGCTCTAGTTTGAGCTGATGAAGACGGATCACCCATAAGCGGTTATTTGACCAACTCGAGCTGATGAAAACAGGCCTATTGTCATCCAATGATATCTTCCAGTATTTATTGGTGCTTCTCCCCAAGGGCAGTCATGGAGGGGTCTGAATCGGTATAGGTAGTAGACTATTCCAACATTGGCTGATACATATTTGGATTGATTGGTCTCTTTGTCTCTGCTAGACAAACATTGTATGCATCATGATGGCTAGGATGACTGGCAGTGATACAATACATATCCATCGCTTTGTTATGATGAACGGAGCAAGTGCTCTACACAATGTACCTACATGTATATGATAGTGATGGTACTATTAATCATCAACTGGCAGATGGTCAAATATGGATATATTGTTACTAATGTTGACAAGCTTTTGTTAAATGTTAAGGCAACTGTCCATCCCTCCTCTAAACTCAAGTGGTTTACCTAAGGTAAACAGCTCCAAGAATATGTCCCCTCCCCCTTTTGAGGTGATAAATTTTTTTTTAAAGGAATATCGTCACTATCGTGTCCCCTTTTTGACAAAATCCCGGATCTATCCTGATAAACATTGACTGGTGCAGCTAGTACATGTTCATGGGAATCAGCTAAATATACATGTATTCAGTACCAGTAAAAACAATACCCAGCATCATGTTACCTCCGCGAAGAGACAAATACTTGCTCAGTATGACCTGTAATCTTCCACCCTCGCTCAAGAAGGCTCATCTTTCACGATGCATTTTAGATTTTTCTCACGAGTCCCTTCTTCATCTCAATAATTTCTTTTCTAGCTGGAGAGCTTCCCCATGTTTAGTTGTAGACATGCTCATAGTTCTTTTTTACTTCGGAATGATGTTTTGATTTGTTCCTGCCAGTAGGAATCATGCCATCTCAAGTCATCCTCAAAGAATGATCTTCTTCAGTACGCTTTACTTACGTATCTAATGCATTATTTATTGCCATTCTAATGCCAATTATAATTGTCTCCAGTAGCTGAAATAGTTCTTTGAACCTTAGTTGCCCGGGCAACGGCTGGGAAATCCCTCACCCAATCCCCTACATATGACCATGCCCACTCAAATACATCATCATTATTTTTGTTATTGTAATTACATCATCTTCATCATAGTAATCACCACTCTCATCATCAACATAATTATCACTCCTATCATCATAATCATCATTCTCATCAACTCATCACCCCCTCAACATCAAAACATGCAGATGAAATAGTATTCTATTTAAATTCTTCTCTTTAAAACCGCATTGTAAGCGCATTTCGGTCTTGTTCCTTATTCTGTGTGACAAGCTTTTCCTGTTGAAATTTCAACTTCGTGGAACCTATAATCTTATGCCAAGTCTGGGGATACATACTGTACAAATGCTTTGCCACAAAGCCACATGAATTCATGACACCATGACTGTTCCTAAACAGGGTTGTCATAACAATCCTGCTTCCCTTGATTTCTATTTATTTTATGACAAATTTGTTGTTAATTTCAGTTGTCAATATAGGCCAGCAAACTCTTTTGTTTCCACTTTGCTCATTCAAGATAAAAATATTTGTCCATTATTATCATTTTCTCTGTTTCATATTGTGGAAATGAATAGAAAAGTGCATCTACATAGCTGTTGTTGGCAATTTGCAGGAGTGCAATCTGCCTTTAAATCTTTTGAAATCTTTTAAAATCTTGCCCATTTCTTTGATACAGACAGTAACTGAAATATTTGTTTGCCTGTAATAACATTAAAAGCAACATTGTACAAGGTTAGGTCCACCAAATCTTTCTCTTTGTCCCTTTTTAGTTGTCCCTTGGACTCTTGGCAACCAATAACAAAGTCAATCCATACCATCCTCTGATCCTCAATCAAATTACTGCCAAAGAGCTTACTTGTCGGGTCCTTGCTTAAAAATCAACCAGGTATCATCTAAACACCCATATGTGTGTTAATCACATTACAAGTCTGGAACTGTTTCGGAGCTCCCCCCTGTACCATCTGCTATATCTAATCATGGACATGATCTAATCATATTTGCATGGAACATTATTACGCCGTAATTTAATTATGATGGGCACACTGTAAAGTGACTATCAGGTATTATTATTATGTTGGGGGGTAAGCTTAGGTGAGTGAGGTCATCAGGTATTATCAATATCTGCTGCCTGAGATGAAGCTCCTGTGGTGCCAGCCAGAAGGATGTAAAGACTGGGCATGACACTTTTAAACTGAAACTTTCAGTTGCCCTTTCAGATATCCAGGGCAACCAAATTTGAATGATTTGTTTGCTTGTCTGGATTCCAGTTAGGGTGACCCAGATTAATATACAGTGAATTGTTCTCATGTTTCCTTTTGCAGAATTCTTAATAGCGTACAAATCATAAACATGTCAGTAGAAATTATGGAGAAAGATTTTTTTCACTTTTAAAGGCATCAAATAATAGAATAAATTTATCTGGTCTATCATTTCTTCTTCTTTTTCCCCTTTAAAATAAAAAATTTGATTGTCTTTTAGTTTGGTAGCTGTAGGCCATATGGCCACTGCAGGCTTTGGGCATTGGGGAAGGGGTGTCTAGACAATGGTTGTGCGTTTCAGGGGAAAAAAATTCTTTGATGGCATACAGTATATGCTCATCACATTTCTATCTGTAGATGGTGTAAAATCCTCACAGTGATGATATTACCTCAGCAGTCAAAACTGAACAGTTTTCATATTGATGAAAGATGGTACTTGTGCCGTTCTGTCGGGCACTCTGAAGCATGTTACCTTGTTACTGTCACACCTCTATCAATATTGAATAATAGAAAGGAAATTAGGATGACAGCGGAGGATATTAGAGGGGAGATTGAAAATGTTCGTAATTGGAGAAGTGACCCAGGCAGCATTCCACAAAAAAGTCCTAAGTACAAGTTCGCCGGCAGCGAATTGAAACAAGTTTATCAAATTTAACAAGCGTTCCAATGGGATTTTGATTAGGATTGTCAAGATGAAACATTGCCCAGATTGTGACCAATTATTAAGAGGGGCTATGATTATTAAAGTTAACTGCAGTTTTTACACAAAGTACAAATTGCTAGATTAGTTCAATATATAACAAATCATATTTACACATGGTCATTGTAACTATTGTATTAGTCTTTTTTGGTCATGAAAAGTATGATAAGGTAAAATGTGAAAATAATTGTATTGTCAATTTTAAGGAAACGTGTACAACAATTTTGATTAAATTTAAAAAGTATAAAAGAAGGTGTGAGTTTCCAATTATATACCAGAATCTATGTCTTGTAGACTATGCAAGAATTTGTTGAGATGAAAATTACTGATCTTTGATTTTACAAATTTTCGTCTTTTTTTCCTTCTGTGTACAGGTTGAAACATCACAGGCCAACTTGAAGGAGAATGGAGTTCAACTCAGGCTTACCATTGTAGACACACCAGGTTTTGGGGACCAAGTAGACAACAGCAATTGGTAACATTCATTCAACAATGCTCTCTAATACACACACCCCCTTCTTCCTACTCTACCCCTGCCTTTCGTCTTGCCCTCACCTTTTCTCGCCTCTACCCCTCACTTACCCCCTACCTCTCTAATTTCCTCTTTTTCCTCCCTCTTCCCTCCCAGCTTCTCCTCCTTTTTCTGCTTGCCCTCTTCTGACTTCTGCTCCCTCTCCTTTTCCCCTTCCTGCTTCTTCCCTTGCCCCTTCTCTCCTTCCCATCCCCTTCCCATATCCTTCCTTTCTCTTTTCTTTTCTCCCTCCCTTTCCACCCTCCCCCCCCCCCCATTTCCCGCTGCCCCTCCCACTGCCCCTCCTACTGCCCATCCCACTACCCCTCCCACTGCCCCTCCCACTGCCCCTCCCACTGCCCCTCCCACTACCCCTCCCACTGCCCCTCCCACTGCCCCTCCCACTGCCCCTCCCACTGCCCATCCCACTTCCCCTTCCACTGCCCATTCCACTGCCCATCCCACTGCCCATCCCACTGACCATCTCACTGCCCCTCCCACTGCCCATCCCACTGCCCCTCCTACTTCCCCTCCCCTTTCCCTCCCCCTTCCCCTCCCCTTCCCCTCCCCCTTCCCCTCCCCTTCCCCTCCCCTTTCCCCTCCCCTTCCCCTCCCCCTTCCCCTCCCCATACCCTATTCATTGTAGGCACATTATGCTCTGGGGACCAAATAGACAACAGCAGTAGGAAGTATTCATTTTATTTCAAGGTTTCCCCCTTCTTCCCCGCTCCTCATTGTCCGCTCCCTCATGCTTCTCCACCTCCTCCCTTACCACCTCCCTCCTCTCAATGATTCCATAATTTCATATGATTTTCAAAATGAGCTTTGAAGAGGCATTCTTACTTTTTTGTACAAAATACAAAAATAGCTGCCCAGATGCCCTTTTCTCTCTTTTTTAAACTTCTCCTCACCCTTGATTTTTGTTGTTTGGAAAGTGCAAATGCTATTCTGGAGATGTGTTCATCTAGAAACTAGTTTGCAGGCCCCAAAACCCTTGTCAGCCGCTATGCCTGACAGTGATTGCCATGTGAAACTAGGCTGACAGCATACCGTATCTATAGACTCTGTAGTTCGCTGTTCTAGGCAGCCAGAGACGTACTGACAGGGCTAGGGTCTGCTCAAGGCTTTAGGAATAGTGGTAACTTTCAGATAAGAGTCTGTGCTTTCAGACTATCTTAAAACTATCTCTGGTAGAGTGATACTCGAAAACTGCCGAAGAAAAAATATTTCCTTGGTAGTTTCATATGAAGAGTGACATGATACACACACTTTATATTTGTATATCAATATGTTGTGATCATCTTTTGACCACTGCAGCAATTAAAACGAAGGGAAAATGAAATTCAGCATAGCTGTTGAGGTTTTACTTTTTGTGTTTGATCAAACATATACTTATTTATGGATATAATATGTAGTTTTAATAGTGGATGACCACAACGCCTGACAGGCTTTCACTTTCTATAAGAGTAGATATATACATGAATCACATGACCATTATACTTGTATCACACTATTGCACTGATAATCTAGGCCAAAGGGAATATTAGTATATACATTGAATGTACATATAAAGTCGAGCAATGTACCATAAAGAAATGTAATTGGGCCTTCTTATCCTTGACGTTTATAGAGCAGGGCATATAATTACTTTTCAGCAGGAAAAGAGGGTTTTGAAAATCACCACTAACATTGTGTAAAGCTTTTATTAGTCCTCTTTTCGACCTTGTCTTTTGGATAGGACTAAATGAATATGGTTCAATAGCAATTGAAGGGAAAAAAGCATACATTGAACATGTAGGTGTACATTTGCTCCACACTAACTGTAATGTAAATGTATGCTTGAAAGGGGGAATTTCAAGTAATTTTCATAATCAAAATGTGAAGCTATTTAGTTAATGGCATAATTCACTCAAACATTTGAGTGGTTAGTGTATTTTGAGAGGGGCATTTAGCCCAGTGATCCTTGTATATTTTGAGCCACGATAATAACAACCGGATCAGTATACAAAACAATTGCTTAGCGTACTAAAAAAGCATTATCAAGATGTGAAAGCATTACAACTTCCTCTAACAAAATTTTGCCAGTAATAGCTATCTTAAATTTGATGTTCTTCTATTATAATGTATGCCATCTTCTCTTTCCTCTTGTTTGCAGTTGGGCACCGATCTTGGATCACATAGACAGCAAATTTGAGGAGTACCTGAATTCAGAGTCGAGAGTGAACAGATATTCAATACCAGACAAAAGAGTACAATGCTGTCTGTACTTCATAGCACCTTCAGGTCATGGGTATGTACCCTTAGAAGTAAAAGTGAACCATTTTTAGGTACCAGACAATGCCCTGTCTGTACTTCATAGCACCTTCAGGTCACAAGTACGTACCGTTAGAAGTAAAAGTGAACCATTCCTAGGTACCAGACAAAGCCCTGTCTGTACGTCATAGCACCTTCAGGTCATGGGTATGTACCGTTAGAAGTAAAAGTGAACCATTCCGAGGTACCAGACAAAGCCCTGTCTGTACGTCATAGCACCTTCAGGTCATGGGTATGTACCGTTAGAAGTAGAAGTGAACCATTCCTAGGTACCAGACAAAGCACTGTCTGTACTTCATAGCACCTTCAGGTCATGGGTACGTACCATTAAAAGTAAAAGTGAACCGTTTCAAGGTACCAGACAAAGCCCTGTCTGTACTTCATAGCACCTTCAGGTCACGGGTATGTAGTGTTAGAAGTAAAAGTGAACCATTTTTAGGTACCAGACAAAGCCCTGTCTGTACGTCATAGCACCTTCAGGTTGTGGGTAGGTACCATTAGAAGTAAAAGTGAACCATGTCTAGGTACCAGACAAAGCCCTGTCTGTACTTCATAGCACCTTCAGGTTGTGGTTAGGGAAGGTACATGTACCATTAGTAAAAAGCATACATGTATGTGCCTTTTGTTTTTATAGAAATGGCTATAGTTGTTTATGAGAGACAAACCAGTGTTCCATGCAGTATAATTATAATTACTATATTGTCCAATGGACTGGAACCTTGTAGCCGCCAATATAACAACCTCAACAGTCAACACAATATACACTCTATTAGTAAAATAGATCGGCAAGCACGGCTGACTTTCTGATATTTATTTTGTGGCAAAGAATTCATGTGAGTATGTGTAAACAGTAATTACCAGAGAAAAGCAGCATTTGGGGACCTAAGCAGTTAACTTACATATTTAATAACTTTGATGAAATAATTACCTGCCCATCTGTGAGAAATCCATCACTGCTTTGTTGAGAGCCCAATATATCCTCCCGAAAGTCAAGAAATGTCTTATTTTAAATTTTGGTCCAGTTTTGTCGAACGTGTCTTTATTCTTTAACTTTTTATTCATAGTGTCTCAAGCAAGTGCTTGTAGCCTTTACAAAAGAAATATCCCTTTAACCTTTTAAGTGCTTTTCTAAGCAAGCTTTATGAGTAGGGTTAAGAACAGAAACTGTCATCGAGAATTAAAACGACTGTCTATCATATGATGTAATCTGTATTTCAGGGAATTTGAATTCACACTGGAAATGACCTTTAATGTGTAGGAGGTGTAAAGACTGGAACTGACAAAACACAGGAAATATGGCCCGCCTTCATGATTAGTTTGCTGTAGTAATCTAGTGTGGCATTTTGATTTAAGTCTTAGTTTAGTTTGCCTACCCCTCATTGAATCTCTATTAATCATTTGATGTTTTTTTTTCTTTCTTTTTTCACTTCTGATCCACTCTTTTCTGCCTGTTGGTCTCTTTCGATCTTTCTTTCCGTATCCCCATGTATATGTTGTTGCGACTTGTTTGCACTTTCACTCTATTCCTCCTTCTCTCTTTCTTTTTTACCCCCACCCCCTATCACTATGTCCTGTTTGTCTTCTCTCTTTCTCTGTCTCTCATTTCACATACCCTATTTCTATGTCATACCTCTCTTTTGCTACACCCATCCCACTCTCCCCTCTCTCTCTCTTCATTATCTTGCTCCTCTCCCACTCACTCTCCCTCACTCCTCCCCTCCTTCTTTCCCCTCTTTCCCCTCTTTCCCCTTCTTCTCTCTCTCTCTTCCCCTCTCTTCCTCTCTCTTCCCCTCTCCCCTTCTCCTTCTCTCTCCCTCCCCCTCTCTTTCCCTCTCCCTCCCCCTCTCTTTCCCTCTCCCTCCCCCTCTCTTTCCCTCTCCCTCTTTGTGCTACAGGTTGAAGCCACTGGACATAGAGTTCATGAAGAGGTTACATGACAAGGTTAATATTATCCCACTCATAGCCAAGGCAGATACACTCACGCCAGAGGAGTGCAGAGAATTCAAGAAAAGGGTAGGTTAGAGATGGAAAACAAATCCTGATGATGAAATGTTTTTTTCTTTGTTTTAATACCTGACTGCTTTAATGGGTATGCTTGTAAGTAAGCAACCAGGAGACCGATGGCTTTTGTTACAATGAGGATTATTGTCTTACCAAAGGGCATTATATACCTCACTTAAGAAATCCAGCCATCTGATTGGTCGAATTGCATTCATAAACTTCAACTGTTCCTGTAAAATTCTCGGTAACCATGCATAAAACATTTCAATATTTTTAATAACCATGGTTATTAAAAAAAGTTGGTCAGCCTCCATGGTTACCCCATAGGTTTACATGTTAAAAAATGGTTTGAGCGATGGAGGATGCCGTATGTGTGCGAAGGATTGGTCGGTAATTTCAATACAATTGAATCTCGATCGATCTTACCGACAATTTTATCTTGCATTGTTGACATGAAGACGAAAATAAACTTCCAAAAACAAAAAAACAACATCTGCCGATAGATCTTGATCTAAGTTCGTGCCAATATGCATTGCAAAAGTAAAAGAAGAGTCCGTATATGGAGCTTTTGCGAAGCATTCATCACACGCGAAGCCGGTTTCAATCCATTTTAATGTATATATTGGAGAAAACTGCCAAGCATGTTAACGGCGGGCCATAGCCGAGTGGTCTAAGCGTTGGTTTTCGGTATACCTCTTGTTGTACGCAAGAGTTCGAATCCCGTCTTCGACAAAAATGATAAATATTTTTAATTTTTCATTTTTTAGTCTATTTTTTTTCGGCATATAAAAGTATTAATGACTGCTTTAATATTCGAGAAATAGTTGTTTTCATACGCTCTCGGGAAGGTTAGAATTGGGCTATTCCCCTCGGCAAGCCTCGGGGAATAGCACAATTCTAACCTTCCCTTGAGCGTAATAAAACAACTATTTCTCTCAAAGCAGTCATTAATACTATACTAGTGCATCGACTTGGTGTCGAATCCGGAACCTCCCGGTTACGAGACCACAGAGCCATTGTGCCTCACTCTAAATGTGGCAATGTATTATCTTACTTTATAAAAACGATTCTAGAATGTAGGCAATCTAATTGGTCAAATGGCCGTGCATCATTCTCTCCTGCCTTTCCTACCGTGCAAAGAAGTTCCCAAAAAAAGTGATAACCCACGGCTTAAAATGATAATGCATGGCCGAGATCCGAATTTTTTTTTGCATATCTCTAGCGCAATAAAATGCTCAAAGTTTTCTTTTGCAAGGACATTCGGCATTAAAATAGCAATTATGAAATAGATAGGTAAGTAAAGATCACTCATACATAAATTGTTTGGTCACGAGCATACATTTCTTGAAATACAGTGCCCTTGGGCTTAAAATCTCTATACAGTCTAACCTCTATGCAGTCTTTATACAAAGGTTTGACTTTATAAAATGACTAGCTTGATCTTCTTAAGCTATCCTTACCATGATACTCTAACACACACGTTTAACATCCTTCATTTGAGAAATTCTGATATCACGTTACAGACCTAACCAATCAGGCAGGTGCGTAAGAGGATGCTAATTATGATTATGCCCCTGCTTGAAGTGTCGAAAGGTTCAAACTTTACGAGGGGGTAGTTTAATCATAATGGTGGATAGGAAAGTGGATCAAGAAGCGTCTATATTTACTTTAGGGTTTAAACCATTACAGGCTGTAAGCTACTAACTGGCTGTCATGACAGGCAGGGTTGCAATGTAGGGGTGCATTCAATCGACACTTCTTCACCCTAGAATCACGGTTTTCAAAGACGTTTAGTTTAAAACGCGGTTGCGTTTATACAAATTTTCGTCAGTTGTAAAAATAAACATGTTTAAAAACACAAACATGAAACGCTGGAAAAGATGCGTTTTGTATTGTGATTCTGCAGAATCACGGTCGCTAAAATTCGCTTGAACAAACAGAAATCTCAATCATGATTCTATGACGTCATTACCCTGGCCTGCTTCCGGTTTGACCGACAGTCGACTGTAAACACAGACAGAAAGTTGACCTATACTTCCTGGGTCAAACTGCACAGTGTGATGAGCAGTGACCGGGCTTGAAATGAGTGAGAATCAGCGTTGATGAAAAATCGCTTGAACGCTCTCCCGCAGTAACCATGTTTTTCAATGTTATTTTGTTGTGTGATTCATGTTTGTGATTCTAGCTTCAAAAAATTGCTTGAACGCACCCTAGGTACCATGACCCCTCTAGTTGAATCAAGGATGTAGCCCTGTCATTTGATTGCTATTGAAACAAGTGGTGGGGCCCATGGGGTGTTAGGGGGATGGTTAGTTTGTGAAGTAGTAGTAAAGTTAATTCTTATTATAACAATGAGTTTTTGCAGCTTTATCCTGTATCGAGTACTGCATTAATGAGGAAATGATGGCAGTCTTTTTGTGTCATAAAGAGCAGAAACTGATGCATTATTTCAAGTAATTTGAGCACAATTGATGGCGCATAACTTGGGGCAGGACTTCAGGATTTTGGTACATTGAACCCTGTCAGTCGAGATCGACAATTTTTGTTATTGTTGCTTGTAGATGGGTTAGACTTTTTTGACATTTGAAACGAAGCCATTAAAAAATACAAAGAGTAAAGGAACCTTGAAAGACTTACATATTTTGATTGAAGACATGAATATACATACATGTATAAGCTCCAAAAACCTGGCTTTTTGTTAATGTTTATAAGGCTGGAGAGATCTGTAGATATTGTAGATTAAGGTTATGGAAATAGATCCCCATTTTTTAAAATACTAATTTTTTAAGTGTGTACAGAGCTTTGAAGACTTGTGGAAGGTCTATTAAAGTGCAGTGTTTATATGAATACGAGATGTTTACCAAATAATGAGTCATACTTATTCTAAATAGACTAAATAACTTTTAAAAAATCTATTAAATCAACTCCACTTATCCACGATTATCCTCCTAATTTTCCCCAAAGGCAACCTCCCTTTTTATCTACTTTTAAGTGCCAATGATATGGCAATATGGTAGGTGAGCTTGAAATCTTGATGCCACGGTTACGCTCCAAACGCTATGATACTAATAACCTCGGCATGGACCGGGAAGTCTGCCTAGAGAGCAGGGGAAGTTAGCGTGGAAATTAGCGATTTCCTCGCGAGATGTCAACGTTTAAAACGTCATGCGGGAAGGGCTCAGGTGCAGTTTAGCCAAAGCGAGGGTAAAGCTACGAGGATTAGGCTTATATTGGGAAAGAGGTGGCAGGGAAGTATTGACAGGGTTTTTAGATTTGTTAAAGGTAGTATTGTGTTCCAAGAATTAAGAAAAACTAGTCTCTTTCTTAAATAGTCAAAGAAACTTATATTGAATGTTGTAAACTGCATTATGCCCGACAAGTTTGATAGAATGTGATGGAATTTAGAGAATCAATAGAGGGTTTCTTACACTTTTTTAAAAATTCACACAAAGTAAAGTAATGCGGCTATGAGTGCATATTTGACAAGTATCATCAAGGTTCGGATATGTTGAGATCAGGAAATAATGATGGTATCAGGCCTTCTTATGACAATTATGATAGGAAGGGGATCGTAGAGGATAAAGATCGCTGTTTGAATGAGATCCTTCATCAGTTGTTTCCGTTCTCAAAGTTGGTGGTTAGATAAATATGTGAATTTACTTTGACAAGTTGTCATCAAGAAATGGAACGCTGTTATAATGAAAGTCATCATCACTTGTTCCTTTCTTAAAGTTGGTATTTAGAAACACATTTTCTAATGGTTTACTTTGACATATTGTCATCAGTCGAGCAGGTGACTTGTGCATTCGAGTCAAAGACCTTTCTGAGGTCACATTTAAAAAAAAATTAAATAGAACTTTTTCATAATAGTAATTTGTGAGCTTTCTGTGAGCTGAGATATTCCTTATCTATATTTGATCACTTGAAAACAAGAAAGGCATTACTCCATCTCTGTATTTTAGGATCTTTTTGTTCTCAGTGAATTTTTTGATTTATTACTCAGTATCATTGAGGAAGTCTTAGCATATACAGTATTATCCATGATAGTTCCTTTATTCCAAGGGGTAATACGGCTGTCAAATCTATACAGTTATCAGAAATACTGAAATCTTTGATGTGCTTGATATAGATGGTAACATGTGGGATAAAATATCTTGTTCTTTCCCCCACATCTTTGTATCAGGAATACCTCTTTACAGGCTACATTAGACCCTGGCACGTCTCTTATTCAGACTTCATGTGTTTGTTTTTTTGGGGGAGGGGGGTAAAACCAATGGGTATCTCTGAATGTCTTTAAAAATCTGTGACGTCAAGGATAAAAAAAAAATTGCTGATTAATAACCTTTGACGATCTTATCTTGTCAGGTAATGTCCCTCCCATATTGATGACAACCTCTAGCTAAACTCCTGATCCTAATCTCTACCTCAGCGATGATTAGAACGTGTTGATGTACAGTTCTAACATTAGACTCGGATGCGATTAGTAGTTCGACATCTTGCAATTCTTCATGCTTAGATTAGAATAATGAAGTGAAGCATATTCATTTTCCCTCAAATGTAAGGTGATGGATGTTATTACAAAAATCATTTTGAAAGAAATTAAAGTTGTAGGTCATATGTTATTGTTGTTTAGATTGTGTTGATGGGACTACAGTAGCTCTTGAACAAGTAGACAAGAAAAGTCATTCAATTTTTTATCAAATTATATTTCTTTATAGTCGTTTTATTGAAATATCTCCTTTGATATATCCTTCTAAAGTTTTCTTTTGCAGGTGAACAAATTAAAAATGACTGACATAGAAATAATGAAAGAGCTACAAGATATACATGTACATAGTACCTCTTTGTGTAATATGAAGATGAATGTTTCTCTTTTTTGTGTGTTGACTTTGAGACAATGTTGTGCAAGATTATCAGACCACTTCCTGTTTCTTCATAATCCAAGTCAAATTTAATGTCTTGATTATGCTTGATACAAAACCCTTTTTTTTTATAGCCAACATGATCCACTGTAGAGTGTTCCAAAGGGTCTTGATTATTTTTGTTTTTACCCCTTCCCTTTTCCTCTCTCTGAAATATTATATGTATGTTATTTGCTGGTTTTGTTTCACTGTTTGCAACTTTATGAATTTGCCATAGGCATCCACTTCTTTCTCTCATGTACATGTACAGGTGTATTTATCTTTCTCTTTTTTAAATATTTTATAAATCTTTTTGTCTTTCAGATAATGGCTGAAATAAACGAACACAAGATCAAGATCTACGAATTCCCTGACATCGAAGAAGAAGAAGACGAAAACAAGGAAAATAAACGTCTAACAGTGAGTCTATCATTCCATCTTTCTTTCTTTTAATTTGTTGATCATTCATTCATTCTTTATTCACATTGAATTAATTTCCATTACTTAACCGAATGAACTATCTTCAAATTCCATCATTTTTAAAAACTCTGGTCCACAACATCAGGTATTGAGTTAATTTTTTAGATTTATTATTTTTCAAATGTAAATTCACTAGATGGGATTACCCAACACCTCATATTTCAAACCGGCATTATTGTAAAGACTAAATTAGAGATTCTAAAACAAAACTAAAAACCTGAAGTATGTTTATGCTTAGTTTGCAATTGTTGATATTGCACTTGATAATCTATTTTGAATGTACCCTGTATTTCCTGCCTTGTGCATATATATTGCTTATTCTGTAGTCATAACTTCCATAGAATTTAATCATATTTATGGCAGGAACTCAGCTCTAACCTGCTCCCTTTTTCTGGATGGGAATTTAAATGTACTTCTCCTAGAATGTATATTGTATATATTCCAAATTTCTTTCTCAAGGCTTGATTACATTGTGCAAGTTTCGGCTACCATATTGATGTCTATAATTATAGCAGTATCCGGAAATTGCTGGGTTTCGCTCTATGCTAACTCTATTTTGACGACATATATCATATTTCTGAAGTGCCTTTTCTTGCTATGAATATACTAAAGCTTGTACAAAAGATTTATAATCACAAGATGAAGTAATGTAACAGTAACATAAACTATTAAAATTAAGGACAATTTATTAATGACATTAGGCTAGGTGTAAAAACCTGAATCATGCCAGAAACTTACAACCCTATTTTGTCATTCATACAAAATTCAATTACATATAGATAATATTATTTCTGTAGCTAGATTACATTCATTTATCTGTTTGCATATCGGCATTTGAATCACATCTCGGTAATGTTCATGATGAATATATTTTATGCATTTTTTAAAATTACTGCATTGGTGAGTTGGCTCTAACTGCTGATTTCCGATTTTGTTTTCTGTTCTTTTTTTGATTTCCTCACTCATCTCATTTCCTTCCTCACTCATTTTTATGCTTTTCTACTCACCCCGTTCATAACTTGCACCTCATATATTTCTCTCATTCTTTCATTCACTCATTTTTCGCATCTTTATTTGTGGTTTTTCTTGAATTCCAATTTCGGTTTTACTTTTTTAAATCTTCCCTTTGTTGCTATCTTTTTCTCTTTGGGGGTTTTGGGTATCTGCTTGTTCGCTTTTATCTTGTCATTATTGGCCTTGAACATATTTCACTTTTGAAATATTTCATTTCTCCTCTTTCTCTCTTTCTCTCTCTCTCTCTCTCTCTCTTCCATCCCCTCCCTCTCTCTCTCTCTCCTCATCTTCTACCCCCTCACCTCATCTTCTACCCTCTCTCTCCCCCTCTCTCTCTCTCCTCCCTCTCTCTCTCTCTCTCCTTTCCCTCCCCTCCCCTCTCTCTCTCCCCTCTCTCCTCCTCTTTCCCTCTCTCCCCCTCTCTCCCCCTATTTCCCTCTCTCACCATTTCCTAACCCATGCACCCTTATCTTGCCTGCCCTTAACATCACCATTTCTTGAATGCCATTTTTTGAACGGCTTTGATGCACGATTGCATCCTGTCCAATCAACACCCTCGATCATTCGAACGAACCAATAGCAACGGAGGAATGGCCCTAAAGAGAAAGAAACTTCTCCAAACAGTCTGAAGGTATATCACTAGTCAACATCATCTTTTTCTTGCAGTTTGCTTGATATCTCAAATGACTTGACATTTATAGCAATTTATATTTGCACTCATTAGCATCATACTTTTTGTTCTTTCTGTTCAGTTTACTTGTGTTTCTATTCATACAAAAATATGCTTAATTTCAAACTTTCAAAGTTTTGAAGCTCTGAAAGAAAAGGAATATTTGCATTATGGAATTACATGTATATGTATTGTGTGTGAAAATGTTTGTTTTGTACTCTTCAGTTTGAGTATTTAGCATTATTGCATCGAGAACTCTTCCAATATAAACAAGAGAAGAGTAGGGGAAAAGCTTTTCCAAAGCTGTGATGTGTACAGCATGTTAATTAAAATGCCGAGAAAGGTTTTATTCTTTGCTGTTTTTGCTCTGAATAACATTTTCCAAAACAAAGCATGTTATGTATTGGGGTCAAGTCCGAGGCATTTTGTCCCATATAAAGTCATCGCTACAAATATTTAATAAATATTGCTATAAAATATTAGTTTCCTATTTGCCTGTATGAAGTTTATAGCCCTATAATATCAGCAATAAAACTAATGATAATTTAAATAGTAATAGTAATTACATTAGGATATTGATTTTGTTCATTAGGGTGCAATGACTGGTAACTATAAAAGATTATTATTTGGTTTGTGTGAAGAGAGTGAACATTTAGTGGTATAATGAGGGAAGGAAGTACAGAGCCTTATAGGAAATATGTACTTACGTGTTCATGTATATGGAATGAGAAGAAAAAAATTGACTCATAGAGAGTAATTAGCTTGTAATGGTCCCTTAGAGTACCATGCCTGTTGCCTGTAGTTAACCCAACCGAGCCCAGTTGTACATTGTATGTAACTAGAAAAATAGATGGATGTCTCTAAGCTTACCCATGTACTGGTTGGGCTGACCAAAAAGGTGCCAATACAAGAGACCGATGTGCATACTATAGGAAAATAGAATGATTGTGATGCACTCTTTTCCATGGAGCTAATTGGTGAATTACAGTTTGATTACTGTTGCTAAGCTACAGGGGGATGGCAACATAAACATTTTGTGGGCTATATGTTATTAATTGAAGTTCATTTTTCATCTAACTACCGTACTTCTATAAAAGCTTCAAAGCACGCCCTCCCCCCCCCCCTAAAAAAAGGTGATAAATCAATAAATAATGCTGCCTCCGAATCAAAGCTGGATCATGTGCGCTTACAGTTACTCCATATCATTCTCTCAACCTCCAAAAGATAAGAACTGTTTCATATTTGAAGGTCTTGAATCTATTATTTGATTCATGAAACCTTAGGAACACTGCCGAGCTGACTGCCAACCAGTTTCAAACCGATCAATTCTTTGCAATTCGGTGTTACGTAATATTTTGTATGGTCGATTGTCTGTATTGTTAGTTTGACTAAAGTATAAGAAAGCAGGTCTATGGCAACCAAAAATTAAATGTTTATGAAATAACAATACAAATCACAGTGGTTTTTATCCTGCATGGACCCACAATCCCATTACACATTCTTGATAATATGACAACTGAAAAAAAAAGGGGGGGGGGGGCCTCTGCAAAAAGAAACGGCATGATTTATGAAAACATACATGTAACTGCCAATATTGAGCTGTTTTGATGGCTGAAATGTAATCCTTCGACTCTCATTGTAAATTGCATGATTATCATAAATGGAATGTTATGATCTACTTACGACCCCCAGAAAAAAATACCCAAGCCCTCAAACTACATATATGATAAGAACCACTGTGAAAAGCTGCAAATGTTGCTTGTAGATTTGAATAAGCCATAATTCATGAACATCTCATGTTTGCAAAGTAACATATATGAGCATCCATTTTTATTCCAAATTGTATAAAGGCTCGATCTGCATCATCCAAAAAGGAGAAAATCTTAGTAAGTGATTGTTGGAATGCCTTTTTTCAAGCTGCAAAAATTCATGATGGATATATTTATAACAGCATGACCATCATTCAAATTTTTCTGATGCAAATTTTTTTTTTTTTATAATTTTTTTTTAGGTGCTGTTTTCTTCTGTAGAATGCCCAATGTCTACATCTCAATGTGTTTGTGTTTATCAATAACTTCCTTTCCTTTAAAGCCTGTGTTCAGTTTTGGTAGCAAAAAGGGAATTGGAAAGAAACATGTAAATTATTAATAGTCTCCTTATGTTCTCCTTGTATCAAAGTAGATATATATATAAGATCATTTGGTATTCTGGCCATGATTTCCTGTGCATGGTGTGGGGGTAATTTCAAAATTAAAGAGCTGTGGGGGGGGGGGGGGGGGGGGGTTATTTCATATTACAAATCTAATAGATTTTGCATGCATTCTTGCCCGGATAAAAACCTGAACCATTTATTTCCCAATAGTGTAGATCCTACATCAAATATATGACTTCCTGTATGCCCTCTTATCCTCTCCTCAAGGCTCATTCAGATATGATGCTGCAAAACCGTGCCGTTTTCATTTTTATGATGACCTAAAGTGTAATACACTTCAAATTTCTGTATCATAAAACACTCAGAGCTATGTGAATACGTGCAAATCCATTAACACTTAAAAAAAAAACCTTGGCATTTTCTTTACGGTAATTTACCTTGCCATATCTGGATCAGCCTTTGCTGATGTATATTAATTGTTGAAGATGCCCTTCCTTGTGTTGTGAAGAACTGAAACTAGCTGTCTTTTTTATGTAGTACTTTTGTCAGCATGACTTTTGATGTGGTTGTCAATGTCAGTGGCCCTTTTTGTGCTATGTGTGTATCGCTTTCATTTATGTGAAAAGATGTTAGGTCTTGACCCCCTCCCACCCACCCCCTCCCCTCCCCAGGCAAGAGTTGATTGATGAGTGCTCTTTTTAGAGATTAATGGTGAAAGGATAGACTAGACTAGTACATGCATTGTGATTCCCTATGAACCCATGTAATTCTAACATGCAATATCCTCTGAATGATTATGCAATTTTCATCAGAGTAATATTACTAAATGATTTTGTTACATGATAACTTTTCTGGATTTTCTATTAAAACTAAAAACTTAGATTTTCCAAGTAGGATTTCAACCCCCCCCCCCCCCCCCCCCCGCCCCACACACATTTTAAGGCTGGTAAAGCCTGGTAGAGGGTTTTTTAAATACCATTTTTGACATCTCACAATTTCTGTAGACTGCTGCAAGGCTTTTCTGCTTTTATTAATTTTATTGCTCATGACTCTGAATCTTCAAAATGCTTCCTTCGTAATTGGAATGTAAGAAATAATCTTTCTCAAATGCATATTACCATGGTGCAGACCTGCTTTCTATACACTTTAAAGACCCTGCCGGAAGTGAAAAAAGAAAATAGATGAATATTATATTGTTGAAAGGAAAGCTTATGAGCCATAGATTGAAATAATTTCAATTATATGCTATTTTAGTGTCCACCAGAGGAGTAACGGCTCTCTGAAAATTTGAAATCTAAAGCTTTGAAAATCAGATGTTTTCAACCTAAAAGCTAGCTACGGGTAAAGACTTGATGACATCATTTTATGTGGACTATGCATATCCATAATGACTTTGCAATAATTAAGCTAGGCTCATCGCCTCAGCTAAATAGGCGAGCAGATCGAGTCCACATGTTATGTCATCACCATAACTGCGGCAGATTTGACCGATGTTGAACCGGAATTGTGACGGGTTTAAGGTTTTATTTTGCTTTTGTGCAATTCTAAAGTGTTAAATATTTGTTATTCCTTTATATTTGCATTCTATCTTCATTCAGCTTTTATTAGTATTGAAAGAGTTCCAGGAGTTCTAATGTTTTTTGCCTTACATTTTCACTTTGTTCAGGAACGGGTTCCATTTGCAGTCGTTGGTAGCAACCACATTATGGAGGTCAGCGGGAAGCGGGTCAGAGGTCGACAGTACCCATGGGGAATTGCTGAAGGTAATGTGTAAAGAGATCACTACACTTTTATACTTCTCAAATTGGCAGCAAGTTGTTTTGGAAACTCTCTGTACATTGAATATGGAATCCAAACTGTGATAGAAAGCAATATGACGAAGGATGTACCAGCGCTGAATGAAATATTCCCCCCTCCCCCCCCCCCCCCCAAAAAAAAAGAGAGAAGATTTTTGAGAAGGGCAATTTTTGTTCTGAGCTGTTTGTAGAAAGACCTACATGTCAAAGACACACTCAAGAACAAACATATGCTTAGAAACTATATTAATCATATTATTCACTTGAAATCTGTAATCCTGTAAATAATACAAGTCATTTACTTTATGGTATGTTTTATCAATAAAAAGTGAAAGAAAGTCTGAATCATGACTGTTTTTCTCCCTATTCCTGCTGATGTCCGTACTCGCCCTGTTATTGTAGTTTCTTTAATTCTGTCTCTTGCTTTTGTTGCTGCCAACAGTCGAGAACCTGGATCACTGTGATTTCATTCCTCTGCGTAACATGCTGATCAGAACGCACATGCAAGACCTCAAAGATGTCACCAACAACGTCCACTATGAGAACTTCAGGTGTCGCAAGCTCACCGCCGTCACGTCGGGAGATGCAAAGAGAAGTGGAAAGTAAGGGCTAGATTCTGTAGAGAATCAGGAGGGTGTTCACTCTTAATGTGTATATATGAATTGTATTTGAGTTAACAACCTTCTGGCTCTCAGCGTCTATTGTACTGAGTTAAAGATGGCATGAAATAGTTTTAATTGAACTTTCAACTTCTTAAAAAAAATCATAGATTGTCCCAGTGAGATGAATGTCCTGATTCAGTGTTGCTAGGCAAGCTTTAAAGTTATAGACCAGTAGTGGTAAAATAACGGTTCAAGGGGTTTGGGTGCAAAATATCCATTCAATATTGTTTAAATATTGCCTTCACTGAGAGGTTTAGATGGCAATAGTTCAACCTATATTCACAAAAAACAGAAATATATGCTCAAATATTCAATGTTAAAGTGCATTTTCGATATCTATCCAGGCTGGATCGGTATGATAATTTACCAAGTATATCAATTAGTAGGCAGTTTCCCGGCAAAATTTGTCAAAACATATTCTTTCAAATTATTGGTAATAAGAGCTTCCATTTCATTTTTTGAGAGGGGGGCGTTTCCAAAACTGATCATGTTGAGCAGAAGAATTGATATTTATGTATACCATGAGGTTTTGGACTGATCACAATGAGAAGAAAGTGAATCAGTCTTACCAGAAATCATGTGAATAGCATGAATGCTTGGTCAAAAATTTTGAGAATCTTCAGTCTCCATTAAAAAAAAAACATTAGGGCATTGGTAGAGCAGTTGTTATCATTGGAGGTTTCTACCGTGATACATGTATTCTTTCAAACTGATATGCGAAGAAAGAGCAATCTCACATGTTATTTTCTATCTTCATAAATAATTCAACCTTGTCTTCAAGAACATGTTTTAATGTAATTCAATCTTACCATTTATCAGTTCAGGAGGAAATCAAACCTTTCTCTCTCTCTCTTTGTAGGTCTAGCTCTAAGAACCCCATCGCTCAGTTTGAGGAGGAGAAGCTGGAGCATGATAAGAAGAT
The DNA here is from genome assembly GCF_000002235.5 of Strongylocentrotus purpuratus. Taxonomy (NCBI): domain Eukaryota; kingdom Metazoa; phylum Echinodermata; class Echinoidea; order Camarodonta; family Strongylocentrotidae; genus Strongylocentrotus; species Strongylocentrotus purpuratus. The sequence continues at coordinate 26,067,072 of NW_022145614.1, forward strand.
GAGGAAGATGGAGTCCGAGATGGAGCAAGTCTTTGAGATGAAGGTCAAGGAGAAGCAAAAGGGATTGGAAGACTCAGAAGCCGATGTAAGTCAGAGTACCGTTTAAACGTGAGCCCTGTCTTATAAAGAGCTGTGGTTGATCTGAATCAATCGCAAGTCCTCTTGATCAATCGCAAGTTTGCACTCTCCTTGCTCTTATGTACATAGCTGCGATTAATCACAACTGTTTATAAGACGGGGCCCTAGTCATTTAATTACATTGCTAGAGAAACTTTCTGAAAGCATGAATCAGGACAGGTTCAAAGTATAGTACACAAGAATTCTTTATTCTGTTAGGTTTTGGAATCATCAAAATTCACACATTAAATTGACTCAATGTGTTCCTGAGATATGCAGCTCTGACAGGTTAGCCATAAAAAATATTTAATTTTTGTGTGTCACATATATGGCTAGTAAAAATAGCCCAATTTTAACAATGAAACTATGCTTTTATAAAATTGGAGGTAAAAAGTAAGTCTGATCCTTTGAGAAGTTGTCTTGAAAAAGACCTTCACTATTAAAGGGATTTAGTATCTTTGCCTCAGTTTCTAAACAAATTCCTGGATTTAGCTCATGCTGCAATCATAATTATAAACCTTTAGGTCAGTCAGGAATCCCATAATATTTACAATTAGATCGCCTGCCTGATTATCAAGATATTTATGATTGGAATTCGAAATTCCAAAAACCGTTTCCCCAACAATTTTTATAACATTACAGTCTATTGGGGAAAATGAGTATGATAATATCGGTCACTCAAAGATTTTTACTTTTTTGAGGCACTTCATGATCATTTTGAAGTGCAATTTTTTTAGGGCTTCAATATTACACCATTTCACAGATACTGATAACATGTAAGGCCATTCATCTCAGATTTGTAAAACTGGAAACATTGTTAAACAATGCCTTTAATATGCAAAGGCGGAATATCGCAGAACGTTTCTGATTTCCATTAACTTTATTATAAACACCATGATCTCACAGATGCAAAAACGCTTAGAACAGATGAAGAAGGGTCTGGAACAGCAGCAGCGTGACATGGACGAGAAGAGGAGAAACTTTGAGAAGGAAAAGGAAGCATTCGACGAGAACCAACGTATTAGGGACGAACAACATAAAGGATCAAAGTAAGTACACTTCAGGCATGTTTTTTTTTAATCTAAAAAAAAGATGAATTAGGGTGCAGTAGAGGGAAGTTTAACTTCAAGCAGGAAATGCAGTAGCACATTTTTAAAACCATACTGCTTTGTAATTACTGCAATATTCTATGGGATTCAATCAAATATTGTGGTATTCTTCTCTATGAGATGAATGATATTCCAAGGAGATTCAAATTGATGCAGTAATTTGGATCTAATCAGCTATGGATATTTAATGTTAAAGTTATTGGGAAATGTAGATATTGAAATACCTCTGGAACAGATTTTGTAAAGTCGCATGCTAAATATTAAAGATGCTGTTTCAAATTATTCAGAAAGCAGTTTAGAAGAAGTTTAGTGAATTTATGTGCAATGATTATTTAACAGAAATGAGCGCTCTGAATAGATCTGTAGAAACGTTTTTAGAGACCGTAGTCAAAAGTTTTAATGGCTCCATCATCTATTCTAACTCACTCCCTATGACTACTCATCTAATATGCAAATAACATGCAATTAGAAACAGTTGATTTATTTATCATATCGCTGATATAATTGACATGCTTGTAGAATTCAACCTTAATAGCAACTTGACTAATTGCTTTAATTAGTTCATATATATTGCTTTATTTATTCCTTTTTTTTCTTCATTCATCATACACTTCTGATCATGCCATTTAATCTATTGTCATCCTCCTTATTTTCCTATTTGAAATGTCTTTAATATAGACTGAAGTGATTATGTTTGACAATTATTATTTCTGTTTTATTCTATTTTTCGAGGAAGATATAGTTTTGTTGAAAGATTTTGGCCCTGGGTTTCTGCTTTACAGTAATTTTTATCAATTTCTATCAATTTCCTCAAAAAATGAGGTCATGGATTAATTTCTATCATTAAAATGAGTCCTTACATTGCTGTCTGCAAAACAAATGTCAATGACAAAATAAGATATTCTTTTAAACAAGAAGTGATATCTAGGGAATATTTGAGAGACAGACTTGTATTTTTCATAAGCCTTTTCTTTTGGGTGAGATTCTGTGTCAAATTGCTTTAATTCTCTCAACCTATATAAAAGTGATCAGCAAATTCTCAAGTTTTGTCAATAAGATTTGAAAGAGGGCTTTTTTAGTAGCAGGCTTCCTCAGAATTTTGTTCTGTGGGTCATGTTAAATTATTTTCATCAAGAAGAAAATGAGCGATGGATCTACTTTCCTCTGGCTTTCTATTTGCCAATGAAGGTCTGTACTGCCCTCTTTGTCTGTAAATATACCAGGTTATTGTTATGAAAGGTAGTGTGGAGTTACTGAAAATCTCATAAAAAAAATCTTCACAATAGAAGATGATTTTTCATTCATGGATGAAATATATGAATAAAACGTGACACATTGCACGGAATTGCCAGATTTGATCAGACCAAATCTAAAGCAAAAACAAATCATAGAATTTTAATCATGTTCATTATTTCATTACGTTTGTGACCATAATGGCCAAATACCTTGGACTCACCCAAATTCTTCCTTTCCCAGACAAGATATTGTAATAAGTTGACAAACTTCTTTCATGCGATTCCACGACTCCACATTCCCGTAACATCTTAAAATAAGGCAAGAGAACACAGTATTGGGTGTGCTTTTATGGAATTGTCATTTCAATAAAAATCAAGCTGTCATTTATGTACGAACAACATTGTATTTGTATAAAAATTTAACTCAAGACTATTTTTCTTCTCTGAGTTTATAATTCCCTTTATTTTCCTTCTCTTTGATTTTGATTTCATTTTGCATTGAAGGAAAGGAGGGTAACTATACACTGTTCCGCGTCAAATTTCCTCTTTCCTTTTATCTTTCTCACAAATCCAAATTTAAATCATTTTATTTATTTCCCACTCATTTGGTGGAAGGGTTAATTTATTTTCCATTCATAAGCTATGTATTCACAAATTTATCATTTTCAATAGAACTCATGCTTTAAAAGTGAGCAAAAAGAGTATCGTATTCATTCTTTCATTTGCAATTTTGATCATCTCACTTAAGTCACATGTAAGACATGTAAAATAGTATTCACAGTCCTTGCAAATGTTATCATTCTGTACTATTCAAGCATAGAATTAAAAATCAATACATAGAAAATATATAAAATGCACGATTCAGCATCTGCTCTGTTGAAAAGTATAAAAAATGCCACTTCTGTAACCCAAGCTCACAACACACCAAATGGGCATGATAATCTCTCTGTCGGATGAAAGCTCATTTCTGGGTTTGAAATTGACATGCAATAAACCATTTGTATGCATGAAACTATATGGGAATCAACATCCTTGGAGGATCGAATGAAGACCGAATGTCGTATCTGTGTACAGATCATTAACGTCTTTCCATAAAAACGTGCCGAAAGTCAATTCTGTGTTCGCTTGGTTAGGTCTGAGCCAGCCAGCCACCTTGCCTCATTTACATAATACCTGTGTATTTACAGACTGTGGGCCATGCAAATTGCATTCCACAGGAAGAAGAGCATTCTCATGAAACCACCCAAGCTCTTCAGCAGTACTGCCGATTGACAGCGCCCTCTGTAGGTCGCGGGGAAACAACACTAACACCTTTTTTGTGGATAAAAAAAAGCAAAAGAGAATTCATCATACACATCACTACCATCACATCACCTCATGCGCTTTGTGCGCAACCGTAGTTTGACGTCAAGCCTTCCCCGCGACAGAAATCTCCCCGTGCTGTTTTATTCGTAAGTTGGCATGGTGGAACAAACCCTTGCCTGCTGGTTGGTAATGATGCATGTAGTTAGGTCCACAGATGGCTCCAACAAGGAAAGGGTGTTCCCCTTTTTTCAAATGCTGATTCCTATGTAAAATTTGAAGCTGGAAACGAAGCCACCATACTGACATCCAAGTGTCCACTGTATTTGATTATATCATCCATAACTATTATTAATGGTTTCAGCACATCATATGGCATTTGTTTTAATATTTTAGTCAGTAAAATACACAACTTTTCATGCATTTCCATTTTACAGGCCCTTATGAATAGCTTCAAGGCTCCCATGGGGCCCTCAGGTGCCCCCAAAATGATGTAATTTGGTTGAATTAACAATTACCTTTAGTGAAACACACTTACAAATCTTTGAATCTCGTATACTAGATTGGGGCCTTAAAATCAGATTTTGGGTTTCCTGATACATATTTGGCTATCAAAGCCTCATACCCACAATCTATCATTGCATATTGATACCGAAATGGAGATTTACTATGTCCTATTACCCCAGGAAATTGTTTAAAGCAGTCCTCTTGACTGTCTAGAGTAGCTGATCCCTTGGGCCGCTTTGGGGGCAACTTAGGGCTCCTGTGGTCTGCTATGGGTCTTAACCCTTACCATATTTCATTTTATTGTTGATAATTTTTTTCAATAATTTTTAAACCAAACAACATTTTCAGCCAAAATATTCTGACTGAAATGTTTACAAACATTGGTGGGCCCCTTAAACATAAATTATTGGCACTTTGGGCCCATTTTTATAAAAAATCAGTCGGTTTCATCGTTATCAGCATCAAAATTTTACTTAAGAATCTTAATTGAAAAAAGGTGAACACCATTTCCCTGTTGGATCTGTCTGCATAACTAACTAATGGTAGAACCTAGGAAGTCTTGATTACCGATGGCATGTTGCATTGTTGTTGCATGTTGCAAAGTCTTGGTTGTACATGTACCTCTGTTTTATTGTGCTTGCCTATTAGTGTCACAGAGCAATACCAGTCTGGTTCTATTTGTACACCACCTAGATAAATGTTGTGTTACAGTTGCATGTTGGGAGAGTTTGCTCAACCTGATCTCATGGTACAATCCCTCAACCACTGGTGTTGTAGAACTTGTTGCCAATGCAGTTTCTCTGTTTCCCAGTTAAACCACTGTTTTGTGGTTGTTAAAGTTGCATGCCAGATCTCGCTCTACACACCAATATTAGTTCTCTAGAAATCATTCATGTTCAGAGAATTCGCATAAGAAGTCACCTTTCGTCTTGTTTATTGTTCCGCAAAGAACAAAAAACTCCATGGCAGATTATTTTAAGTGTTTTGGTGCAGTGTACCAGTGACATTTGTGTGAAGAGCTGTTAAACATCATTGTTTTTATATGTATATATATATATATATAGTCAAAGCTTGAAGTCTTGTATTATTCCAGCATTGTCATTAATGTTCTAACCCTGGCCCATATCCCTCCAAAAAAAGCCTCAAATTTCCTTCCTATTCTCATATCATCTTCCTTCAAAATCAATGTTTGCCATGAACATTTCCTTGATGTCTTTATCTTTTGTTACAGTTCCATCAGTTCACCTGTGTTTCCTTGTATTTTTTTGTCTGTCACCTTCTCTTTTTCCTTGATGTTTATTTAGACCTTTATCTATCTCCCTTTGCCATGGCCACTATTATGTATTCTATTTAAACAAAATTATCTGGCCCTTTGTATACCGGTACTCTTCATATTTGTAGATCCATTTTGCATCTTGGTTCCTTTATGGTATTCCTGTATGAGAAAATTGTTATTCTTGTTCCTCTTTTCGTCGTGCCTGTTTCCACAATTTCGCTTGCATCATCATGATAAGCATTGCTTTTGTTTATTTGTACGTTTGTTTTACCTGACTGCTATGAAAGCATAAACATGCTTGTAAGTAAGCAACCAGGGGACTGATGGCTGTAAGTCCTCTCCAAGGGATCGGTAACAGGCTTAATGCCTTACCAAAGGGCACTAGCGCATCGACTTGGTTTCAAACCCGGGACCTCCTGGTTTCGAGACCACTGCTTTATCACTGAGCCATTGCACTTCTTCATAAGCATGACCAGTTATGTGAACTTGATATTGATTCAGATTCCTTTACATTGTCCAGTTATTGGGGTTTATTCCTTGGTCCTTTGATTTGTAAAGTGGCTTTCCTTTTTTTTATAACCTTGCTCTCCTTAACTGCCTTGCCATTAGTATTCATTACTGTATTTAACATATATGTAAGTTTTCAATGCTTTCTTAAATGCTTTCGCCAAAGTAATTGTTCCTGAATTTTTGTTGTGCTGCCTCTTCTTCCAAACGTATATATCTCAAATCCTCTCTACACCCCCATTCCCCACCCTTCCCCCTCTTCCCCCTCCTCCACCTCCACCTCCTCCACCAAATTATTATCAGAAATATATTAGCACATGCACAGAGCAGCACACACATTTGTTTTGTATCATATATACCGGTATATATATATATGTAGCACCAAAGTTGTAATTGTCTTTTTCTTTGATATCATGCCTTGGCTTACATGTACCCCCTCCCTCCTCCCCATATGAGTTTATTGTGGTTTATGGCGTATCGTCTGTAAATCTTTGGTATCCTTACCCTTGGGGGCGGGGGAGGTAGTGATACTATGATTATCACTTAAAGCTTTTATTGCAGAAACAAGCCCTCTCTTTGAGTCTTTCAATACCTCTGATATATATGGTAGTCTTAGTCATACTTCCTCTTTGAATAGAGGCTCTTGTATTGCTTGTATACATACATGTATAGCATGTTTCAAGATTTGTAAGTTGATATGGTATGGTAAGGACATTCAAGACACTTTATTTTCCCTTGACATTACATAGTAAAAACTTCAACCTTATAGTGTGCTTTTTGTGTAGCATTAAACAAGTTTGAAAATTTTTAAAAGATACATATTTGTCATGCTCCAAGATGTTTTATTTTTCCAATGTTAAAACAATGAATTCATAGTCTTATTTCATTCATTTGTATGCCTCCGCCACTGAAGGTGGTGCTGGAGGTGGTGCCGGAGGTATATTTTTTATACAGTTAACATATCTAAAATTTTAAAATAAAAATAGTATTGTGTATATCGCCATCCCAAATAATAGACACATTAATACTTTTGTCATCAAAAGCTATTATAATCTGTGATGAAATTTTCAGTATCACCCCATAGATTATATTCTTTCATTACAATTCATGTATCATAACAATGTGAGCATCATTATCACAGTGTTCGCAGTACCGTCACATTTGCCAGTATTTGACATTGTCATCAGGTCATATACTGTAACTTTGTTATTGTTCCATATACATGTATTTAAGAATATCACCATTGAAATAAACAATCTGACCAAACCTACAATATCTGTAGGCTTGGTGAAGATTAATCCTCAAAAAATATCCTTTTATGATCAATTTTGTCCCACAATTAAACCATTGCTAATAAAGTATGATGACAAATAACTGAACACAGAAATATTTTCCATTTTGGTTTAACATTGTGCATTCATTGTTGTATTTCACAAATCAATAACATTAAATATCTTAGCTTCAAATCATACCCTTCATAGCAAAGTCATTTAATTCCCATCGCAGTACTCACAGAGGACATCAGTAATGGAATAACAACAAATGCACAAAGAAACGCATGTTTGATTTAAAAAAACACAATACACATGGCACAACACACACTGATCTCATTATTTTACATGTCCCAGCTTTTTACTTTCATAGCAAGATACTACATTTCAGAAAATGCAGAAGTATAAAATCATATTGCTTTGATTATTACATTTAATTGCATTATTATATTACATCCCACGACCAAGTATCTTCATTATCATTATTTGAAGTAGTTCTTAAATTGAAAGATAAATAAAAGCATGATTTTTGGTTTGGTTTGTACACTATTACAACATACAAACCAATAACATCATATCACCATGATAATCATAACTCATAGTATTATTTCATGACTGAAATGAGGTAAAAACATACCTTTGGTTTGATTTAGATTTTTATATATTTCATATTCTACCAATCGAGAGCATCACATTATTATTATAGTCATATATAGTCATATATCGTGAATGATATGAAATAAAACAATATTTTTAATTTCGTGATCTGATAGAAAACCTCTGAGCAAGAGATGGTCTCTTGACCCTTCCCAAAGGTAAAGTCCAAAGCTTTATGAGTTGCCGTCCATTTTTTGGCGCTGTTGTCTTTTCGTTCGTTTGATTTTGATCACTTTCAGCAGATCACCAGCTAACCGAGAAAACATTCAGCACAAATGAGTTGCTTGATTTGATTTTAAATCATATTATGATTCAAATTATAGAATCTTGTATATATTTTTTCTTTTTATTTAATTTAATACTTGATCTGAATTTGAGATTATACAGTAGATTTTGTGCTTTTACTAATACATGTATTAAATTATATGAAGAGAGCATTTTTAAAACTAACAATTATACACAAGACTTCATAGTAACAGTAAATTGTTATTGATTATTCATTTTATTTCGTTCATGATTTCTTATATTTTCTTATTGGTATCTCCAGTCGAGATACAATTTCAAATTAGTAATTTCTTGTATATATTTTTTTTCATATCAAAGCACTTACATTTAGAGTAGTTAGTGTGTTCAAAGACAAGGGAGAAAGAAGGAAAAAAATCTGTGAAATGCAGTGTTTCAATTATATCTGGATAGAAATGTATTTTTGGAAAAAAAAGCTACTGTATGTAGTTAAACATGTACAAGTGATTGTCCAATTTCCATAAATCTACACATAATAGGAGCATAAACCTGAAATGTTAACATCTTTTTATAAGCTAATTCACGGTTGCAGTCTGAGCATGAGCAGATAAAGGTCATTGCAGAACAAATTGTGAAATACACGGAGACGGAATACGTGCTCATGAAAGTTATGTAATCATTATTCATTCATGCACGATCAGTGCACCCCGTGATACACAGGTGGAAGTATTCTTTGAAAAGGGGAAACAAAGGCTATTTATGCAGCACCTCCATTAAAAATGTACAAAGTGGGACACAAAGATCTGTGGATATTCAGGGTCATTGCAGCCTTGGCTAACTGCGAACTGGTCTATTAGCCCAGCACAACACCACACCAAACATAGTGAATGAGACCGAGCAAGATTTACATGTGAAGAAATGTATAGACGAGTGTTCGATTTATACATGTTGTTTCCATCTCATTCTGAATGGTTGCTGTCATAATTGTGGCTTTGTTTTAATACAATTTGTTTATTTGAAGTATGCATGCCATTGTTTTCACTTTTGTCATTTTCATTTCAATTTAAGTTCGTAAAAAGTTGTTTTTCATGAGTTACATGTTTTTGTTTTAGTTGATCATTGGTTGAATATCTTTGTGCATGCCTTTTTGTTACGTTATTTGAAGCAAAATAGATAAATGCATTATGCCATGTCATGTGGAAGTCTTAAATTAGTATACCGGTAGGAATGTGTTGTAGCATGGGTCCTATGGGATGCCTATTTTGTTCCTTGTTCATAATGATCACCTTAAACAAAATCATTCACACGGATTTCCCATTTCTCTCTCCCCTGTGTAAAAGTCAAATAATTGCATGTAGTTTAATAGTACAAACGCAGTGGACGTCAGTGACTGTTTTGAGTGTTCATTGCATTCAAACACCTTTCCTTGTTTGTTTGTTGAAAGTATAAAAAAATCAGTCTCTTGTCCATTACATTATGTGCACACTTTTGCGCCGAGAGACCTGCCACCATTAAAATCCTATCCCTTTTCACTTTCAACCCCCTGGAACTTCCCCCTTTCCTTAAAAACAACCAGATTTAAGAGCCTCTGTGTTATTTTGCTGTACTTCCTGCAGTAAATCTTTTTCTGTATTGCCTAATATCATAACCACAACTACAATACGCTAGAGCTAGAGCAAACTAAATTGGTAGAAGCTTCTGAACATTTCTTTTGCAATATTTGTTCATTTTTCCACCCCACATGACTGTTTATTGTTCCTGTTTATTACCGGTAATGGCGTCATTTATAGATATTTTTTAGAGAGTGGAGGGGGGGGGGGGGGCGAGGGGGATGAATAATGGAAATTGCAGGATCAGTTGATAAAAATAAACCTGAATCATTTTGCCATCCACATATTGAAGGAACATTTGGAATCCATATTGTGAAATTATGTAAAACTTAATAATTCCATAACTTTCTAATTTTTCATCCAATTTTGATGAAACTCTCATTAATTTTGTTGTTGTTGAAGTATTTCATTTTTACAGCATGACATGTAATATTTTGCATCTTGTTTATTTACAATTTAATGAATAGTTTATCCTTTTTTTAAAAATCATTTTAATTACATGTACATATTTATGTGGAATCTATTTTTGACACGTATAAATCGTGATTGTCTTTATGTAGCGAGTTTAGAATTATATGCAGATGGAAATGTAATAATCTGTTTTACTCATATTTTCTCTCCTGTGTTTTCACTCTTTCTCCCTCTCCTTTGTCTGTTTTTCACTCTCCATCCTCCCACTCTGTCTCTCTTCATCTTGTTTCTTTGTCTCCATCTTTCACTCACTCTCTCTCTCTCTCTCTCTCTCTCTCTCTTCTCTCTTCACTCTTCACCACCTCTCTCTTTCTTTGTCTAATATAGGACACTGGATCCGAAAAAGGCCAAAGGAAAGAAAACTATATTCTGAAGACGGTCATCCAGTCATCGCAATCTCCAAGATATTTTTTTTCTTCTTTTGTACATTTTTCTACGTCCAGGAACTCTGTTATCCCTTTATGTGGTAAGAAATGTCATTACTGCTGCCTAGTGCATATTTTGTCCTCAAACGATCACAGCACTGCTAGCTCTGAGGTCTACGTATTAAGATAATTAGGCTCTGAGAGAAGGAACGGGACGATATGTTTTTAATACGAAATCTAGTCATTAGTTAATTAATGGATAAATTGTTCATCATTCCCATGCTTGTGAGAGCCTTGCATGATTTCATTATCTTTTTGATCGCTAGGAAAACCATTTTTTCAATTGAGTTAAGTCATCTTTTGATGAGCACTTTCGTTTGTACTTTGAACTTTATGATTACCATATAAAAAAAGGTATGTTTTCGCTTCAGTTTCATCACGTCTAATATTTGTTCTAAATTTTTCTAAAAGTGATGGCAGGAAAGCATTTCTCCATTTTTAAAAACTTGTGCTGAATCAGTGAAAAAACAAATCCCCAATGAACCGAAAACATGTACATTATTTTGGCATTTTTAGAGGTGAAATAAAGTTAATTAGGAAAAAGAATTGCGTCTATTATTTTCAAATCTGTGGCCCAGGTAACTCTAATTGGTAAGGTTATGTATTGATATAGTCGGAAGTAAAAGATCTCTAGAGAATCTACTATGTAAGATTATGTATTTGTTATTTTAGGGCTGTTCTTTTTCTAATTATTTTCAACGATATCATACCTCAGTGCAGCTTAAGCCATTATTCCAGTCATGGATTATTTTTCTCTTTGCCTATTTTTTTTTCTCACTCCTGCTTTTCTTGGAAAGATAAGAAATAGGGGTAGTTATTACAGTATGGTGCTCTTTTCTGCTTTCCAAACTGTTTTTAGACAGACTATTTTGTTCTTCTGAATTTTTAGATAGGGTGGAAGCAACCAAGCAGTGTCAGGGATAATGGATGACATTCTGTCGTGGTGTTAGTGTTTGACACTGAATACCAAATTGGATGTCAAATCATCATTTAGGTGTTACAGACAACACTAAGTTGACACCAACACCAAACCTGAAATCGCCCATTACTGTTGTATTGTAGATATTTTCAAGACCATCGCTTTTTATATGTTCTACCACAATGGTTATAAGTTACTTTAGTATGTATGTATCAGAAACTATTCTCTTGTTCTCCTGTATCCATAGCAACTAATATAGGCGTCGGCATGTTGTTATTTTTTTTGTATGACTCCGTATTTCATAATCCTAATGGCAGTATAGTTGACACAATAAAAAAACCTCTCTAGAAATCATGTATAGTTTCTACAAGGAGTCATAACTTAAATTCCCTTTTTCGGAGAACAATTGAATAACACATGTGCCTATGGTATTTATTATTTTTTATTAAACGATGATGACTATGTGCTTGTATAGATTGAATGTTGTGTACCTCTCCAATATATGTATGCATCTATTTTATAACTTGTCTTTACTATCCAAATGTCTGTAGCAAAGAGAAAATGTACATGTAGATAGAGTGCAGACATTATAGAACAAAAAACAAAAATAGCATTTTAGGCTTTTATACGACAGTGGTTACAAATAATAGTGGACGTAGCGTCAAGATAGAGTTGGCGTTATTTTACTGGAGTATATACATATGTGTACATATCATGTAATTTAAATTGCAAGGTTGCTTAGGCCCTCTGTTGGGCCTTTCCAACACCATTTTTTTTTTTATTTGTGGGACTAACATGACTGCATTTATAAATGAAACCGGCCAAAAAGTAATTTTTGTTTTCTTTGTTTTTTCATTGGAATGTATTTTTATTGCACTTTTTTGTTTTAATAGCTTTACAGAAATGGATAATCTATTGAAATGCTGCTTTTGTTATAATATTTGATTTGTAGGGGGGAAAAGGTGAATTGGTGTAGGTTTTGTGTTGTAATTTTATACGCACGTGGTTTCAAATAGACTTGTACCTCACTGAAGAAACCTGCAAAGGGAAGTTCAACGTCAACGGAGGAAATGGGAAAGGATCGTGACATATCAACTCTTCCAGTAGTTTACACCAATGAAGCGATTGCCCTCGTCATCAAAAACCAATTTCATCTGAATTATGCAACGTAAAATTAGGCCATATTACAATACTTCATTTTTGTCTTCTTCAAGTAATCTACTTCATAACATGGTGATGGGTATGAAAATAATAGTTGTGATATATCTCAAAAACAATTAGACAGAATTTTCCAAGTGATCTTATTTTTTATGAAAAATAAGTTATGACAATATTCTAATCTAATCTAATCTTAATTTTGTATGTGGAATACATTCAATATTTGTATACATGATAAAATATCCCTTATGTCTTGTACGTACAAAAGTCATGTACATATGATATGAACCACCAAGAGTATGGACTAAAAAAACAAAACTGTTTGACAAACTATGATTGAATAAAGTATCCCATGTTATACGTTCAATATGATCTGTATTAAGAAGACCTGTTATTTCAAGTTTTTGTCTTGATTGGGTCTTTCGGTGTCAAATTGTTCATTTTTGAAAATAAATTCAAACCCTTCCGAATTAAAAAGAAAAGAAATTTTAAAAAAGGGCGATTTGAAACAGAATGACCCAAACGAATCAGAACAGTAGTGCGGCCTGACATAGTTGCCCTGTTTCCAATCGTAAGATTTGGTAAGTTAACTTGGATCATCTATTGTCATTGCCAAATAGGTTGTCTGCCCGACCATAGCTGTCATTTTTAGCCTTCAGAGCCCCTGAATCAGGCACAATGTCGATCACAGCCCCTGAATCAGACACAATGTTGATCACACCTAATCTGCCCCATGCACCCAACTTTGTCAGTAAGGAAGTGTAGTATAACTGGACATTACAAGAATCTCTGTTGGAGTGGGTTTGCCAGTTACCCTTTAAAAATTGGGGTCAATTATCTCCTTTTAGGCCTAAATTTTACCAGAAGGAAGGGGTAAGGCTATTAAAAAAAATATAAAAATAACAAGTTTTCCTTCAGGACAGGGATGTAACACTCGCATGAAAAATGTGTCTTTTAATAAAGCTTTGCAGCCCCCAAATGCTCTTTGAAGAGACATTCAATTCTGCTCAAATTCACATACCGGTAGTGCAATCACGAGGCACTGGAAATTTGAACAGAATGTTAGGGGCTGCATAGCTTGGGTAAAGGACACCTTTTTTCAGGAGAGTGTTACACCCCCTTTCCAATAGGCAATAGAAAATTGTTCCTCTTTTTTCTGGCAAAATGTGGTTTAGGGGCCAAATAGGGAAAAATCAATCCCAATTTTTAGAGGGTGTATGACAATCCATCCAGATTGATATTTTTGTCTAGTGATTCTAGTCATGACTACCCACTGACAAAGTTTGGTAAATTGAGTGAAATTGACCAGACTTTGGGGCCCTTTTCACGGGCTAGGTCCGATTCCCCAACATTGGTCAGGCTTATTTGGCAGTGACGTAGATGGTCCAATTCAAATAAGGCAATTATTTCAGGGCAGGCTCCCGAAGAGAAAAGGGAGTGGAGAGGTTGTGGAAGAATGAGGAAAGAGTATTGAGAGGTCCTATACATGAATGTAAAATAATAAATTCATATACTGTATATTAAAGCTTCCTTGTATGTATGTGTGTATGTAAATTTATGTATGGATAATGATTAAAATTTTCGCTATGAAGTTTGTATTTCCAGTTAAACCCTCCCCCCTTCAAAGTGGCCCAAAAATGATATTTGGGGTAGAATGGCCTCTTGATCTTTGAATTTCATCTTGAAGATGACTTGATCGAGTGAAGAAATTTGGTGACGATAAAATTTACATCGTGCATTTGCTTACCAGCATCTTTTAGAGTCTGCAAAAAGCTGATTTTCACTGTTTGGCTATTCAAGTCTAGTAAATTTCTCCAAGTGTCGGTATCTACAGGGGTGATGGTGAGCACTAAAAAAAAAGTTGTTTTTTTTCCCTCACTGAGAAAGATGTCACCCACGATGGGTATTACATTGTTAGAAATATTAATGGTACTTTCTAATTTTCTAAAATTGATTAGTCAAACATTGAAAACAAGCTTTTTGCACATTTTAAAGAAACTGGATTTCTGGAAAGCCAAAGAATGAAGGAAAAATGAATTTTGTATAATGTAGAAAAAAATTGACCCAGTAGTTACAGAGATATATTCACTTCCAAATTGAAATTGTACATGTCCATGTAATGTTGCAAAGAACATTTGGCCAATGGGGCTACCAGTAATACTTGCATTACACGTTCAGCTTTTACCCTATACATCAAATTTGGGCCACTTTGAAGAGGTTAGGGGTTTTACAAAAATCAAACAATAATAGCTCTAATAGAAGAAAAAAAACAGAAAAGCAGATCAGTGAAAGTTTGAAAGAAATCAAACTCTCCCATTTGTTCCTACACACAAAATGAAGTTTAACTTTTGGATGACCTACATGTATAATAAATTTTGAGTCATGCCCCAATGGACAAGGCACTTGGGGAAAAAACACAGAAAGTAATGAGAATTAAGTACATGAATTGATTTCAAACTTTCACCTTTCTGTTCAACTGAATCAATAAATGTATAAGGGAAATACTTTTTTGAGAATATTACTGAAATAAATGATGAAAAAAAAGTATGATTACTCTTCTACAACAGAAAATTGAAAATTATACTATGCAGTATGCACAACCAACAAAAAACAGACAAAATTATAAATTTCCATGTACATATATTTAAAAAACAAAACAAAAAAACATGACAATGTTTCTCTCTCCACGACTTGTATCCAAATAAAATAGATTAAAATAAGGGTAAAGGGGAAAAAAACTAACATTTAGCCTATGCAACACACGATATCATCAAATCATTATACATACATGTACAATGAATTACAACCTTACATTATGCCATATGACATGTACATGTATGATAATACAATTATTAGGCAGCATGTTGATAACGAGCTACATGTATGTTATTCTGGCTTTAGCCAAACTGCCACGATAAAGCACTAAAGGAATTTTTTTACAGGAACTTATTTACTACACCTGGGAAGAGAAAATGATATGCAGAGTAATGACTTGCCATAGGCCAGTTAGGAGGACTTCACACTTCCCCAGAGTTTTGGGGTTAAATATAATTTATATTCAATCTACTTACACGAATTACTGGCTGCCCTAGCATCAAAACTATCTTACAGGAATGTATTTAAAAAGCCTGAATTTCCTGAATTTTCTTCACAAGTAAAGACTTCTCTTCTGGGGGTAGGGGTGGGGGGGGGGGGAGAGGTTAAGAGTGAGGTTGGAATAAATCATATGCTGAGAGTAAGACCGGCATAAACCATACATTGGGTCGATTCCGTTGCTTCTGCGCATATCAAGAAACATTTTATTATTGGATCTTGTGAGGCAAAATTCCACAGAAATGATGTATGTGCACACACTTATGGCTCTCGGCAGACAATATGATAGGGATAATCCTATGTTGAATAATTTCAATGACGGGTAAATGCACTTCTTATCAATCTTTTATGCCAGCTGGATTGAATTTTTTAATGATGCGGTAAAATGAGGCTCGTAATGAATGAACTGGACTTCAAAAACACTACTGTAACAAAAATTCAAGTAACTGTTAATTTGGCACGGGGGCAAAGTCAGTCTGTAGGCACCAGCCTCCACATAGTATCCCTTTGTTGGCTGCCGTTGTTACCACTGTCTCTCTCATCTTGACATCATGTGACGGGCAGAACGAAGCCATGGCTGGAAAGGATGAACTGGGATAAGATGAAAGTACAGGGTACATCTGTGTGAGCTCTGCATCAAAAAGGAAATGCCACTATAGATGGCTGGTCACAAACTCCTGTTCCATTGGACCACCTGTTGAAAGCAATGCTTTGAATCTGCACATCACTCTATCTATGGGTCCCGAAAAGTCTGATAAGCTGCGGTGAGTCATTAGTACACCGGTGTTGGAGTTTGCGTCAACAGCTGTCCGAAACGCTTCTTTATCGTCACCCTCTGTTTGGAGTACTTGTCATCTGGAGAGAACCTCGCTGTAAATGCATGAATGAAACAAGAAAACATAAACAATGTTACAGGAATAGAGGAAATATTCATACTTCGTTCCATCTGGTCTTCACCCAAGGACGGGTTACAGAAACTTTTGTGAAAACATACTCCAAT
The DNA here is from genome assembly GCF_000002235.5 of Strongylocentrotus purpuratus. Lineage (NCBI taxonomy): Eukaryota > Metazoa > Echinodermata > Echinoidea > Camarodonta > Strongylocentrotidae > Strongylocentrotus > Strongylocentrotus purpuratus. The sequence continues at coordinate 26,083,972 of NW_022145614.1, forward strand.
ATTCACAAAAGGGCGGGTGCTTCACATAGTCAGACTACACAATATTTTGTGAAAACATGCCACTATATTCACGAAAAGGTCAGGCAAGCCGACTGCAAATTATCATTTTTTTCCAAAGATGGTCCTTGAGATAAGGCTAATCTTTTAACATGTACAGGCGTAAATATTCACTTCTGAATGACAAACGCCTATAAACCAAAACAACAACAACAACAACAACATTTGTGAAAACATGCCTATACAATCAGGCAATGACAAAGTGTCAATCACTGACCTTTTTACAAACTCTTGCAATTATTCATCTCAAATTAAAAAGTGTCTGACCAAGATTCAAGTTTCCTTAGATTTGCTGTAGGTTTTTAAGAAAATGTCAAGTAAACTGGTTGTGACACTTTGGGGATGAGAGGAGTATATTTCACAAACGTTACACCCAACCCTTTGCTATTTAGGATCTTTCTTCTCCACCTCTTACAATCGTAATTCTATCAAACTAAAATTCCCATAACCTGAAGAAGCAAAGACCCAATGGAACAAATATGCTGATCCAGGGGCATATCATCCTCCCTTACATGTACCTGGCATACCTAAATACAGAAAGCATGTGCCCTCCTGCAATTATAGATCCCAATGGCCCAAAAGGCACCTGATTTTGTTTTGTTTTGAGAGAGAGGGTGAACAAAGAGCCTGTGGAGGCTGATAGAATTACAATTCTAAGAGGTGGAGAAGTAAGCACTATTTTAATGAATGATATTTGAAACGAGAGAGAGAGAGAGAGAGGGGAGAACTTAAAGGATAAGACATTTAAAAAACGAGGACACGGATAGAACATGGAAGTCTCAAAGGCAGTCACACCTGTATTGTGCAATCACCAGGGTAGGCCTATATAAATGTTTAGCTACTCAATGATTTGGGTACCTCATTTTAACAACTTAAAATCTTTTTTGGGAAATTGAAAATGACTTTTCCTCTACAGCATGTAGAAATACATTCAAATATTAATTTCATTTTGTTGAGAAGTCGTACTGGATTATGAAACTGTAACAATTTCTAAACTAATACTAGTCAGTGAAGATACCACCCTCCCCCCCCCCCCACCCCCGTTCCTAGAGAATCTACGAATGACAGTGAGTGATTTCAAGTTCGGTGTTGAAAGGTGGTGTTGGTTTTGTGAGAACACCAACACCAGCCACAACAACAAACTTGAAATCAGGCTGGTGTTGGGATTGACCTCAGGAAAAATGATGTATTTTCCGCTAGTCTGTGTGGAGGGCTGGTGTTGAATGTCGTTTGCTGGACTGAGTATCACAGTTGGTGTTGACGATTTATGTGTAAGTTTCCCATTCACCAACACCAGCCTCTAGGGATTGGGAAATTCACGATTTCAAGTTCGGTGTTGGTGTTGCAGTAAACCGCGGGTAAATATGCGGACATCTGGCAAAAATCTCACGATCATGCCAAGGTACAAATCCACTATACAGTAAAAACAGCTGTAAATCATGGGAGCTATAGATGTTTTTCAAGAGAAATTATATTTTATCTATTGATTTTTTAATATGACTTTTGATATTCAAAATGATGTTATTTATTGGATTTTCTGAATGGATTATGCTTTTATTGCAAGACTTTTCGCATGTAGAGTAGGACGTCACTCGGTGTTGAGGCGTTATGGGTATCATCCTTCTAAAATGACTGTCGGTGTTGGAGCTCTGTTCAGCAGCCTTTCCACACTCTCAACACCAACACCGAACACCGTACTTGAAATTAGTGCTGTAACATCACGGATATCTCCAATTCCGTTTAACTGCCAGTCAAAACTGGACAGTTTTCGGTTAAACGATTAAAAAAAAAAAAAAAAAAAAATTTTTTTTTTTTTTTTACCAACTCTGTCAGCAGCAAGCCAGGTCCGTGTGAAAAAGGGCATTTGAAGGCGCCGATTTGTGCTTGTGAACTTGTCACAAATAATAGTAACAATGTCATTTTTAGAAGAATGTGTAAGATCATTAATGTAAATTAAAAACAGAAGGGTACCTAGGATAGAACCTTGTGGTACTCCATTTGTTATAGAAAAAAAATTGAGGAATTATTATTATAAACTACATATTGAGATCTATTACAAAGATTACTTTCAAACCAAGATGACAGAAAAATTGGAGTGTTGTTCTAGTTTCGGAGTGGTGAGTCAACACTCAGATTACTGAGCTGAGAGACATTGCCAGGCATAGTGCCAGGTGGAGGGGCATACATACATCGAAACTTGAAAAAATAAATAAAAAAAAAAAACGGGAAAATGAAACCGTCCAATTAAAAACGGAATCCACCATGGTCGGTCGGATACCGGACGGTTAAACGTTTGATTACAGCACAACTTGAAATCACTCAGTGTGATTGTTAACTGTTTCACTACATACAGACTTGACAAGACTACATGTAGTTTGTTTTCTTACCAGGGTGTGCTGATAATGTAGGCTTTCCACTGGGGTCCAATTTCTGAAAGAAACAATGACAAAATTGAGGATATTGAAACCATGTACCTTTACAAATGTGTTTTAACAAAACATGAAACCTTTAAAGTATAGCATATGAAGGGCACATGCACAGAGGTTGCTGAATTTGGTGAACTCCATGCACGCACGCATTCTTACATTAACCACTATTATCATAAAGTATCAATTGGCAGCCCCAAAAACAGGTTTTAGGTGTATACCACGGCCACTTGTCTTTGCAATTCAGCAGCCGGAACTAACATCGCAAATTCTCGTTTTGTCATGTAAATCGCACATGGAAGGTAAGCAAATTGCTACCACTCCAGAAGCAAAATCTGACATTTTTTTTGACTGATTTTAAAATGCTTTTTATGAGAATTAAGAAGATTCCACTAGCAAAGACAAAAGTTTTAAGCCACTGGCACTGTGCAATATTTGTCGGGTGCGAGAAGGGGTGATTTTAGTCTTTTTCATAATTTGAAAGGCAAGATATCATACAATCAGTTGGTACCATTTTTTACTTACAATTTTGAGGATATCTGCTCTCAAAATGAAGATTTCCAAACCCTTATCGGTACATGTAGAGTAAAGGAGCCCGTTTTCGGCCACTTAAGACAAAATCCTATTTTTAGGACCCTTTACTTCCTATTTATTATCATTTTTTGTTCAAATCATGAAGCAAATATTATTATTATTTAAACAAAACAAGAATCCCAGAAAAAAATCAGGAATTGCCATGACAATATTCATTTCAATTTTCACTGTTTCGGAGTCAGTTTTCGGCCGCATGTACAAAGTCAATAGGAAGCGCGCGCACGCGCCGTGCGTTTCCGCGCTGATCTATAGCACTAGCGGGCGGAGCAGATATCCCACGCCGGAGCTCCCCGGAGCTCGCCAGGCCGAAAACTAGTACTGTGGTGATCGGATATTGGAATCTGAATTAGACAAGAGATATCGTGTGTGCGTTGCGGTGTGCGGCTGCATTGATTTAATACATGCGATGAGATACTTTTGAGCTTGCAACTAGCACAAAATCGGGCTCTCAATCTGAAAAATACTTGAAATAAAGCTCATTTTATGGTACCCATATTTCTTACAGACACGCGTAAGATACTCGATTTTTCAGATTCGGGTAGCGGGACCGCCGATTACATCGCTAAAATGTGATATTTTAGGATATATTTTTCATTGCAAATGTGGTTCTTCAGTGACACTGGCATGGTATGGTATGTGTGGGATATGTGTTATGCTATTATACAATGTATTTTAGAGTGATTTTACCCTGCATCCAACCAATCGGCCGAAAACTGGAGCTGGCCGATTACCGGCTCCTTTACTCTAAGTTAATAATTTTTCGGAACAGCTGCAAATGACTGCAAAATACGCCGATCATTTGTCAACATTCTCATAATTTCACACCTAATTCCAGAGAAAATTCTGACTCTTTAATGTTATGTTCCTCTTTCCACTGGTGATATCAGATTTCGAAATCTTACAATTTTTCTTTGAGGTAGTGACTAGCGAACTTTCAACTTTGATCACACTCACACCTAGACCGAATTTTTCGTCTCTTTCGTTCGTTAGCCTCTTATTGGGGTAGGGTCGGCTCTCTCTTTAGAGACCGAAACAGACTATCCCGCAAAATGTGTAGGGTTATGTGGGCAAATCAGCACACCAAACTTGCAAAACTTATCCCCGAATTACTCCTTTCACAGGATGCATAGCCGATGCATTTTATATTGTAAATTAGATTAAAACTTAACTACTTCGGTTCCACTTACCAACTTGACTGAAATAATCCGTTTAATGGTCCATTTTTAAGAAATTATGGGTCAAAATCGATATCCATGATAAAAATCTTGCAGCGGGCGTTTAAACTCTCACTGCGCATGACGTCATCTAAATCTCAACCCTTCTAGTCTACGCCGAAGGCAAAATGATTATAACGGAAAAACTGTGCATGTCATTACGAACTCGTCGCTCATGCACAGTTTTTCCGTGACAGCTCTAAATGACGCGCACGGTTGCGTTACGTGCGTTCTCGAATCCAAAATCATACCTCACACACACACTCTCACCATACCGCAAATGGTCCGTCGTGGGGAGCTAGCCGGCTGAGAGTTTGCAGCGATACCAACGCAGCTTCGGAGCTCCGCAGCGCGCCATTTTAGTGGGACTCGGAAAGGTTCGCGGTGGGAAGGCAGCGGCCTAGCTTTTTGCCCAAACAACGCTAGATCGGCTGCTGGCAAAATGAAAATAACTACGATCGAGAACATCGTCGGTTTCTTAACTTTTCAGTGAGATAATTCTGAATTCTAATTGAGACTATATAATAAATTAAATCGACAAAGAAACCTCGGTAGAACTCTTATAACTATACAAAAGCTTGTTTATTTCTTCATTTGACATTTTGTTTTTGACCATTTTTTCGTGCGCGAGTCAATGCAAACTATGTATTACCAAACTTTCAACACGCAAGGAACGGGGAACACTCGCGGACCTCGTATCAAATTTGTTGCAAAAAAAAAAATCAAGGGTGATTTTGAAGCAGTGAAAAATATTGGCGCTGCAATGCGCAGAAATATACTTGAAAGAAACTTAAAAAATCATACCTGAATTTTCAGAAAATCGTATTTGTATTAGTGTACCTTAATGTGAATTGTTTATAACTCAGATTTTATGAAGATTTGTCGGGAAAAAATGTCAATTTTTTCCGTTTGGTGGTCATTTCTAGGCTAATATTTTAAAAGTTACTTCAGTAATGGTCCCGATGTTTCTCTTATCATCGCATGTTATTCCTACATAGATTAAACATAGGATGGTTAAGGGTAAGACCGGATAACATTATAAAAAAGATATATCCTTCCAACCTCCCATATCCAAGTTTTGGGCTGATTATTTCCGACCCACCGCAGCAAGGCCATTCAGATTTTCGTACGCGACCGAAGCGCCCTCTAGTGCCCCATGAATGTGCCTAGTGAAAGGAGTAAAGGAGCCCGTTTTCGGCCACTTAAGACAAAATCCTATTTTTAGGACTCTATACTTCCTATTTATTATCATTTCTTGTTCAAATCATGAAGCAAATATTATTATTATTTAAACAAAAAAAGAATCCCAGCAAATCACGAATTGCCATGACAATATTCATTTCAATTTTCACTGTTTTGGAGCCAGTTATCGGCCGAGCATTTCAGTTTACGGCCGCATGTACAAAGTAGATAGGAAGCGCTCGCGTGCGCCGTGCGTTTCCGCGCTGATGTACAGCACAAGCGGGCGGAGCAGGTATCCCACGCCGGAGCTCCCTGGTGCTGGCCTGGCCGAAGACAGGCACAGCGGTGATCGGAAGTTGGAATCTGAATTAGACAGAGATATCGTGTGTGCGTCGCGGTGTGCGGCTGCATTGATTTAATACATGCGATGAGATACTTTTGAGCTTGCGACTAGCACAAAATCGGGCTCTAAATCTGAAAAATACTTGAAATAAAGCTCATTTTATGGTACCCATATTTCTTACAGACACGCGTAAGATACTTGATTTTTCAGATTTGGGTAGCGGGACCGGCGATTACATCGCTAAAATGTGATATTTTAGGATATATTTTCCATTGCAAATGTGGTTCTTCAGTGACACTGGCATGGTATGGTATGTGTGGGATATGTGTTATGCTATTATGCGATGTATTTTAGAGTGATTTTACCTTGCATCCAACCAATCGGCCGAAAACTGGAGCTGGCCGATTACCGGCTCCTTTACTCTCTAGACTAATTCGGGGATAAGTTTTGCAAGTTTGGTGTGCTGATTTGCCCACATAACCCTACACATTTCGCGGGATAGTCTGTTTCGGTCTCTAAAGAGAGAGCCGACCCTACCCCAATAAGAGGCTAACGAACGAAAGAGACGGAAAATTCGGTCTAACTCACACCATGCATGCACCATGCACCACCACCATACAACACATTACTACAGGTGCACATTTTTACTTCAGTCCCATCAACAGAGATTTGAGTTGGGCTTTATTAATTATAAGGAATTTTTTGTAGATCTATATTTACCTGTAATGTGTAGACACGATCTCCAGCATCGTTTACATAGCACATCAGATACATGATGAACGCTTTATCGTAAAAAATACAGTAATTAAGCACAAAATTTGGCCGGTAGTTGAAGTCTCTAGCGTCGCACGTGTCAGCTGTGAAGAATATAATTTGAGAGATTTTGTGATCGAAAGCTAGACTCGGCTACCGCAAGAGGGCTAGAGGAGCTTTCGCTGGCAGGAATATTGTTTTAGAAAAGAAAAAAAATAATAATAATTGTCACGATTAACATTGATTCATAGTTTTCGTCCACTTTTGTCGAAAATAATCAGGAGATGTCCTGACATAAAGACTTTACTTTTTCCAACATTTTTTCCTACATCAATACATGATAATAATAATAATGATGATAACAAATGGCCTAATAATACAATTATAATCAATCAATGAATAAAAATATTATCAATGATGATCATGATGATGACTATTATTGTTATCAATAGTAGTTGTAGTAGTATTGTTATTATTATCATTATTTCTATCATAATTATTTTTAATAGCAATAATAATTTTGAAATAGTGATAATGCATTATGCATGTGGGACAAAGCACTTCTATATAACACTGCATCCCATGTTAAACTCAGAGCAGGGGGAGGGGGGTATAAAGCATGCGGGAAGCCTAGCATATAATTATCATTAATGAATGAGGATCGCCCAAGCATAGCAAAAAATTTAGTCATGATGAACAGTAAACATTATTATTATGTATGATATAGGAAAAATGTCCTTCAGAGAGGACCTAAAGCGGTTGGTCCCCTGGTTGCTTACTAACAAGCATTATTTTATGCTTTCTTAGCAATCAGGCAAAAAATAACCACCGCATAAATAATCACCCCACATCATTGTTCCAATATGATGCACCCCTCTCCTCTCTCTCTCTCTCTCTCTCTCTCTCTCTCTCTCTCTCTCTCTCTCTCTCTCTCTCTCTCTATCTATCACTCCCCATTACATCCCTTCCCCTGTCTCTGTATTATATATTTTTACATTTATATCAGTATCTCTCTTTGTATCACTCTCTTTGGCTATTTCTTTCCCGCCCTGTTTCGTTTCATTCTCTCTCTCTCTCTCTCTCTCTCTCTCTCTCTCTCTCTCTCTCTCTCTCTCTCTCTCTCTCTCTCTCTCTCCATTTCTCTCCATATTTATATTCATGTCTATCACCCTGTCCCCCTCGATATTTATCCTTGTGTAAATACATGGTCTATGTGCATGTATTTTGTCATCCGATTTATGTGTAATAATATATCAGCATTATTGAGAGGCTTCAAGGCAAAAGCCCCCCACCCCCCTGATAGGTGTGCTTTTTATAATACCAAAGGCCATTATGTCTTCAGGTAATCCGTGGTGGATTTATGTTCAATATACATGAATTTATGTGATGATTATCATTTTTGGTATGATTATTGAGAAGCGTAAGGCTTTAGAACAAAAGTCCCCTTTTTTTGTTTTCTGACAAAATTATGTGGGTATCTTCAACTTAACCCATGGTGGATTTATGAGCTCGCAACTGATCCGTCTCCCTATTAAAACACATTGATGGCATTCCTTAACTTCACCCAAAGCATTATGATATTTCTTTTTGCTTCTGAATACGTTTTTTTTTCTTCGATATCGTGCCCCCGTTTGACAGAATTCTGGCATACCCCCTCCCAATTTTGTCCAAAACCAAGATTACAACACAACACGGAAGAAAAACACATTAACAATCAATTGCAACAGTTAAGGTTTTTAATAAAACTTTTCACTTCTGCAAGAATTTGGAACAATATTGAAATAAGATAAAATCAAAAGAAAGTATATCATTACATGCTTCAATACAAGGGTATAAAACAGATCATAATTCAAATTAGAATACAATAGCGTAACATAATCATAAGATAAAACACATACACAACTTTATACAGTATTTTCCCACTATGATTTGAATAAGATTTACATAATATAATCAAGAGATGTATCTAAAGAAATTTGCCCGAATCATATCCGTTCAGAAAACGAATATCCAAATGATAACCTTGTTAATTCTGATCTTAATTAATGTTTTGAGGAAAATGTAATCTTAATGTAGCAGTTTCTTCCTAATATTGGAAAAATGCATTTCCGGGAGAAACTATCGGATCGAATAATGAATATTATATCATCAATTGTTATCAGACCAATAGAGGTAACAATATAAGTAGCACAGAAAGTCATCATTACGCTGTTATCAAAACTCACCATGACGCAAATTCCATTTTAAAGTTCTAAATAAAATAATAATAATAATAATATTTAATTTTTATATAGCGCTTAATACAAATGTCTCTAAGCGCTTTACAAATATACCCGGTCATTGGATTCAGTGCTTGCCCGCACACACTGTGTGCACAATCTCCACTCCCTCCCTTGACTCCCGCCCTCCCCTACCTCCCTCCTTTCCACACTCCCTCCAACCCTCGCTACTTCACCCCCCCCCCCCTTTCATCTCAATCATTAGGTACAAAGTTTTTGTCTGCAATTTGTTGTTGTTGTTCTTTCTGCTTGTTTTGTTGTGTTTTTCCAAACAGAATATATATCGGACAATCCTTCCAATTATTATTATACTCCTACGCCTCTCTTGAAAACGCATAGCGTAAAACCATTCAGCCTATACAGTGTATTTTGCTGGATATTATGAAAACAGGGTCCTTAAAAGTCAAATTAATATTTAATCACAAGTACAAAGTAACATCTAGGCGATTTCCTTGATATTGATTAGCTATCTACAGGTATACAATATTATGTTAATGGGAAGGAATCGAGGCAGAGTGGTAGGGGGCGAGCTATGGCAATGTCATAATTTTTCAGCAATCATGATATTAATGAAAATGAATCACGCCATTATCTAATCATTCTCTGCAAAGATCATTGATTCTTCATAGAGCCGTTCCATTACTGCACATAGAAAATATAATGACTTAATTACGGCACGTCTGTTCATATAAGAGGGACACTTAAGTTACGTTAAAGGGAAGAGGCTATTTGCCGACAATTAAGCATTTTCACCCATCAAATCACTTGACAGAGGCGCAAAACATAACACGACGGCGAAGCAAAAGATAATCAGCTACAACAATTTCTTAATTCGGAGACTTTTGAAGAAACGCGCGATACATGAGGTCTGAATTTCTAGACAGAAATTGTGAATTGGGTGGAAGTTGTACCACCCGACATATCAGTGGCGTCGCGTTGAACTAGCTATCAAGAGGGCACTGGTCTCGGGGGAAGGGGGTGGGGGGAGGGGGCACTGATCTTACTGGGACTCTGGGAGTATGAATATGGAGAAGGCAGTGCCATCCATTGAGTTGAAATGATGCCGTTGGAAGAGGTAACATCTTAATCCTTTCATGTTGCCTTTTCATACCCTCTCTTTCTGTTTTCTTTTTTTCACCATTGGATAAGGGACCAGGCGCGGATCCAGGGGGGGGGGGGGGGAAGAGGAGAGAAGGGAAAGAAAGAAGAGGAAGAAAAAAAGAAGAAAAGGGGGAAGAAGGAGATCGGGGGGCCGAAAGGGCCTTGCCTCCGAGGCTGTTTAACCCCCCCCCCCAATCAAAAAAATAAGAGAGAAGGAAGGAAAGGGAAAGAAATGACACAATCTCCGAGATTTTTCCTTACTTTTTAGTAAATACGTTTGTTAATATGTGTTTGTTGGAGAATGACAAATTACTAAATTTACAGCCAGGCAAAAAATATGATTCTTGAGATTCCTACGTCATGTCAGGCCCGAGGTGGGGCGGGGATTAGGAGCCTCGAGCTCCCTCCCCCCCCCCCCCCCCCACTTTTTTGAAAAAGTATATTAAAGAGAAAAAAAATAGAATGAGAGCAAGAAAGAAAGAATAGTTAACTGCTAGTGTTAAAAATTAATGAGGCATCTATATGCTAATCTGACCGTGATTAAATGCCTAAAACCACTAAGCTCCCGGGGGCTCTGCCCCTGGATTCCACCTAGGACCCTACGGCGGGCCCTTAGATGCTCATCTGACGGTAATTTAATGCCTAAAATCCCTGATTTTTTGGGGCTCCGCCCCCTGGAACCCACGCCAAATAGTGACCTGCCAGTTCATAAAATAATAAGGTATAAAAAAAATGCTCATCTGACCTTAATTAAACGCCTAAAACCCCTGAGCTTCCGGGGCCGGCTCAGCCGCCTCGACCCCACCAGGGGCCCTAAGGCGGGCCCCTGAATGCTTATGAGACCGCAATTTATTGCCTTAAACCCCTGAGCTTGCGAGGTCGGACAAGGTATCAAAATGTGTTTATCTGACCGCAGGCGCGTAGCCGGGGGGGGGGGGGGGGGGTCCCCCAAATCGGAAGAGGACGTAGGAAGAAAAAGGAGCAGACAAAGAACCCCTTTGAAAAAAGGATTAAGAGTATAGAGAACGGTACAGCGAATCGTCTTCTTTCTCTCATAATCTTGTGAAACGTCAAAGCTTCCGCGCGTGATTGGGGAACCTGAAATCAGACGAGGATTCAGAGGCGAGAACGGTAATACGAATCTTTAATGATTAAATGAAACGTAAAAGCTTCCGCGCTTCGCGCGGGATGGAGGGGAAACTAAATTCCGACGAAGATTATTTTCGAGAACGGTACAACAAATCGTCTTCTTTCTCTAATGACTTAATGAAAATTAAAAACTTCCGCGCTTCGCGCGGCAGGGGGGAACCTGAATTCAGACGAGGATTAAGAGTCGAGAACTGTACAGCCAATCGTCTTCTTTCTCTCATAATCTTATGAAACTTAAAAGCTTCCGCGCTTCGCGCGAGAGGGGGGGGGGAGAACCTGAATTCAGACGAGGATTAAGAGTCGAGAGCTCTCCAAAGAATCGTAATAATTTAATAAATCGTAAAATTTTCTTGTGAAACGTCAAAGCTTCCGCGCAAAGCGCGGGAGGGGGGAACCTGAATTCAGACGAGGATTCAGAGGCGAGAACGGTAATACGAATCTTTAATGATTTAATGAAACGTAAAAGCTTCCGCGCTTCGCGCGGGATAGAGGGGAAACTGAATTCCGACGAGGATTATTTTCGAGAACGGTACAACAAATCGTCTTCTTTCTCTAATGACTTAATGAAAATTAAAAACTTCCGCGCTTCGCGCGGCAGGCGGGAACCTGAATCCAGACGAGGATTAAGAGTCGAGAACTGTACAGCCAATCGTCTTCTTTCTCTCATAACATTATGAAACTTAAAAGCTTCCGCGCTTCGCGCGGGAAGGGGGGGGGGGACCTGAATTCGGACGAGGATTAAGAGTCGAGAACTGTACAACGAATCGTCTTCTTTCTCTAATGATTAAAGGAAACTTAAAAAGCTTCCGCGGGAAGCGCGGGAGGGTGGGAACCTGAATTCAGACGAGGATTAAGAGTCGAGAACGGTACAACGAATCGTGTTCTTTCTCTAATGATTTAATGAAACGTAAAGCTTCCGCGCTTTGCGCGAGAGGGGGGGGGGACCTGAATTCAGACGAGGATTAAGAGTCGAGAGCTCTCCAAAGAATCGTAATAATTTAATAAATCGTAAAATTTTCTTGTGAAACGTCAAAGCTTCCGCGCAAAGCGCGGGAGGGGGGGAACCTGAATTCAGACGAGGATTCAGAGGCGAGAACGGTAATACAAATCTTTAATGATTTAATGTTACCTTCCGCGCTTTGCGCGGGATGTAGGGGGAACTAAATTCCGACGAGGATTATTTTCAAGAACGGTATAACGAATCGTATTCTTTCTCTAATGATTTAATGAATCGTAAAAGCTTCCACGCTTCGCGCGGAAGGGGGAAAACTGATTTCAGACGAGGATTAGTGTCGAAAACGGTACAACGAATCGTCTTCTTTCTCTAATGATTAAAGGAAACTTAAAAAGCTTCCGCGGGAAGCGCGGGAGGGTGGGAACCTGAATTCAGACGTGGATTAAGAGTCGAGAACTCTCCAAAGAATCGTAATAATTTAATAAATCGTAAAAATTTTCCGCGCTTTGCGCGGGAGGGGAAAAACTAAATTCAGACGAGAATTATTTTTGAGAACGGTACAACGAATCGTCTTCTTTCTCTAATTATTTAATGAAACGTCAAAACTTCCGCGTTCGCGGAGGAGGGAGGGGGAAACTCGCCCCTCCCTGCACCGACCCCCCCCCCCCCGCATTACGTCACTGTTGGTCACCATTACGTACCAATTTTTGGCTCGCATAATTTCAAATTTGGGCCCCCCCTAAGAAATCCTGGATCCGCGCCTGTAAGGGACAATGGGGGGGGGGGGGGGGTGCCCCCAATGGAACATTTTGAGTAAAACGCCCCTGAATCATTAGCCTTTTACACATACAAATAAACATACAATATGTATTATGGTTTTCTACATCGCTTGCATTTGGGTAATAATTTTCAGTTTTCATTCACGATCGACCAGCCATGATAATGCATAGAATGTCAAAATAATGAAGAAGGAAGAAATAGAAACAAAATCAATATAATTTACAGCATTATAATAACATAATCATAATAAATATATGATATGATTATATATTTACAATAATATCTCATGTCATTTTGATTGTACACTTACATCTTTACATAACATAGTAATAATGATTTGATTGATAATGATCATTGACCGAGAGATAATTTAGCAATATTTCTCGTTTCACTGGACATCGATCATGTTGAGTAAGAAATAATGGCGTCTCCGATACAAGAGGAGGGGGGGGGGGGGGGGGGCTCCCAGCCAGGGAATAGGGAAAATGGATCTCGACAGCCATGCGTGATACAGACTGACTGTAGGGTGGAGCAATATCTTCTAGGCCTTCAAAACATTGGGAAAGGGGTGGGGGTCCCCCCCCCCCACTCCGGGGTCGGAATGACCGCATGCGTGTCACCAAAATGTCCGGTAAAGGGGTACTTTTCACACACCGAAGTCCGGCTCGTACATACAAAAAATTGACTTTACACACCGGACTTAGGGGGTGTTTTAAAAAGAGGAAACACGCATATGCGTACCCTAAATAACAATGAGTGGGGGGGGGGGGGGGTGGCCGGGTGCGGGATTTACGGGCTGCAGGGGGCGAGGGGGCAAAGCAATCCAGCATTATAAATCTGTATTTCTAATACAATGTACCTTTCATGTCGAGGCGCATAATAATACTTAACGGAACGTGACTTTTCTCTCCTTTCTCTTTCTCTCACATGCGTTTTTATTTTGCGACAATCTTTTTGTCGTGTTTTGCGCCAATTCAAGTGCCCCCGTCCACCTGCCCCCTTAATTTCGCCATGCGGTTCAGACCCTAGATCTTAAGCGCCATAACTGGAGGATGTTGCCCCGATTTGGCGGGAAACTACCGTATGTCTCACTTGCCGTCTGCTGAAGGCTCTAATACAGATTTCACGCCATTCTGGCCTCCTCAAAGCCAGTGACGGCATCGGCCTTCCGCGGTAAATGAAATAAAACTTTACTAGTCCACCGTTATAGGAGGGGTGGGAGGGCGGCAGGCCGGGGCCCTATAGTTCATTTCCCCCTCCCTTTCCTATCTTCTCCCCTCCCCCTTTTGACATTCGATTGCCTCTAAAGGTAGTTACCCCTAATGACCTTGGTCGTATTTTATTCTGTTAGAAAGTGTCATTTTCCCTCTCAACTTTATAGGAAGATCCAATGCCGTCCGGCAACTCGCAAGGGCCAGTCTGGTTAAATACAAATCAGCAATTCATTCACAGTCTCCTCTTTTGTCAAAAAAGTATGTAATCAGCGTGGACTAGCACCTGAACATATAATATGTGGGAACACAACACTTCATTAAAATCCTTCTTTGTCTTAAATATCTTTATACAGAGCTAGCCATAGATATTAACTTTCTATAGTTCTATAAAAGTCATCGTATTCTTTACTTTTAACCATTTAATTTCTATTCATGACGCTTTCTCCCTTTGTCAGCATCTATCCTGAACTAATTTTCCTCCCTTTTCTTTTCTATCTCTTCTGTTCATCCTGATGTGCTCCTTCAGTTCATCATATTTAATGTTCTTTACGTCATCCCTCTTGAACAGCGGACCTTCTATCTCATCTATCGCCTTTAGGAGAAAGGTTTCTTGGTCCAGGCACGGAACAGCTAACACAGATGTTTAGTCCTAGAAGGCGTGGAGAAAGGTGGTACTATAATGTTCATCAGGTTCTTTTGATCCTTAGACCTGGTCCTGGAACCATTGCCATGGTTACAGCGGTTAATGTCAGTTTGGGCAGTACACACACGTTTCATAATATATCAGACACCCTACGCCGGCTTAGATAATACGACCAATAAGTGACGGAAAGGAGGAGGAAAGTGAGCGGGAATAGGACGCGGGCCAGCTGGTCGATCCGCAGGGCCAGCAGCTTCGAGCTCCGGTGCGAGCCCTGCGAAGGTGAGGGCGAAGACGACGAAGACGACGATTTGAAGAGCCCAAAGAATACGGGATGCTCTTTTTCACCTGGAACATGACAGTCTCTGTGGTTACGACTCTCGTAAGCCATTCCATTCTCGACGTCCTCGTCTAGCGAGTCCATCCTTGGGGTTTCGTTGTCGTAGTTGTTTCGGTACTGTTCATTTCGGACGGGTCGGTATGTTGGTCCGTAGTTGTAATTGGCGAATCGCGGGTCGGGCTTGTTCTCGTCGATGGCGACGGTGTATTCGGTCGATCGACCGCTGGTGGCCGAACGGAACTGATGACGATGGTGACGGTTTGGGGACTCGTTGTCGGGACCACTCAAACAGGTGCTGGGAAAATGGAACTGCATGGTTAAAACAAACAAGAAGAGAAGAAAGAATTTAAAGATCGCCACATGTGAATTTAATTCATTCCCATTGTGTCAATATTATGCAACACGGGATAGTCTCTCCCCATTCTACAACTTCGTGGTCTCAAGTCTGTCTCTGTCTTCGCCTTCCTCCCCAGCCCCACTCCTACTCTCTCTATCTCCCTCTCCTCTTTTCTTCTCTCTCTCTCTCTCTCTTGCTTTGTCTCATCTTTTATTGTGATAATTCCTCCCTATAACCTCCCTCTCTCTCTCTCTGACAATTATTTTCAACACTCCTTACTTCATTGTTCATTGTCCAGAATTTGATTTTATTTTCACACCATAACTGATGGGAGCCAGATATCTCCAAATTTAAACCGCTGCCGTTGTAATTTTACCTAACAAGATAGAGCAACAACGACATATGGTATTACCTATAGGCATGCTAGAAGAAGATTCATACCTTTTTATTATTTTTCCTCAAGACCTTTTGTCTTTGTCTCTCTGTCCTGTCTTTTGTCCATAAATAGTGAACCACAGAGTATTCAAATAAACTGGATATGGCGAAGGCTAAACAAGCATCAAACCAAATATCGATGGCCTGCAAACAGAAATAAAATAAAAAAAAGGAAAGAGGGAATTATCACACAGCATCAAAATGATATGATCATTTCAGATGTGATAATAATCTTTGATGCAATCACGTTTTTGTTCGTTTGGAAATCTGTCATATGGATACTCCTTTCCGAAAAGAATATATATACAAATATGAATATAACTGATGAAAGTATAACACATAATAAAAATCTAGAAGCACCCCGATATAATTTCGATACTGGTACTTTTTAGACCCCAGTCCTGAAAAGAGGTCCGCAAATGAGTTTCCCCATGCATGCTCACATAGCCATTGATTCTGCATAGATGGCTCTGCATTCTCAAGTTGAATAGCCCCATTTACGTCGTAAGTTGTATTGAAATTACAGTGATAAATTATTTGCTATCGAGAACAACTCTGTAAGTTTCATGAAGTATATATATTCTTTAAAAGATCTTATATTTCTTAGTGAATAAATCTGATGTATTTCTTTACCGCAATAACTCTATGAACGTCCATTAATCGCTATTAGCAGCGCTTTTGCACAAGCATGTTGCTGCAACACCACCCCCAAAGGGGTATTATCGGGATTTTCTAAGATCATATCAGGATTTTAAAATAAATTCTTATTGAAAAAAAAGGGCAAACAGCATTTTTTATTGAAAATTATTTTGCGAAAGCCTCTGCGATCTTGTTCTTCTTATTTCCCCATATGGATTTAAAAATAGATCAGAATTTAATTCACGAACCTTTGTATACGAAACTTTCGGCAGGCCGGCGGACCCCGCGTAGCCCGTGGTCGTTGTCGTCATCGTGAGTATGGTGGTGACGCCGAGAGAGACCCGAGCGGCGGCCTGACTGATGTCGATCCAGAAGGACACCCAGGAGATGATGACGAGGAGGGCGGTGGGCATGTAGGCCTGGACCACGTAGAAGGTGAGCTCGCGGATGAGCACGAAGGAGAACTCGATGCAGGAATAGTTGCCTGATGAGAGGGAAGATTGATTTGATTTGATTTGGTTTATTTATTTCTGTTTGATTTTCTTTTTCTTTTGCATTTTTACTAATATAATATTTTATAACAAAAAAACCGTTGCAAATTGTACACGTTTCAAAAGAGTATAATGTCAAATAAAGTAAGGCTGGCTGTAACTAATCGAAAAAAATCAAACTGGAGGGTTGACAAAATA
Organism: Strongylocentrotus purpuratus; assembly: GCF_000002235.5. Taxonomy (NCBI): domain Eukaryota; kingdom Metazoa; phylum Echinodermata; class Echinoidea; order Camarodonta; family Strongylocentrotidae; genus Strongylocentrotus; species Strongylocentrotus purpuratus. The sequence continues at coordinate 26,101,099 of NW_022145614.1, forward strand.
AGCAAAGCTTGATAACATGACTAATAATAAAATAATAATAATACAAATATGGAGGAACACATATTGGTAAAAGGGGAAAGAGAGAGAGAGAGAAGAAAGAAAAAAAGAAAAAAAGAAAGAAAGAGGTGGTGTACATTAATATTCACAGATGTATGTGGTACAATGTAGTTTGATTTCAATTTGATATATGAAGATACAAAGAAGATGCACATTTGAATATTAGGTGGCCAACTTGGGATATAGTTTAGAATGAGAAGACTCACGATGTTTCTGGACTCACGATGTTTTTGGACATTATATACCTCACTTAAGAAATCCAGCCATCTGATTGGTCGAATTGCATTCATAAACTTCAACTGTTCCTGTAAAATTCCCGGTAACCATGCTTAAAACATTTCAATATTTTTAATAACCATGGTTATTAAAAAAATAGGTCAGTCTCCATGGTTACCCCATAGGTTTACATGTTAAAAAATGGTTTGAGCGATGGAGGATACCATACGTGTGCGAAAAATTGGTCGGCAATTTCAATACAATTGAATCTCGATCGATCTTACCGACAATTTTATCTTGCATTGTTGACATGAAGACGAAAATTAACTCTCAAAAAAAAAAAACAACATCTGCCGATAGATCTTGATCTAAGTTCGTGCCAATATGCATTGCAAAAGTAAAAGAAGGGTCCGTTTCATGGAGCTTTTGCGAAGCATCCCTCACGCGGAGCCGTTTTCAATCCATTTTAATGTATATATTGGAGAAAACTGCCAAGCATGTTAACGGCGCGCGATAGCCGAGTGGTCTAAGCGTTGGTTTTCGATACACCTCTTGTTGTACGCAAGAGTTCGAATCCCGTCTTCGACAAAAATGTAAATTATTTTTTATTTTTTATTTTTTAGTCTATTTTTTTTCGGCATATAAAAGTATTAATGACTGCTTTAATATTCGAGAAATAGTTGTTTTCATACGCTCTCGGGAAGGTTACAATTGGGCTATTCCCCTCGGCAAGCCTCGGGGAATAGCACAATTCTAACCTTCCCTTGAGCGTAATAAAACAACTATTTCTCTCAAAGCAGTCATTAATACTATAATATAATACGGTAAGAATGTGAAATCAGCGAGCTGGTTTTGTAAAGACTGTAAACCTTTGTTTGTATATAAAACAGTGTTTAAGCAGTATCCCAAGAAGGTCACTCTTTATTCAGGCCATTCTTTATAATAGGAAGAGATTTGAAATGGATGATGTATTAAAAATGGCTTATTTTTATACCCAGTGATTTCCAAATATTGCTAAAACGACATGATTTTCCGGGTTTTTATTTCACTTTTTTTTAATTATACCTTTTTCTTTCTGCCCCCAAAAGGACCCCGGGTAGCCATTACGCCTGCTTACCTGTGGTATAAAACTGGTCGGTGCAAGGGCCATGACTGAGCTCGGGTATCACACTGAATTGAGGCAACATGATCAATGTGCTGAGGACCACTGCGTCCGGCTCCCTCCATTCCAACGTTAGCTCGTTATCCGTACTCTGATCTAGAAGGCATAGAATAAGGAGGAGAAAAGGGTAATTTCATTCTATCAAGCAGTTAAAGCAGTTTGAAATAAAAACTATGTCTGGAGGCGGTGCGTTTAAGCTTAAATTTTGAAGGCAGAATGAGCGATTTGTAACGCTCATCGTAAACACTCATCGTAATCGCAGTTCCACGGTGTACTGTTTATGCTCACTTCTCTGGCTCCTCCAGGCAATTCTCCCTGGGTGGCCTTAATTGGCCTAGCAGCTGGATTCGCAAACCTGCACTGTGCTACGTAGACCCACTAGAGGTTAGTGCGTTGACCCCACTTAAACGCGTTTACAAATTGTAAACGCATCTTTTTGTGAGTTTACGATCGGCGATCGTGATCGCCGTTTTTCGGTGATTCTACAAAAGTGAGAAAGGACGCAACCGTGTTTTAAACTAAACGCGTAACAGATGCCTGATTCTGGCCAGAAAAAAGATGAGCATAAACATAGAAACAAAGAATCCTCCAGAGTGCAAGTGTTTTTAATTTGCCGACACAAGTTAAAAAAGTACAAATTGGTCGACAACGGTTTGAAGTTTTACCGTTTGAAGTTTACCGACCAAAACTTTGATTTAGCAGTGTGCAATTTTAGTCAATAAATCAGGTTAGATACTGGGTTTATACATTTGACACTTTTCAAAGATGATAACTAAAATCATATACATCAAAGTGGAAGTTTGCCCTTTTCTAAAGTTTAAGTATGAAAATATAACTTTGACAGCATTTCAATTCTTTTCACACTTTGAAAATGAAGACCACCCCATAAAAACCCGTTAAGTTTGTGTATCGATCGCGGCTCCAATTCCAATTTTTTTTTGTGCTCTAGTTCAGTGTCATTAAAACTTCTTAAAACTGATTATTGAATACGACATTATGAAAAGCGGCAGATATGATGTACAATTAGAATATTAAAGATTTATGTAAATAATAATAACAATTAGGTATACTCACAACTTTCCACAACGGTTCTACACCGTTGCATGTCCATGGGGAAAGTCTCAAAATTCATTCGACACGAGAGAACCAACGTCAACCTGTAGTTGGGAGTAAAACATAGATTATAAATGAAATCAAATCGTTCAATTAATAAAAAAGAAGACAATACGAAAATAAAGTCAAGGCGCGAACACGGGCGAAATGGGCATTTGGATAAAATGGATATTTTCCCGTAGGACCGGTCGGTGTTTTAGCATGCGTAAGCCTTGTAAAGAGTCTCTACAATTCAAAACTTAAATATATATTGACACTTAAACTTCATATTTCTGTTTCCCCTCCTTCCCTGGGACCTACACCTCCCACTGACCCTCCGTTGGTCCCTTGCTCCCCTCCCTTTAATTTCTTTCGTTCTCTCTAATATAAATGAACGAATTCTCCCATTTCCTTTCCCTACAAGGTGGGTACATAAATGATGTTTGTTAACTCTTAAAACATTTTATATCACCTCATAGTTATATCGACACTCATTCACATCTTTAACGATTCTAGAGTAAAGGCATGTAGAACTAAATACATTCTTCATCCTAAAATAATGAAATTTGGCCTATTTCCAAACGCCCTATATGACCCTCGCGGTGATTCCTATATCATTGCTACATCGAGTAGAACTTTTCCTTGGCACCTAACGAGTTGTAATTATTCCTTGATTATTTATAACGATTCTTAGATATAGATTACTTGAGTTGAATATATTCTACAACATAAAATAAACTCTTTTAACCCACGCCGTCATTCTTAACACCTGCTCTGATATCAGTTGATTTTATATTCTGGCAACTGACGAGTCATACTCATCTATTGATTATTAATGATAATTCATGAATAAAGAATACTTGACATGAATGCATTTCTCTATCCAATAGTGAACATAGATTTAATTCCAACACTTTTAAACCATCGCCATCACTCTTAAAACAAACTCTGATATCGGATATATTCTTTCTTGGGGCCTTTAGGGAGTTGTAATCATTCATTGAAAGTCAATATTGATTTCCTGAGTAAACATTACTCGAATTGAATACATTCGACACCAACATATAATGAAAGTCGACTTCAATCCACCTCTGTTAACCCTCGCGGTCGTTCTTGAAACTGACTGGATTTTTCTTGGGGGCACTTAACGGGTTGTAATCATTTTATTGATTATTCTCTGCACCTTTGACTCAAGTGGTGCACATGAGAGGAAACGTCCCACGACCCCAAAGGGTAGTCTACTTCTTCGGATTACCAGCGTGGCTGCTTGATTAAAAGGTGTTCTTTGAACTCTACGCTTCTCTTAAAGGTATAAGATTCAACAGTTTTTTTTTTAAAGCCCCTCTGCACTAGTTTGGCAATGAGGGACCTCCCTGCAAGGTCACTGGGAGGTGGTTATCTCATCAAATTAGCTTTAAATTAACATAAGAAAAAGGGCATCATGGGAGATCAACGGCATTGTTGGCTGTATAGAGGGCGCAAGTAGCTATAAATAGTGCAGTGTTTAATAATAATGCGTTATATCTCGTTATCATAAGAAAAATATGTGTACAGTTAGTTTAAGAATAATGTACATAATAAAATTAAAACCTTTAATGAAAGGAAAGTCTCGTTAACAGGGTTCAAAGAAGAATCTGGCATGATATTTCAAAAGCCCCGCCGCTATAGTCCGCCGCTAGTCCTCCGAGACTCGCTCATTGCCATGGTGATGGTAGGGGTGTGCGTGTGAGCGCTTGTGTGTGTAGGGAGGGGGCGAGGAGGCGAGGAGCAATGGTTACTTCATGATATGATTTTGTTTCTTTCTTTCGACCCAACACACGATACCCGTTGCCACGCCGTCCGTATGTCGAAACATCGAGCCCCTTTCACTCTTCGAAAGATGTGGGTTTTTTTTTTAGGGTTCTTGACATTGCCTAGTGATTCTAAAACTTAATGCTAAAACTTCTCCTAGGAATATTGTAAGGATTTGGAAGTTCATTAAAGGTTACTTCAGTACTAAAAAGGGGTCATTACTGACACAATGATTCTTTAAAGAATCTCCTAAAGGTTTTTTTTGACATATTACGGAAAAACGAAATTGATACAAAAAATGAAGGCAAAATACATTTTTCTTGACGTCTTGCTTTGGGGAAAAGTAGTTATTCACAATTCATTCCTTCGTCTCTTATTCCTTCTATCAGAACGTTAGCGAATACGACTTTAAAGTCTGTTAGATATTCTGTTCCACACATTGATCGCGAAATCCTTTAAAAAAAACCCTATCCTAAAGGTTCCACTGTAGAACCCTCTTGGGGTTCTACATTCGGGACAAGGTTCGGAACCATAACAGATCTTAATTTGCAAAAAAATAAATAAAATCTTAGGGTGTATTTGGAAAGCAAAAGTTCTTGTTTCAACGTTCGATTGGAAGATAGGAAATACGTGCCTTTACAAGACCTATACCGGACATGTTGAGTGATTAATCTAAAATAGTTAGCGGGTTCAATCGGGGACGTCTCTCATCAAATACCCTGAAACTTAACATTTTGTTAGGGTTGAGTCTCTGTTCGTATTACTCGACACGGGGCTTGGTGTGTTTAATTCCACACGCCAATGAAAGATTGGAGACCGTAGGCCCCAACTGAACACTTCGGAATGGCATAAATGTCACATTAATTGAGGCAATTTGCAGGATCGACGGCTGTTCTCTTTTAAAGAAGAAAACGAAAACAAAAACGAGCTACTCTTCTTTACTTTGATCAGGTCACGTCTGGTGGTCGATATCACTATTCGCAGCTGGATAAACTAGAGTGTTTAGACACCAGTCTGCCCCTTTGCCGAGACAATCTAGAAACTTTAGCAAGAGAAGAGATTGAAGTTTGATCAAGTTTATTCAATTCTGGCTCGACAAGTGAAAAAACAACAATTAAACACATCTAGCGCTACATACCTAGACATAAAGGTCAGTATTCACAGACTGCACCCTATATAGCTTAAATTCAAGTTTTAAAAAACGACAACTAAGTGGGTATAGGTTTCAACCTCTTCACCCTGGTAAACTTATCATAGGTCTCTAACTGAATAAACAAACAATATTGTGGAACATGGAGTAGATTTCTCACTTCTATGTTAAACTATACAATCCTTTGTATTTTGTAACAGAAACTACTATTAATTTGAGCGCGAAATTGAGGTTGACATTAATGAAGCTCCATTTGTCAGTAGACTAAGTTAAACAAGATTAACATCTTCACTTAACAACCAAGGCTGCAATTATTGTCTTGTGGATAATTATTATAATCAACTAATAAAAATACGGCTATCCAGTGAAGATTTCCGCCTGAAAAGCAATACTTTATCGCCTGTTTCGATTCCGAGACACAACGGTTCAAAGACTGTACCACTGGGCCATCACGCAACTTCATAAGTGAATTCAGATATTAGAAAAAAAAGAATTTCGTATATAACTAGCCCACTCGGCTTTAATCGACACAGTAATATACCTTTAAACATTTGCATGTACTTGATTGTAAATGGGTGCATGCATGGTGTCAAGGGAAACTTGCTCTCGCAGACGATAAGGTGCACGGTTTCACGATTTTAATCAACACTCGTGACGATAATGATCGATCGCTCAGTCGAGATTTAGATACATCAAAGTGCGAAAACCCGGCGCTAAATTGGTCGGCCGCCTCATCACCCCCACTAAAACGAATTAGGCTCCGGATTTAATTTAACCCGATTTCCTACTTTCGTGAATTTTCTGCCTATTTCGGCGCGGCACATAAGTACTCTAAATTTACTTCATGGTGGAATTTTGGAGAAAAAATCTGTACACTAGAAAAGATATTATGAGAGCTGTTGCTTGAGGCAAATTACGTACCATGCAACAATTTGATTTTGATTTTGAATTATTTATCTATTTTCCATATAATGGGAAGGATCACCCTTTTCAGCTACAAGCTGGTCTTCAAAGGGGTCTACCGTGTTGTCGGTTTTTATTTCGTTATATGAAGAAAGCTTTCGCTAAGAAGTGGAAACTCGGACCACTGATTGTCGAGTGCAAATTAATAGTTAGGGTCAGTGAGTGTATGGAGTTTTTGGTGTGAGTGATGCTGAAGGTGTGCGTTTTGGTGTGGGTGATGCTGAAGGTGTGCGTTTGTGTGTGCGTGTGTGTACGTAGGTGTGTGATTAAGCGCTGCGAACCTAGTGAAAGGGTCTTTCAGGGCAAGTCCGAGATATCTAGTCATTTTCTATTCCATACGTTACCAAGTATCCTGGAATACAGAAAATAATTAACATTGAAAAGGATCATTCTTCTTGATGTTTGTTTTTGTCCAGGTAGGCCTATAGTAGGGCTATTAACACAATACATTTAGACTAAAGTCTTTGATGTGGTCGGTAACCTATGGAACAAAAATACCTTAGACTCACCCTTTTTTTCAATTGACGTTTAGTGGAAGATACAGCTACAGTGAATGGCAGAACAATTGAGAAATGTAATTGTGCATTTAGGATTGTGTCACAATGTTAGATACCGTTAATTTGGTACTTTGATTTTCTTATAAGAGATGTTTCATCCCCCATGTTTTTCCCCTTTCTATGCTTGTTTGACTTCTAGCATATTTGATTTTCCAGGCGCGAACTCCTGCCTCTCTTAAAACGATAATTTCCGCCAAGCGTTCTAACCCAGGCAATGAAAATTTAACGAATCTCTTCTTTTCTTGCATGCGTCGAAATTGGGAACAATGATCTTCGTGAGTAGATTGTGAGGAAAGAAATCCGCGGATAAAACGAAAATGTTAAATGTTTTATGAGACATCCATCTTTGCCGCTTAAGAAGACATGCCCCGGGGTCGAGGATGGTAATCATGTATTCAACTCCTCTTCCGTTTTACGTGATGCAAAGAAACTGATTCTCATCTTCTCTGCAGGCGACAGTTTGCGTGACAATGAACGATCCCATGATAGTAATCGGTAGCTGGATAATAAGCGGTAGAGGTGACAACGATTCCCGCCAAACTCCATGAGCGTAACAAGTGAAGGGGAAAGAAAAAAATGTTGCCTTGGAAAAGAACTGTTGTCGTCAGTCGTGGTTTGATGGAAGAGGCGCATGACATGGTGAATTTAGATACGGACACGGAAGGAAAGAGTGCAACATCGAAAGAAAGGGTGAGGAAAAGAAGGGAGGGGTAGAGGAGAGAGAGAGAGAGAGAGAGAGAGAAGAGTAGGGAGGGAATCATGAGGAAAGGAGAATAGTAGATAGACAGAAAAGACAGAACGATAGATGGATAGAATAAACGACAGAGAGAGAGAGAGAGAGAGAGAGAGAGAGAAAAGAACATGATATTAATAGGAAATACTGTACACGAATAAAGTGTATGGGTGTGTTGGAGTGACAAAGAAGTTGGGGAGAAATAATGAGAGAGAATGACAGAGAGAAAATGAAAGTAGATGACAGTGAGATGGGGGGGGGGGGGTAAAAGAAAAGAAGAAGAGCCACGAACGCAGGTTCGAAGCTGAGTCACGTCTTTCGGAAGGTGACGTTAAAGGTCGGTCTCCAGACGTAGATAATCATATCTGATTGATACACGTCTGTAAAAACCCAATTACACACACACAGGTAATAAAAGACGTACTAGTATGGAAAATAGCATTTTCATTTAGTCATGGAAAGCAAATCAAGATAGCTGTAGTATACAAAGTAAAACAATAATTTTGGTATCAAATTCAAGTTATTTTCGGCCTTAACTTTAAAATGTTGGGTACAAAACTTGCCTAGCACGATGCTTATGATGTATCCAACCAACTTTGGACATTCTATTTTACCCACCCTGAGCAACATATTGTCCAATAAGGATAACAAATATGGAATACTTACTTTGAAATGGCAACATATTAACCAAGTTGAAACAAAATCCAAAAGTGGGTGGATTCATAATTATCCTAATGGCACATTTTTTTAATACCATTATTTGTGTATAGGTGTCCCCTGTTTCCCAAACGGCGTAAGCACCACATGTTTTTGAACGGGTCTGTTGACAGTGTTTTCTTCTATAGACAACTCACCTGTTGAGAGGCAAACGAGCAATAATTCTTAGGGTGTTTCATAAAGATCCTAAGTCGAACTTAAATCTAAGTTGGACTTCAACGTTATGGAGAGCCATTTGTAGCCTTAAAATAAAATATATTCAAAAGGAAAAAGCCAAGTACTTTCGACTTCTCATAAATTCCACATCAAGAACATGAAATTTCCTTGATAATAGAAAATATGGATTATTTGAATCAACAATTTATGCCTTTTAAAATAACTTTTACAAAATATTTTTAAAGATGCTAACGGCTTTCCATAATAGTTAAGTCCAACTTAGAGATTAGTTCTACTTAGGATCTTTGTGAAACACCCCATATTATGATAAAAAAATTCCACTTACTTCATGCTGTAGTAAATATCCCCATTTGGATAGATGCGAACGAGCCTATTTGGTTGCGTGACGTCATGATAGTTGGCCTGTTTCTCGTTGGCGAAAAATAGATCCGGGGCCCAGATCTGTTCTATCATGTCCTTCCCCGATCCTAGGTAAGGCAAGTGGGACTTGTTCCCGTAGGCTAGTCTCGGATCGTTCCAGTACTCCTTCAGCAGGATGGTCATTCCGAAGTCCTGCAATGAAATAAAATTAAGATGTATATTATTTGATTCTTGATATTATTTTGTGTTTCACTTTTTTCTGTATAACTATGTTTTGTAGGACTTTTGTGTCTATTCAGCAAAAAGACGTAAAACGGATTTTTCATTTATATCTGAATCCTGTCACCTTGATCAGATATAAATGAATAAAGTAAAGGAAAATATATTTACGGATTTAAAGTATTACTACGTAGGGAAAGTTTCCAAATAAGGAGAGATGTGTTTTGCAGTTAATCATCTTGATAGACCATTTTAAATAGAGGGCGATTTGACAGTCTGTCGACAAGTTAAGCCGAAATTCGATTTGATTAAAATTTTTGTTTGACACAATAAAGTAGCCTATGGAGGGCTAAAACGTTTTTTTTTTAAGTTTCAAGTTTGGTCAAATTAACATTTTAAAGAAGATGTCACATCCATAAGCCCCGTTAGCGATGCACCTGATTCGGAATATAACACATCATAACTTTCAGAATTTCGCCCATTATGATACGCACTCGAATAAGATATGTACGAGTTTTGGAATTACGGACCTTCCAAATAATTAGCACAATTTGCAAGAACGATCCGTCGGAATATTGAAAAAGAGGTTTTAACCTTAAAATTCATTAGGAGGGCACGATTATTCATTACTAATTAAAATTCACATATCTGGTTTGACCTATTTCATTACTCACGACCTAATATGACTATATTTCTTCAAATATAGTATGGCAATTTTCAAATTATTACACACATAATGAGGACGAAAAATTGCGTATCCACACATTAATAAACGGACGGGATGATTTTTTTTCTCGCGAAGGGTAAATGGTGGAATGCATCTATACAGGCCATTTCGGTGAAGACCCTTATAAACTCTACTGATTTTTTCCTCTGTTATAAACAAAAAAGGGAGGGACACTACCGAATCATATTTGATAATCATCAGAGAGGTACAGTCCTATAAAGGATTCCTTGAAATTTCTTCAAACATAACGCCCACAACTGAGAAGTAATTTTGATTTGATTTATTCATTAATTTGATTAACTTGATGTTAATTGTACGTCTGCCTTTCATAAAAAATGTACACACATTGCAGGCAAATATAGTTAAAAAATAATGCAGAAGATAAGTGTATACCTCTCTTCAATTTATTAGATTAAAATGAGATTCAAGATTCAAATGATTTTATTTCCCATGCAAAACATAATACAATGAATAAGTATAGTATAAAAAATATACAATGAAACAAGACAAATATAAAATAGATGACACGAGAACAGAGGAACTAACTCGAAGCAGAGCTTGTTGAAGTATTAGTTCCTCAGAGGCTGTATTACAATACGTCTAGAAAACAAATGAAATTAACATGAAAAGTGGTCGATATGTCACTTTAAAATGGCTAATTTTGCTCAGAGCTGCACACAGATTTAACAAAATTTGTTTTTAATTTCAGAAATAATTATTAAATAAATGACTTTTTTTTAAATAGAAAAAAAAAAGAAAATAATCAAATACGACTGCTTTTTGTCCATACGGGAAGGAACATAAAGGTCCATCGATTGTAAATTTATTTTCATGCAACTTAATTTCACCTTTCACTCTTTGATTATCCTCTATTCGCATCGTCCAACGCGGTTCACAACAAAGTCATCTAAAATGTTCGAAAATTTAATGAAGTTTAATGGGTTTGGATATTAGATTTTAAGTGCATATTTATTCGGAAATGAATTTTGCCATTTCCAATACATAAATGAATAAAGTAAAGAAATTAATGAATAGAAATATTTTTCTTCACTCGCCGGCATGAAAATGCGCAACCTCCAAATCTCAATTACGTGGCCAAAATTCATTAATATAACCTAGCCTTTTACTGCTTTGAATTATATCGTAAGGGGAAAAAATATTGATGGAAAGGGCAAAGGGTGCTGGAAAACAAGTAGGATCTGGACAGATGGTTCTGAGATAAGGGGACAGGGGGAAAAAGATGAAAATGGTTGAGGTTTTGCTTCATGCTCTGCCGGACTTCGTCATGGCTTGATGCGGCGTCGAACGCGGAACAACATCATCAGCAAAACGGTCATGACATTCAGTTACTGCTAAAGAGCAAATGATGACCTGAATGTATAGGGCACTCCTTTTCACCTAAAGCTATGGATTTCAGTATGCATGGCTTGTAACCAATTCATATAATGTACGTGGCAATTAGACAAACTGAATGCTATATTTAAATTATGATTTATCATTGGATAGTACTCACTTATATGCGAATTGGGTACTTATGGCGAATAATTACATAATCGCGATGTTACAGATGTTAATACATGAAACACTGTGAAAAGGTTGGACAATATTTTCCGTACAGTTTGCCCAATATTGTGCCAATAGTCAACCCAACCATTTGGTTGGCAATATTTTCCCCAGTGGTATTGGTAAACGTTAGTACCCAACTTAACACGGTCAGAAATGTTTCGTATTTTGTCAAGATTGTCCCAACAAGTGGGCTACCGTATAGTCGGGAAGTTGAAGGGTCATATCTCTGCACAAATGTTGGTCAAATCTTGCTCAACAAAAGAATTACCAACGTAAATTTACCCATTTGTTAAACAGTGATACAACATACATAACAGTGAAACAAATACCAATGATTTAGCTTGAAACTATACAGAGGTTTTAATAAACACTGGGGGGGGGGGGGGGGGTGATATATAAAAAAAAAGATACCCCAAAACTAGGGCTAAGTATTTGGAACAACTTAAAAAGCGTATCGCATCTTGTGTATGCGATGCAGTAAACAAAGTGGGTGTATTGAAAGTAATGTTACTTCCATGATAAACAAAAGTAGTTAGGCAAATCTTCTATTTAGTGAAAGTACAACGGAACAACCTGGCATTAGAAAACGATCAAAGAGAAACAAATATTTTGAAGTATATATTGCAAGAAATGTAGAATGATATTAACAAGAATAAAATAATAACATCGGGTATAGTCAAAGGGAAAAAAGGAGTATAGATAGACAGAACAAATAAAGTGAAATAAAGAAGAACAAAAACAAGAGAGGAGAGAGGAAATAAAAGGAGATAGTGAGCGGCGAAGAGGAAAGAGGGTATGTAACGGTGACAGGTAAACAGGATAAAGAACGGAAATTGGTACAGTTTTAAAGTACAACGGTATTGCGAATAATCTGAAATAAAGGGTAGGCCTAAGTAGAAAAAAAATATACTACGAATGCAGATTTACTCATATCAAAATTGAGCGTTTGAGTCACGTACGGAATTGTAGAGTATTTTATGTACCTCTGGGTTTTACAAGGCGGTAAGTCAAGAAAATTGGTATTTCTTAGGTTAGAACTCTGTAGCGAGAAACAGATCCACGGGTTTGGGGGGGGGGGGGGGGTAAAGTGTCATGGTGAAGTTCAGACTTGAAAAAACGAAGTCCAAAACTGTATTTAAATCGTCCTTGTTTTCACGAAGTGACGGTAGTGAGGAAAATCGTAACGCAAAGTGAATGCAATTTTTTTTCACTACCGTCACTTCGTAAAAACAGCGACGAAATATATATTTAAACGAAGAGCCTAAACTAGACATGTCAACTGCAGGACAATCTAAAACTCAAGATACTGCATGACATTAAACAGCATGTAGAGAAGAAACCGTGCGTAACTTGACGTCATATCAAAAATAGATGTCATGTCTTCCTCGCCATGGGGGCGTTTCTATTTTCAAGGAAAAATAAGGGAACGTCATAAACACAATCTTAATAGGGGCATCTTTATAAGCCCCTTATTTTTTTAATCAAGGAGGGAGTCCCGATAAACTCGTGTCAGGACAACTATCCTGGACAATTTTTGTCCTAGAACAATTCCCTCCAGACACCTACCTCCAGTTTACTTCTCCCCCAAAAGACCACACCCTAGATGTACCAATACTCGAGGCAACTACTATTTTTATGGACATCCAAACTGGGTGGAAAGTATTTAAAAATGGATTACTGTCTTGTCGAAGGACTTTAATGCCGGGCTGAGATTCGAACCCTCAACCCTATGATTGAGAGTCAAGTGGATGGACCACTATACCATGATACCTCCTCTAAAATGTCTTTCGAGGTTTGAGAATATGATATGTGGATCAGTACATGATATGACAATGAAAAAGAAAAAAAATGGTGATATATTTTCAATTTTTATATTCAAAGAAATACAATGGAACAAAATTATAACAATAATACTGAATAAAAAATAACAAATAGATATAAAGAAGAAGGGGGAATGCAGATATCTTACCATCGTAATTTCGGTAACAGAATCCAAACTGATGATATTGATACTGCACGCAACGTTCGTGGCTGCTCCTGTACAAAGACAAAAAGACACGACATTTTTCAAAGGAGATTTCAGTTTCAGAAAATTCTCTTTAATTGAGAACCGCCAGATTTAACAGGTAGACTGCCTTTCATGGAGAAAGCAATCGTGATATCACGTGGTTTATAAGCTCAATGATATCAAGAAGTTTATAAGTTGCGAAGATCAGTATAAGGTCTCCTCTGAATGACGTGTTTTGTCATGCCTGTAGGCAAAACATATTAATGTAAATACATTCTAACATGATCTTTTAGGACTAAGAATAAAAACTATGAATAAAAACTATGAAATCATATAGGACTATGAAATATTGCGCCTAATGGACGGAGCTCAGAATCTCCATGATCTTAATACAAGTTGTTTTTTTAACGTAATTTTGTTACTCTCCTCATCCTTCATTTTCCAAATTTTTGCCAATTAAATTTATGTCAGGTTTTTTTAGTAAACATGGAGCTCTTTGAAAACTATCAATATTTCTGAAAATGACGAGTCTGACATGTAACTTCTTTATACAGATTAATTAAAAGATAATCACTGACCTAAAAGTAAAGTATTTCCATGTCATTAATCCAGTAATTCCGATCAATAAATCACATTTAAAAACTTCAAGAAGTACCGAATTTCTGTGGAAAATAATTAGAAGTTTCAATCAACTGATGCCAAATTCATCCATATAAATCAAGGTAAGGCATGGATAAGATAAGTTAATCCTTCTTCAAACCGTGTATATACATTTACAAACAAAATATACTGACAAACAAACCAAACAAACAAAATAAAAACTTGTAAGATATAAATGATATTGAGTATAAAATTGTCCTGACCGAGACTACACATTTATTCGTCTTAGAACCTCGAAATAGTGAACATAATATGGCTCAATAATATTGTAGGATAAGCTTTCTGGGTTACACCTTGTATTTTTTAAAGAAATAAGAGCCCTGAAAAGGATAGGTAAGCTGAGGTAAGAGCTCTTCGTTCCCGATGCTTCGTCTTCGGAAAAAATCAATACGGAAAGAGGATTGTTACCCTTTTTTTTGGACCAGTTTAATAGAATTACGGCAGGAATAAAAGATGCATTGGTTTCATATTTTCTGATAATTTGATGAAATTCGAGGATAAATCGTTGTAAATGATACCCATAAAGGGGGTTTAAATAACTGATAGCAAGATAAAGACAATAACATTCTACTTATTTATAGAAATTACTTAAAATGGTGGGCAAAAGATGTTTCAAATATATCGAAAAAAGAAATCGATACATAACTAGCCGTTGTCAAGTGCTAGAAAAATGCCAATAATAAAAAAGGAGTTTAAAGCGACAAACACGGCGAGTCTTTTGTTATCCTTGAAATATATGGAATGCCGGAAAAAGTCGAAAAGGGCGATTAAATAAAATCCAAGAATGCAATAACTGCCCCCCCCCCAAAAAAAGACTACTTATGTGACGATGTTTTTTAAGTGTCATTCGTATACGACATATTCAAATTGAAAAGAAATGTCAGTGAACGCAATGCCCTGCTTGTAACTGCTTTAACTTATTCATCACTTTAGTATAGCATTCACCACATTTCATTAATATCACTTTTAATTTGTAGATGTTGATTTATCTATTAGCAGAGTTAATTGGTTTAATCAGTTTAGTTAAGTAGCACTGTTAGGAGTTTTGTTTTCACTACAACGCAGTAGAGAACATTTATATAGAAGTTGCGCTATATAAATATATCTAATTATTGTCAATATTACAAGTCTAAGTAATGACGTCAGTTCCTAATACATTCAACAACCAATAAATTGAACCAGGCGACTTCATGTGTATAAAGCATTTCGCCACGTTTCCCCTTTTCTATATGCATCATTTTCAATTTGGAGTGTAAGGAATACCGGCTGATTTTTTCAATTTTCTAACCAACCCCTTCAAAACAAATTACCTCAAATATCTCAAATCCTATCAAAGGGGTGCCACTCCTAATTCGATTGTTACGGAACATTAGACTTTGAAATTGGATGAAAGGTTTGTGACGTTGTTGCGTCTTATTTCATCACTTACGATAATCCAGTCAGCGAGAGTAAAATAATTCACTTCTTTTTTTATTAATTCATCTTCCATCTTCTTTTACCGTGGGTGTAAAGAAGGCATACAAAGGTTTTTTTTTATCTGATTGATTGTGTGATTAGGTTGAAAATGAAAGCTTTAATATGTCTTGAAGGACGGTTAATCATTTCTCAAGAAACTCAAGAAAAGTGGATTTAGAACATGTCGTCACCTAAATCGCTTACCCACGCGCGTTTTTGCACGGGTAGAATTAACAATTCATTTTGTGTCAGTTCAGTTTTTAGGGAATGATTTTGATTATAGGTCGATTTCATACCCTATATTTTGTTTATAATTTGTCTTCATTCTTCATTTCTTCATGTATTTGATTGTTTGTTTATTCATTGTACATGCTATGATGGAAGCATGACAATTAAAGTGCACAGACTTTCCAAAATATTTATAAAATCACATTCCAAATTGCAAGACATAATAATGTGGTTTGTCATATTGTACATAATCATCTCTAATATTCGTCAGAATTTCCTTCCTTTTTTCGGGGGGGGGGGGGGAGGGGGTTGGGGGCAGTATCGGAACTCACTTGCTGGTGAGCTCCAGAGTACAGAGTCTAGAAACGATGCGCACCGCGGTGATCTTACCGTATTACGAAAAAGTAACAATTGTAACTGTACCTGTTTATAATTTCTAAGCCAGGTTATGAATAGCCCAAAGAAGTAAACCGTGTACTCTCATAACCTCACGTCTGAACTGATGTGATGTGATATGGGTAGATATTATGATGAAAACGATGTGATATTATAATGTGAAATGATGTGATGTGATATTATAATGTGAAATGATGTGATGTGATATGATGTGATGTGCGGTGGTGTGGTGATGTAATACAATGTGATGGTTTGTGGTGATATAATGTGATGCTATATGATATCATGTGGTGGGGTAATGCCCTGGGTAATGTTCTATTAGGGACTTTTAGATTTACACGACGAGAACGTGGACTGCGACGCGATACATCCTTTTAAGGCAATGTGACGTCCTTTTAAGGCACTGGCAGTGACGTCACATTGCCTCAAAAGGATGTCACACGAGCAGTCCACGTTCTCGTCGTGCAAATCTAAAAGTCCCTATTATGATGTGATGTGACCGTCACTGGTGCCTGTATAATCCATCTCCAATTGGGAATGCACACAGTGGCTATAACTGTGTCCATAAGCATATACTCAACATTGCGTATCTTTATTCAACTAGTTTAGTCTAGAGATTATCAATAACTTAATAAAGAAATAAAGGATGACGTTTTTGAAGAAATCGAAATGTCCTCTGCAGATCTCCTGCATGCAGATCACCTGTTCAAGAGAAAACACGCATGGTTACTTTCAGTAGTACAGAACAGAAAGAAAAACAACTACAAGAGCGGAAGATTATAGTTCTTCAGTCGGTATATTTGTCCTACAAATTCACCTGCAACAGAGGAAGTTATTAACCAGTCGTCGATAATGTTTACATGAGTATGGACATCAATGAAGAGCATTACGCATTTGACATTCGAAAAATGTGAACAACATCGTAGCCATGAATATGTGGACGTGCATGGGACCGAGAAAAGTTTCGTAAAATTATTAACAGGTAGTTTGACAGCGTGAACACAAAGAAAGGTTTTTCTGAATCCATTGCTACAATGCATAATTGACATATATATATTTATTCTGATGAATCTTGGTTGGAAATATAGTCTTGAAGATGATGATGATGATGATACAAATGATGAATGGTATTGGTAATACTACGGACGATAATGGTGATGACGATAAAAATGATGAATGGTAATACTACGGACGATAATGATGATGACAATGAATGATGTCAATAATAGCGTAGTAGATGGTTTTGATGGCGACGATGACGGTTTGCTTTTCTTCTTCTTTCTTTTTTCTTCTTTTTGTTTACCCATGACTTTCTGGCATTCTAAGATACTTGTTTTGGAGATAAAAATGACAAAACACATTTAATCAGCTCCGAATCCAGGACCTGTCGATTCCAAGACTATTGGTATCTAAGATACTCCATCATCATTATTTCTATAAGATGTGCGATGACATGGCAACATGTAGATGACAATGATATACGATGATTATGTGGACAGTGAATCAGTAGAAGTGGAAACTGTTTTTTTGTGCTTTATTTATTTCGGGGGGGGGGGGGTGGAGGAGGAGGTGCCCTGTTGTAAAGTAATCGAATGTTGGTCTACTAATTTCACCTGCTTGGGATAAAGTCATTAGTCTTTTCTAGTCGACCTCATTGAGTCGTGCTTGATGGGAAAATCTATGAAGACTCGAGTGCTCTTGACATTCGTAGAATGTGGAAGCCTTATTATTGACCCAAAGGGGCCGACTGCAATGTGGGCTATTCTAGTACTAATTGACAATGATGTGGTGGTGGTGGTGATGGTGGTGGTGGTGGTGATGATGATGATGATGACGGTGATAATGACGATGGGGATAATGAAGATACCTATTATGTAATGATTTGGATATTAAATGAGAAGATAGGGGTAAAGGATGATGTCCATGAGAAGTTCTGAAGAGTGAGAAGGAAGAAAAGGAGAGGATACAAGGCAAAGAGGAAGGTATAGGAAGAGGGAAGGGAGGAAGAGGGAAGAGGGAAGGGAGGAAGAGGGAAGAGGTAAGGAAGGAAGAGGGAAGGATTCAAGGAAAAAAGTTTAGGAGTAGAAACAGGAATGTACATGTCGGAAAGGCTTTTTTTTAATGTGGAAAGGGCAGGGATGAATGGGTGCATGAATGGGAGGGGGAGATGGAGGTTGAGCTGATGGGGGAGGAAAGGTATAACAAGGGATTAGATGAAGGAAGGGAGATAAGGAGATGGAGGAATAAGCAAGAAGGAGGTTGAGGAGAGGGAAGGGAGGAGGTAGTGAAAGGAGATGGTGAAGAAGAAATCCGAGAGAAAGAGGAGGAGAAGAAGGGAAAAATAGAGGGAAGGATTAATTTCGGAGCGCATTGTGATGCGATTAATATTACTAACGACCATATTGATAGTACTGCTCGGGGCATTGATGATGATGAAGCGATTTCTCTCTCGCATAGACAGTGTCATTGTCAGAATATCAAACAAAATATTGTCAGATACAGCAATTCTTTAAAAAATAGAAAAAAACACAGAGAAAAGTAACAAAAAGAATCACCCTGCCCAGGTCTGCCCCTGCCCCTTAAACCTCCAAAAAACAACAACAACAGACGCATATTAATTAACCCGTTCACTACGGCATTGTAAAAGTCCCATAGGCAAATACAGGTTCCCGTAGGCAAAGGATTAACAACACTTACCCCCAAAGTTTGGCCGGACCCTGTGATCATAGGTTTGAAGTATCTCATGCAAGATGGCGGACGGTCCGCTGAGTCCAGCAGGTGGCTCGTAGCTCGATGATAACGAATTTTCCGACATATCGACGTCGCTCATGGACATCGACGAAGCCGATGTGGGCGGAGACTTAGCGGTGACCGATTCCATCGTACTGTTCGAATATGAAAATAAAATGCAAACGAGATCGAGTGAATGAAATGATTGAAAATCATCTTATGATGTCCTTGGAGTTTGCAAAGATAAAGAAGCTTTACCCCCCCCCCCCAAAATCAGAAATTTGATAAAGATACGAAGATTAAATCAATATTAGTCGTTGTGAGTCCAGACGTTTGAGAATTCGTGACAAAGTAAAAAAAAAAAAAAAAAAAAAAAATTACCAACGAAAATGGGCCGGTGCCCTCATCAATTTTATTTCTAAAGTTTTGCATCACAACCATTGCTTAACATTACTGTCTCTGCTTTGCGAGGCGACGTCGCGATAGATCTGAAAAGCGACTGAATTCACATTTACTGCATTTTTAAAAGGAAGCTTATACTCTTTTTTTTGGGGGGGGGAGGGGAGTCTGAGTTAAACAAATCTGTCGACCTGTCCGAGGGGTGGATTGCCCAAATGGCCCCTGTAAATATGATATTAAAATGGTCGCAAGGTTATAATTTCTATTTGAATCTATAATATAAAAGGCATTTTCCCAACACAGATTTTTCATTGCATTTATCTAGATAAACATTATCATACTAATAAAAAATGGTATCAAATACAAAAGACAACGCTTCCCAGATTAGAAGACGAGGTCAAAGGTCACAACATCCATACATTTCTAATACAATACTTTACCATGCGGTTGATTTCAGCTTCCATTTTGCGTCTTTAAATTGAAAGATAATAACCGGTTTTTAATATACATCGGACTGACCGCTAATGTTTACCTGCTTGAGAGTGCAAACAGCGAGGACAGAGTTAAGTCGATTTTGTCCGCATTCGCAAACAAATCGACGCCATCTTCCCACTTGTTTGGCATACATTCACTTTTCACTTTTACCGCGCAATGCAAGATACCGTAGAGGGCAATGCCTCAGAAGTATATAGGTTAATCGTTGGCTAAAGTACAGGCCATATGTCACAGGTAGCCACGTTGCAATGCTGCGCACGAAATTGCAATGGTACATGCTCGAGCACGCCAAACTCTATTACAAAATACTGTTAGCAAATGCATTGGTTAAAAAATGCCGCGAAGCTTGACGACAGGAAAATGATTTAAGAAAAAAGCGTTAAAATAGATTGATTTTTCCTTGGAAATATTTTCCCTCTTCCCATTTTCATTTTTTAAGGGTGGTGGTTCAACCATAATGAAAGGCAATTTATGAATGCGTTTTCACCCACAAAAAGTTTGACTGTATCCTTAAAAATGTCCAACAATAAGCAGCACCTTCTAGATGCTCACTCACATAGGTTGCATTTCAAATGCCATTGCACCATAAATCTTTCTTTTGCGAAAGGTTGCCCGGTGAAATATTGACAATGCTTCTTTGAAAAACTGCAAAATCTTCGTCGTTTTGGGGGAGATTGAAAATGCAAATTTTTTTCATACACTGAGCACTTTAAAGTGCCATTAGGACAGTACTATTGACTAGACAGCAATCAGTTTCGTGTGCAATATGTAATGTCACAGATGGTATAATTTGGGAGATACTACAACATTTAATAATTAGCAAAGAATACACTGTATTTTTTGCTCTATATTCTGCTATTGTTTCTCTTATTGTTCAATTATGTTGAATCCTGCATATACTGTTGCCCCTTGTAATGGAGGAACACATAACGAAAAGAACATCAAATTAAGTTGGATGAAAACATAATGTTTGCGTCTTATTAAAATGGCCTCAGGTTGATATTTTCGGAAGTTGCGATGGTGATTTTAAAGAAGGATAGGCCTAACAAAGAACAAAAAAGCTCACCTATTTTTCACCTGTACCAAAATTCAACCTTCTCTTTAATCGAGAACCCCGATAGCATATTCTTGCTCAAATAATCGGCGGTTGAATCAATTTATGGGAATAAGGTTATGTGTTTGTCTCAATGTGCCTGTACCTATATAGGCATACCCTACGGATGTTGAAGTGTCTCGAGGAATCGGATTGAAGGACTAGATTGGTTGCGATTTAAGGTTTGAAAAGAAAAAGGAGGAGAGTTAGGAAGATGACGATGACGAAGGAGAGGAAGAAGAAGAATTTATGCATGAGAAGTAGCTATAGAATCATGAGTGAAAGTAAAAGTACATGAGAAAGAAATAGAGACATGGGTAGCATTAGGAAGAAGATGACAGCGGAGGTATGGACAAAATATAATTAATGACGAAGTAGAGTAATATTAGGAGAAAGTATGAGAAATAGAAGTAGGTGTAGAAGTAGAAGAAGTATGATTAGGAAGAGAATTGCACGACCGTATACACACAAAAAAAACGTAGAGGTAGAAAAAGCTAGGAGTAGAAGAAACAAAAGCAGACGTACAATAAGCAAGAAGAGGAGAAATATAAAAGAAGACGAAATGATGCAAAAGAGCGATTTTAGAAGTGGAACGTGAAGTGTAGAAGAAGAAGAATATTGAAAGTAGGAGTGGAATTTGAAGAAAGAGAAGTAAACAGGCAAAAGAAAAGGGTAGAAGTAAATAAGGTATAGAAGTGACCAGAAGCAGAAAAGCGGGCCACTCCATCTTTAATATTTAAACGGTTAGACTAGAGAATACCAACTTATCGCTTACAGCTATACGGTTATCCTATCAAATATTTGCTATCGTAGATACAGTTTTGCTGGCGGAGGATTATGTGCCTACCCTGCAGTTGTTGATGTATATAGAGGAATCGGATTGGGGGAGCGGATGCGTTGGGAGGTTTGAGGCTTGGAGTACGAGGATTAGGAATATATTGATATCAAAACAAAAATTTAGAAAGATGAAGAGGAATGATAAAAAGAGGAGTTGAAGAAGTAGAACATATTCAAGTAACTAGATGAGAAAGAAGATTTGAAGGAAAGAGGTAGAAGAAATAAAGAGAAAGACAAAAGAGTGGCAAAGGTTATTATTAGGAAGGGGTGCATAATTTTTCAGGGAAGAAAAACAAACACTGTCTCTTTACTTTAGGAGCCAATGGTCAGGAGCGGTAACACGGATGGGGAGGGGGGGGGGATTTAAATGACTGAGTGCACAACTATTCCCCAGGCCATGCCATAGTATTCAATGGAGAACGAAAACCACGTCAATTTCGAATCGATTTCACCTTACCCTACATCACTTTACAGCTTCCAAACTGTTTTCGAAAGCAGAGAGTCAATTTGCAGACACTTGGAAGGTGTTTCCCCCCCATGAAAAAGATCGATCGACTGAGCAAGTCAGATAGGAAACTGCCCTGATTATCAAGGCAACGTAAGTGATATCCAAACATGGATCGGTAAATAACACACAGGAAACGGGGGAGGGGTGGGGGTTACAGAAACCAGGGGCTGATCAATCACTTTATAAAAAACGAGATAAGGGAGCACCGTTTCTAAAACATAATCTAGCAAGCAAACATAAAAAAAATAGATGAATACAAAATTTAAGGTGTTTTTTTCTTCAAAGTTTCGAATGCCATGGGCGGGTTCCGAGTCGGAGGGGGGGGGGGGGAGTGGGCCGGTTGTGCACCCCTTAGACTCCGCCACCGCAGAAACAGCACCATCATGACAGCAACCCTTTAGCACTGTAAGCTATAAGCTATTTCACCACCCACACACCCACTTACCCACTTATTTCAACGGTCAAATTCTAGAAATGGACTACGAGTCATAGGTGAGAGATTTAGTCGCAGAAGAACTCGTACAAAGATGGATTCTTTTGTAGCCTAAAAGTTCCCCCTTGTTATTACTATCTGCCCCCCCCCCCTTTCTCTGCATACTTCTTTTCTTTCTCTTTCTCTCTCTCTTCCTTTCAGACAAGCAGGTTCTTTTAAAAACGCAGTTTTATCATTAATGATGGAGGTAACCTCTTGACAACCTCGTCTAATTTGCCCGAGCTAATTTGTCTTTATTATGTATGTAATTCCTTCCTGTTTGTTCAAGGGAAGCATTTCCGCACTTTTCTCGGCCAATGTCGCCACACCTGATCTTAACGCCAAAGGCAAGATGGCTTACGAAAGGATAAATTTTGCAATCAAGATCATTTTGTCTTGCTCTACGCTTTTTTTTCCTTCATCCTTCTACATTTCTCTTTATATTTCATTTGGCTTTCGTAACCTCTGCAATTTTCATAGAATACAAGTCAAATCCAAAGGTTAAGTAGAACAGGGACACATAAAGGCCACTAAGTTAAAATGGTGTAGCAACCCCCTTGTGTAATATCTCAACAAATTCAAACGACGAAGTACAGACAAATCGAGGGTCAATCAAGTCTGATCCTGAATCATCGAATTCAATGGCTCAATTTAGGCTGGGTCAGTAATGTTATTGAGTCGAAACTAGCAGAATCCTATAGCAATTTGTAGCTTCTAGCTTTTAGCAAGTATCAGTATGTGAACATAGGATAGGGCTGGTGGAGAAAGCTGAAGAAAAAAAAGCCAGATATGTATGTAGTGCATGTGGTACTAGTAATATGACAAGGGTATTGTATCTAATATCAAGAAAGAAGTAATTGAATAATCAAAACAAAAGGTGGTAGAAGCGGTTCAGATATAATATTCAGGCTTCAGGCTTTGAGTACGTTCACATATACACTTTATATTACACAGCGTAAAAATCACAGAATAATAGGAAGATCAAGGAGAAGAGGACGAGGGAAAAGAAAGAAGTAGGAGAAGAGAAAGAAGGAGAAAGAAATAACGTCACTGAACTCCATATATACATTACAATTATCTAAAGTAGATATGAATTAAGCATATATAACCACAATAACGACAGAGTGCGAAAATGATACCCTTCTCTGTCACGGTGGTAGGTTTAGGTTACATTTCTAAAGTTTTTTCCCCAACACGACCCCCCCCCCCCTGCGTACGCGCCTGATTCCATATAGGCCTATACGTTACAATTATCCAAAGTAGATACGAGTTAAGCATATATTTATAACGACAATAATTACAGAGTACGAAAGTGATACCCTCTCTGTCACGGTAGTAGGTTTATGTTACATTTCTAAAATTAAAATTTTAGAAGCAAGGAGAGAAGGGAGAGTATTTTTTTGGAGGCATAATTGATAATACTCCGTTCTTGGCATTATTGCAATAGGCCCTCTGAAGAATGAAAACAGTTGGTAATAGAATATTTCAATATTTTTGCAGCTGTCGGCAAAAAAAAATACATTACAACAACAAATCTTTGTGAAATACTCCCAGAAGGGAATATATTAAGTAGGATATCGACCCTTGAATTTTTATTTTATCTTATTTTGTGTATTTTTTCGTGGTGGTTATTTTTTATTTTTTAATGCATTAATACATTTTGTTGTAAGGGCCTATGCGCCAAATTATGGAAAATAAACAAGATTGAGAGAAAGTTGTGGTTGTAAGAATACTATAACGATTATGATAAAAGGCTGTGTAATAGCTGAAATCAAGTGTTCTTTAAACTGTTTTGTTTTGTTGTAAAGTGAATGACCCTTTGTAGAAACGTAAATATATTTTAATTCGTCAAGTAATAAATATAATTCATATCTTTCGTGTTAAAGCAAATACAAATTATTTTCATGATAGAAACACCTTACAAATCAAAATGCACTGGGGGGGGGGGGGGGGAGAAAATGAAATATGAAATGTCAGCATAGAATTTTGAATTATTCCAACGTTTCCTCATATGTATCCAATGCCCTCTGTGTTGACGATCATGCTTACGAAGGCAACATTTGTTAAAACGAGACTTTCCCCGACTT
Source organism: Strongylocentrotus purpuratus (assembly GCF_000002235.5). Classification (NCBI taxonomy): domain Eukaryota; kingdom Metazoa; phylum Echinodermata; class Echinoidea; order Camarodonta; family Strongylocentrotidae; genus Strongylocentrotus; species Strongylocentrotus purpuratus. Next base: position 26,125,954 of record NW_022145614.1, read on the forward strand.
ACTTTACATGCATCTCTTCTTCAAAGTCGTATAAATCTAGAAATCTAAAGAAAACTGTTCAATATTAACTACACGTATCACTTAATTCCCGTTTTATTGGAAAGTATGTGTTATCATAAATGCATTGCATTTTCCCCGTGTGATCTAAATACATATTTGATATCTTAGTACATCTTTACAGAATCCATTTTTTGGAGAGAAATTTTTCTTCCCGTCGATTATTTAAAGAGGATGTGCTCCCAGGCGACGTGTTCACGATCTTAGGGAAAATGACTGAAAACACCGGCAACTAGGAAAGTAAAAACGAAGAATAAAAAGGGAGAAATGTATATTATTTTGGTTTACACCTTAATCCCTTGTCTCTCTTCGAGCGATGAATGCAGATTAAATTTCTATCCCTCAAGATGATTCATAACCAGGTCTCTCTTTTTCTTGGTTCAATTCTCGTTAGGAATTCAAGCCAGTCTTATGGTGGCTTCGTGATTTTGGAATTCTAATTATTGAGGCTGAATGTCTCTGAAATAGAACATTATATTAAAAAAAACAGGCAAGGGTTTGGGCTGTTGGTTAACAAAAATGAAATTAACATATAAATGAGATAACCATTAATAGTGTGATTAAAAGACAGTTTGCATGAGGAGGGGGGAGGTGTTAACATATAAATGCAGACGAATAATACAATCAAAAGATACAATAAGAGAGAGAGAGAGAGAGAGAGAGAGAGAAAGGGAGAGACAGGGACAGAGTCAGACGGGTAAAGAGAGAGGAGGGGGGGGGGGTATGAGCTCATTGATTTTACTAAGAAATTATATTGTAACTTATTAGAGCGTGGTTTCTAGATGGTTGCATTTGTGATGCTTTCTAAACGAATCGTAAGACAGTTAGTAGATCATGAAATGCCAAGGTGACCCATTTTCGTCTCCATAGATAGCCTAGTGTGTTTAAAGACCCATTGCATAGCTACTTGTGCCCTCTATATAGCAAACAATGCATAATCAGTGACCATTGGTAAAGTCCCCTTTTTCTAATGTTAATCGAGAGCTGATTTGATGTGATGAACACCTGTCAGTGACCATGCAGGAAGGTCTAATCCCTCCTGGCCAAACTAGTGCAGATGGGCTTTAAAACACTGGCAAGAAGCCCAGCTAACACGATTTTACTTGGAAGCCTTCAAGTTTGTGGCGAAGTTGATTTTTATGCCTCCGCCACCGAAGGTGGTGCCGGAGGCATCATGTTTTCGGGTTGTCCGTCCGTACGTCCGTACGTCCGTACGTCCGTCCCGTTTGACCGTTATCACAATATCTCAAGAACCATTTAAGATTTTAACTTAAGACTCGGGAATAGTATTTATCACCATAGGAAGACGATCTGATTAGATTTTGGAGTACGTAGGTCAAAGGTCACAGGTCACAGAGGTCAACTTATGAAATTCCTTGTATTGAGTTTGTTAGCGCGATATCTCAAGAACCATTTGAGATTTAAACTTCAAACTTAAGGATAGTATGTATCACCATAGGAAGACGATCTGATTAGATTTTGGAGCACGTATGTCAAAGGTCAAGGGTCACAGAGGTCAACTTATGAAATTCCATACATTGAGATTGTTATCATGATATCTCAAGAACCACTGGAGATTTAAACTTAAAACTTAGTGATAGTGTGTATCACTATAGGAAAACAATCTGATTACATTTTGGAGCACGTAGGTCAAAGGTCAAGGGTCATAGAGGTCAACTTATGAAATTCCATACATTGAGATTGTTATCATGATATCTCAAGAACCACTGGAGATGTAAAAACTTCAAACTTAAGGATAGTATGTATCACCATAGGAAGACGATCTGATTAGATTTTGGAGCACGTAGGTCAAAGGTCAAGGGTCACAGAGGTCAACTTATGAAATTCCATACATTGAGATTGTTATCATAATATCTCAAGAACCACTGAAGATTTGAACTTCAAACTTAATGATAGTGTGTATCACCATAGGAAGACAATCTGATTAGATTTTGGAGCACGTAGGTCAAAGGTCAAGGGTCACAGAGGTCAACTTATGAAATTCCATACATTGAGATCGTTATCGCGATATCTCAAGAACCACTGGAGAATTTTCACTCCAAACTTGTTTAAATTGCTCTATGGCGGAGGCATCATTTTCGACTGCGCGCAGTCAAAATTCCATCTAGTTAAATGTGTTACAGACCTCTATGGTGTTATTCGCTAAACTTCAATGAATATATATATATATATATATATATATATATATCTATATATATATAAAACAAAGGATAGATGGTAGTGTGTAACTCGAGACTTCCCTTTTCCCCAAAATACTATTTGCAAATTTCTTAACCTCCTAACTTCCTGATGAACACGCGAAATCTTCAGTCTCGCGCTAAAAACTGTCCTTGAATTTGGCATCAATCGTGCCGATTTTAAGATTGGACGTGTTCATGAAAGCACACTCGAAATCTTGAGACGCCATCGCGCATGTTCGGCGGGATCTCTTGAACAATTGGTCGTGTTTACTCCGGGTAAGTACCCGAAATTGAGTGAACCTTTCTCCAAAACACGCACCGCAATTGCGATCTAGCTTTTCGGGCGCCATTTAATTCTACCAACATTATAGGCTGCGCATCATGTAGGAAGTTACAAACTATTTGCCAATATCTTCTTTCAAGATTTGAGGGGCCTTTCAGCGTCCACGTTCGCTGTCTTAATTTCGGTTCAATAACTTCACGTAGGCCTAAATTTGCTGTGTAAGTACTGTATAAATGGTGTATAAATGAGATGAATCTTCATATTAAGATCTCTGATACATGACTTATTGAGGCAGTCGTGATGCAAAGTTGAATAGTTTGCAATTACATTTAAATAACTGCTGGAAAATCAATGTACTTAGAGAAGACTCCACCGTACACTTTGGGCCATCTTTTTGGGCAAGCTAGTAGAACAAGTCTTCACATATTAAAAGGAATAAAATGATGTTGTGGACACTTTTCAGATTAAATAACTTTAACGTGTAATGCATTGATATTGCTTTTGTAAGCCAGAAAAAGAAATGTTCTCTAATTATTTATTTATTTATTTTTTATTATTATTATTATTTTTTTTTTTTTAACCTCTGACTGACTTTCCTGCCACATCATGATTGTCAGACCCCTCTCCACGATCAAGCTACAATCCTTATAGTTGCAAGGGAGAACAAAATTGATGTTGAAACTTATTTGGCTGGTATTGGGTGGTAGTTGTTTTTTAAATAACCTTCGATGTATGTGATGTACCAATATTGCGATTTCCGCCTTTAATCATACTTGCTGAATCACGTTACAATTAGACAAGTAATGTCCGTTTAATGGGCATTACACGCAAGTCTTCCCTTGCCGTCTTGTGTTTTCGAATAACCTGCTTGATTGAAGCCATTATGTGCACCATTACAGACCTTGCCTAAAGCACCTGTAAGCATTCGTTGAATGTTTTGTCGTGCCTTGGATTTAAGTTTAATGGGTTGAACTTACGAGCAATAAAGCAATACTAAATGACAGTCTTTCAGATCAGTGAGCAACTTATTTCACCTAGTTTCTCAAGTTTGCACGCCGAGTTACAAATATATATAAATATATAACCGTGGCTTGATTTTTAACCAAATCATCATAGCCTCTATAGGACTTGCTTTAGATTTTTGGAGTTGTAACTATTTACAAAGAAGTCAATTTCATAGCAGTTAGGAAAAGATTTATTCAGTTTTTGTTTTGTTTCGTTTAGCCGTTACAAATAAAGAAAAACTTCTATGTCATAGATTGACTCTCAGGTGTTGCAGGTTTATTCTTGTTTCGTTTTTTAAATTTGAAATTTCGGAGGCTGCCCACGAGCATTTTAGTTTAGTGCATTCCTTTATTATTGAAGGGCGATTAAAGAAGTAAATTTGGTTCTCATGATACTTTGAAACTCGATTGCCTTATAAATGGTTTAAGTGCAAGATATTTGCAAAAATAATTTACTTTTAAAGTAACGCTTATCGAGTATTTTCGGCCTGCTTCGGACCGTCTACATATAGATGGGTGGCTCCTCTGACAATTACCGAAAGACGATTTGAGAAAATCTAATTTGTGTTCGCTTGACATCTTTGTCCTGTTCGGTCAAGGACACGCTTTAGTTTTCTGTTGGTGCACTTTCTAGAGGAAGTGCCAAACCTTCCTCGTTATTTAGATACTGAATCGGAAATTATCGAATCTGTCTCTGACCTTTCTCTTCGAGTTGTGCATCGACACCTGGCTCGTCTACAGTCGGATGGGAAAACCAAACATCCATTTGAATTGCTCTTCAGGTTAGAAGGCATAGATGCTTATCGTCAATCGCTATTTACGTTGGAATGTTTACCACTTTATCGAGTTACCCAACGCCAATGAGAGCGCGTAGGACTATCCAATAAAGCGCTGATTCATAATACGCTTCTGCTAGACACGGACTGGTGTTAGAACGAATTTTCAGGGTTCATATTTAAGTGGTACTCAACATGTTTTTATCTTCGTTCGCCATTCCTAGATCTAATATAAAGTTTATATCTCAAGGAGAGATCTTAAGAGGTAGAGACCAATATATTGTAATTGCTTTGCAGTCAACACTGTCGGTTGGTGTTCGTAAACAACGAAGAGACAAGGATGGGGTTTGAATGAATGCTTGATGATATTCGTTAGAAAGTGCAAATCTTAAAGCTTATCTGCCATAGTTTACAGGAGGGATTAGACCGCCCTGCAAGGTCACTGAACAGGTGGTTATCTCATCAACTCGGCTCTCAGTTAACATAAGAAAAAGAGGATCATGGGGGACCAATGGTCACCGATTAGGCATTGTTTGTTGTATAGAGGGCGCAAGTAGCTACAAGTAGTGCAGTGGGCCTTTAAGGAGAGATCTTAGAGTGAGAGACCAATTTGTTGTGATTGCATTGCAGACATCTCTGTTGATTGGTGTTCGTAAGCAGGATGGAGAGAAGCATGAGGGTTTCATGAATGGTCGATGATTTCCGTTAGTTGAGGATATCTCAAGGAAGAATCTTCGAGGTAGAAACCAATATATTGTAATTGCTTTGCAGACAGCACTGTTGATTTGTGTTCATGAGCGAGGAAAGCTGAATGGGGGCTATTATGGTTCTACGCCTTTCTAGGGCAGCACGAAAAAAAATTAAACGCGGAGGACAAGTTGAATGCTAAGATACAGCTCAACAAGGGAGAAGATGGAGAGAAGGAACATGAGAAACAAAAAAGGAAGAGGTGTTTTACTGTGGGAAATGGAGAGATAGATAGATAAAGAGAGATAGAGAAAAGAGAAGGGGGTAAGAAAGAGAGAGAAGGGGAAAGAATGTTCAGTATAATTATAAGAGATCATATTAAATGAAAAAGAGGAGCAGGAAGAGGGGAACAGGAAAACAGAGGAGACCGGGGAAGTAAGGGAGGGAGAGGAGGATAAAGAGTGGAAAGGGGGAGATGAAGAGAAAGGAAAAGGAGAGATGTGAGAGAGAGAGAGAGAGAGAGAGAGAGAGAGAGAGAGAGAGAGAGAGAGAAAGAGAGAGAGAGAGAGAGAGAGAGAGAGAAAGCGAGAGAGAGAGAGAGAGAGAGAGAGAGAGAGAGGGGGGGGGGGTATGGGAGAGGAATATAATTAGAGAGTGAATGGGAAGAGATGTAAAAAGAGAGACAGAAACAGGAGAATGGAGAGAGGGGAAAAGATTGAAAGGGAATGAGAGAGACTAAAGGTGAGAAAGAGAGAGAGAGAGAGAGAGAGAGAGAGAACAAAAAACATAGAAAGAGAGAGAGAGAGAGAGAGAGAGAAAAAAAAAAAGATAGATGAAGGGAAATTCGACATAAGCATTGGAGGGAGTAGGAGAGAGTTTGAGACAGAGAGCAGAACACAGGACACTCAGCCTCATTTAATGTACCACCATGCTTCAGTTAGGACAAGTGTATCGTCAATAAAATCACTCGATCAAGATGCTTTGCTATTACCTGTGCGATTGTACACACGAACATCGTTAACAAGGTGGACTTAAACATGCTTGGTTCATTAAGTCCAGCGGAGGTTTCAGTACAGAAAATGTGTTTCCCTTTCAAGGTCAACATGTCAAACTTTCATTTTCTCGTACCCTCTCATAAAGCGATGAATTGAATAGAACTCCTAACTCCTATCAAATTTAGTTTTGAATAAACTTAATGGAACAAATAAAGAAGTAAGTGGATAACAAATACCTAGATAGATAAAAATGAATATAATGGGACATTTCGGGAATACGCCGATCGATTGAAGGCTTGGAAAGGTCAGCAAAGTGTAAACCATGGGTTTGGATGATCTTTGGATTCTGAAAACAAGAAGAGAATTAATCCAAATCACTTTACATTATCAAACGTCCTCTACTTCTCAGCAAACAGTACAATAGTTTAACATAAATACAGTACAGTGCTTAGCAGATCATCCAAAGAGTCGTGAAAGCCAGAAGGGCATAAAACTCGCATCAATTAACATAACCGCCCTTCTGGCTCGCAGCAAATGATTTTTGAATGGCCAAATGTTTAAGTATGCCACAGCAAATAGCTCACACAGGCTTGTGTGTTATGTAGCTTCGATGCGATATGTGTTTTGGAAGAGAAGAATATGTATGTCACCCGGGGGCATTACTAGAAAAATTACATTTGTGGTACACCTGAAATCAAAATAATTGGGTTTCGAGGAAAGTAGCCATTAAGAGTTACCCCAGTGAGCATGCAGGATGGTATTAATTCGATTTGGGGCGATGTGCCCCCGTGACGTACATACATGCATACCAATAATATTTCTCCATGAAAAATGCAACAACATTACCAAACAAAACAAATGTTCATGAAATCATAAGCGAAGTTCAATGTACAGAGAGCGATTGAGACATCTGAATTCATACAGATACGATTAAGTTGATATAGAAGAGAGAGAGAAGAGAGAAAAGAGAAAAGAGATAGAGAGAGGAAGAAATGCTGTGGTGGGGGGGGGGGGGTATAAGGGGAGGGAGGGGTGAGAGAAGGAGAGGGAGGTTTGCTGATTTGAAGAGAATACGGAAACATCCTTGTCACAAAGATTTGTGCATCAAATAGAAAAAAGTAAACTAACTGAGCTTAATCAGCATTAGATATGAAAACACCGTAGGAAGTTATTTTCGAATTTTAATACATGTAAAAATAGTAACAAAAACAGATAAAGGAACGAAGAAATTAGTAAATTATACCCAAAAATAATTTTTAAAGAAAAGATACTTAATGATGTTGATAAGATGACAAATGACCCCCCCCCCCCCCAACAAAAAAAAAGAGGGGGGCGGGCGGAAATATTTGATGGTAAAAGGATTAAAACAGAGGAATTTTAAATTTTGGGAAACATAACTCCTCTCCGCCAAAGTGATGAATGGGAACCCGATTGGACGCGATGGTCAATGCCAGTGGATTATCATGCACGCACCAATAAAAAGGCGAGGAACTTGAATGCTCCCTAGGGAGTGGAGAATGTGCATTGTAATGTGCGGAATTGTAATTGAAACCAGTGACTGGGTTAATTATACTGTAAGCGCGTTGGCCTGTTGTAACTGGTAAAGCGTTTCATAAGAAATAGTTATTATTCTTATGACTGGATAACCGTGTTTCCGATATTCAATCGACTGGTGTGATGTAAAAGGAATAGATCCAGGATTTATAAGGATTATGGGGGACAGGAAACGCGTAGGATCTTCACTATATGGTCCTTCCTCCGGTTACCCGAGAGATGTTGGTGTAAATAAATAGCGTATTAGTATATAGCCTGTGGCTCATGAGCTCATATCTTACTCTCTCTGACCCAGTTAAACTCTATCAATATGGTAATCATAATCCCTATATTGCGTATAATTATATTTCGATGGAGATTCACTATCAAGACATAGTGAGCTTTGATAAAAGGAAGATGCAAAAGCAAACGAAAGTCGGAGGATCAAATTATGCAAAATTTGACATTATAGGTCTACTTAATTATATGAAATAGTGCCTTAAAGCCCCACTGTCCTACTTGTAGCTACTTGCTCCCTCTTTATAGAAAACTTCCCCAATTGGTGCCTTTTGGTCCCCCATGATCCTCTTTTTCTTAATGTTAGCTGAGAGCTGAGTTAATGAGATAGCCACCTGTCAGTGACCTCGCTGTGTGGTCTAATCCCTTCTGGTCCAGTAGTATTGACGGTCTTTAAAAGGACGCCACACGTAGCAGTCCACTATGTCGACGTGCAATTCTAAAAGTCCCTATTACCATGGCACTGGACTGCTGCTCCGATCATTCGCTGTGTTTAAGTTTAACTCGCCGCCTCTTCTGAGAGGTTCAAATGACCATGTATCTGGAATGGTAACCTGAATAAGCATTCGACCCGATTTATAATTACCCTCCACTCCCCTCCCGCTCCACATAAAATGGTGTCAGCAGACCAATTTAAACCCGAAATAAACATGAATGTAAACGAATGCGGGGTCCGTGTTGAAAAGAAAAAAAGAAAACAGGTTAATCTAATCATGGTCATGATGGCAGTGCATAGCAATGGAGAACCTCTGCATTCGGCGTAGCGCGATCAAACTATGAAAGGGACACCCGTGTAGAGGGGTGGGGCACATAAAATAATGTCGATAAAACGCAAGAGATCATAATTATAATGGGAAGCTAGTATAATCTTCTTTTTCACGTTGCTTCTCCCTCCCCTTTTCCTTCTCGTTCTCCCCAACCCCCCCCCCCCCGCCTTTGTATCTTTTTTAGCCATTCGACTATAGGGGAGGGCCTACCACGAAACCTATGCTTCTGACTTCTGCTGTGCCAGAGCATATTGATTTTTGAGTTAATAAGAAACATTTGGTAAAATAATACTCTTCGCTGTTTTGCACTTGTGGCGGATCTAGGATGGTCAGAGGGGGTGGGGGGGGGGGGGCGGGGAGGAGGAGCATTTTGTTTTCATGACATGATTTTGTTTTCTTTCCGAATTTTGATATTTAGACCAATGACAGCTCACTTTGAATATAAGCGCTTCATAAAAAGGTAGTATTCCCAGAAATTCCCCGTCTTTCGCTTTAGAAATCATACAGTTTGAACTCCTTTTTGCTCTTAAACTCTTCCATCCGGAAGTCTGAACTTACCTAGTCGGGTGTAATTTCAGAGAATATGACAAGTGATTGGAAACACAATGCGCTACAACCGGCTATCGATGTATACTTTTTATTGGGACATCTGGTACCATAAAGATGGCATTAATACGATTGACAGACGATGAAATTCCTCATCACCTGAAGGAAAAACAGGGGCGCGAAATAATTATCTTCACTATTTCAGATTGCGATTTATTCGTGTCGGAGGAAGCGAGAGACAGGGGGCGTAACGCATGGAGATAACGTTCTTATAGATAGACGCAGGGAAAATATCTGCGGGGGAATTTTGATTAATTGTAAAATATCATCTTCGTTCATCTGCTGCGAGAAATGATTGTTTGGCATTTTCTCGACAACAACCCTCTCCTCCTCCACTCTCTCATTTTCTCTCTCTCTCTCTCTCTCTCTCTCTCTCTCTTACACACATTCACCGTTACGCACATCATACATTTTCACGACCATAGTATTATGCGCATGAGCAGAAGACTCGTTTGGACCTAAACCTAAACCGTCTGCACAGGTAGTTTATTGTTTTAATTGAAAATTCATACTGTTGTTACTGTTTTGTAGTCTCCTTTTCTTTTGCTATCTCTTCTTCTTGAGGACTACGTAACTATTTTCTACGCCTTTGAAAATAGGAGATATTACCAGTTTTATTTTGTGTGTGTACTAATGTAATTCAAATGTTTCAGAAATTTAATGTTGCTTTCTGATGAGTCATTACTCAGTGTATTTTTTTATTTTATTTACACGACCAAGCATATTCATATGTTTGGTTCAATCGACATTAATATGGTTTTAGAGTTTGACGAATCACAGGAAGTTTTGCGGATCATAATTATTAGGTTAACTTTTTCCATACCGGGGCAGCTTGACCGGATGCACCTGCTATTGCAATATGTATATATGTTTACTATTGATTTTGTCTCAATTCAAGTTTGTTATATTGTTTTATTTATGTGACCTGATTTGCCAAATAAACTAATAATAAGTAGTAGTATATTGATCTTCTATTTATCAATTTGAAAACATCATTCGATTTTCTTAATTATTTTGAGCAGAATGATCACTTTCCTCATTAATGAGTAACGTCGACCACTGTTTAAATAGAGCAAGATAAAAAGATAAGATAAGAAAATATATATAAGGCAAATGAGAACAAATAAATGTCATTCACGCTAGCCATGTCACAAAATAAAGGGATGAAAACAACTACTTCTACATCAATTTGAAGTATTTTGTAGGCAGGCAAAGCTGCATTCTATTGTGTACACGCCCACGGCAAAGCACACGTGGGTAGAGTGTACAAGATGACGATAGTGTCATCCGAGAATTACATAGGTCTGCTCCAAAACGCTGGCAGAATTTCAACAGCAGACCAGTTACAGGAAACCGCTTTTAGAAAAGAAAAACAAATAGAATTAGGCCATTGGAATTAGAATCCGGCGCAATTTAATACCGAAGATCTGCAATAACGTTTGATCGAATAATTATGGTAAGTATTTGAACTCACATTACACACTATTGCCCATGGGATGCACTGTTTAATGATCTTAGTCCTTTTATGAATATAAATGTATCTTCATTTACAGATCTCCACGTCTCATGAGAGACAGAAGGGCGTTGATGTGTACACAGGTTTTGTAGTTAACGGCTCGAAACATATAATACGTCCAATGCAAAAAAAAAAATGCGTTGTAAACTATGTGAAGTTGCAATAAAAATTATTACTATTATCATCGTTTTTATTATTATTATTAATATTGATATTATTATCATTATTAATAGATTAGATTACCAGTTCATAAGGAAAAAATCCAAACTAAGAGGATAAATATTTATGAGTGTGAGACATGAATTCAATCAAAAATCTAATTATCTCACAGCTCAACAAAAAATGGATCACAAAAATATTTTTAGATGAATTGCAATTGTCTCTGTATCTTCCATCATCTCTTTCTCTCTCCCCTTCTCTCCTTTTCTGTTTCATTCACTCACTCATGTCAATTTTGCTTTTTATAGATATGCCTATAAACCTACCACTATCTCATGTTCTCTCTCCCCCTCTCTCTCTCTCTCTCCCTGTCTGTCTCTCTCCTCCACTCTATCTCTGTATGTGTGCGTGTGTGTTTCTCTCTCTCTCTTTCTCTCTCTCTCTCGTTCCATCATTGTCTACTTACATTTCCACCGTCTTGAAGTCAATGAACGTCTGTCACTCGATCACTGTCCTTTTGAGTAACATTATGCAAATCCACATATTTCATTTCAGTAAATTTCTTTTCAAGGTCACACAAATTTTCATTTTTGACACGATTCCCAGTATAATTATGTCCAAATCAGAAATGTAAAGAACGTTACTAAATATTTTGAACGTTTTACATTCGACCAAATTAGATATGATTGAAAGGGTATTCATAATATGTTGTTTGAATATGTCTCACAAAATTTAACAATCGAAAACAAAATTGAAATGCAATTACATTAACTACTATCTAGTTAAAATAATAACTATACCATTTTGTTTTCTGCAATCTCAGGAAATGATAGCATTTAAAAAAAACATGTATTCATTAAATTTCTCTGTTTTATTTATAATTTGCATGTTTCAAGAAATTATCACTCTGATCTGGACGGAGGTTAAACGAGATGTACCTATTCATAATTAATAATTAATAATCTTTTTAGATATTCTTCGGTCAAAAGTTTGTAAAAATTCAGGAATGTGAAGGGGGAAAAACCATTAAAAGTAAGTATAAATGCATTTAAAATGCTATCACAATATTACCGCATATAATTTAGTGAGATTCAACCGATATGACAGTTTTCTTTATTGGTAGCAAAGGGACGTTGAGTAAGCTGAACATTCATTATCATCAAATTTATTAATAACCATTCAACCCTAAAAGTCGTGCAAGAATGATTCTGACACAACGTCGTGAAAATGACAGGGCTTGAGCATATATTATAATGAAATTACCTATGCATTAAAGGAAGCATATTTGACGATAAGAAGACTATCTTTATAAGGTAAAAAATAATGAAGCGCCAAATGTTCCAGAGACAACTAGAAATATTTCAATACTATCGGCCACATTAAATTTTATGCCACATGTGTCGTGTGAGTGTTAAAACTGTATGTTTCGGCAAAATTTAAAGTCAATTTTATTTTAATGTTATTTATGATACCCAAACATTGTTTATTTAACAAAGTGTTATTTAAGATTTCATAATCTGTGCTCGGCCATTTGGCTTGCTCGCAAATATCAATCTCGGGAGTTGATATTCAGGCAACCACCGTCAGCCTGCCCTCTCCCTTGCGAAACAGTATACATCCATTGAGGTAGCCTTGGTAGAGAGGGGTAGAGAGGTGACCAAAGTGAAAACGTTTCCTTTGCTTCCTTTAAATCGAGATCAGGCATCTTGTATCTAGGGTGAAGGAATCCCGCTGACTCCCAGACAAGCAAGACAAAAGTACGAGATGAAATACCTGGGAATCTCACCTCAGTTATATTTTGGACGTAAAATTAATTTAGCTTGTAGTATTCTGATCGGTGTTTTGTTCTCCTGTGTGGATTCGCTTAGAACGTGATCCTACATCCCAAAGACTCAATGTTTGTCCTGTGAGATTCTCTCCTTTTATGCATATCCGTTGTCTGGTCGGTAAGACCCAGTCCCACGTCCTTATTTTCCCGTGGGTAGTGGAGGACCTTTCCTATCTGGCATAGCGTGGGCCAGGTCACTGAAGAGGGGGGGGGGGGGGGGGGAGGGGGAGGGGGAGGGGGGGCTAGATCACGGTGTGGGGACAATGGTCTTATTGAATAGTTAAATTGCTACGTTTAGAGAAGGGCATGCAGGGGCGGATCTAGCTTTTTGCTAAGGGGGGGGGGGGGGGGGGTTGACCCAGTGGCCGATCCAGGATTTTTCAAGGGGAGGGGGCCGAAATTTGAAAATCGCGCCGACCAATATTTCGCTCACGGGGGGGGGGGGGGGTAGAAAGCACTAAAAATAAAATCATTTTGCCCCCGACTTATAAACAAAAATGAAAAAATGTTTTCCTTTTTTGTTTGCCCTTAACCCCCCCCCCCCTAGATCGGCCCCTGGCATGGGAGAGTTTGTTTTCTTCTCTCTTTGTTAGTGGTTGCATCCGTATCTACGTCACTGCTCACCAAAGATACTCATCAATATAAAAAGAACAATATGTTTTGAGAGGATGAATAATTATTGCTGTCGTGAACTTTTCTCTCCACCATGAGATTGTGTCTCTGTCCTGACAAACGCATATTTTCACCCACACTACCTCCAGGCCTTCCCTTATTATCATGATCATACTCTTCAGTTATGTTCCATTTACGTAGGTGGAGAAATTACTTTTCAATACCTTTGTTATACGAAAAGAAAGGGGAGGCAACATTGAGAATTTAATCTATCTCTCCTGTCACATTGCATAGCAAGACAATTTTGCCCTTGTCAGGCCTTGTGTCACATTTTTATGAGTATTAGTTTGTCCTCTTTGTTCATCATGTCTATGATTCTAAAGAATCAATTATAACCAAATGGAAAACACACATTTCTATTACGCCTTTCTGCACAGGCCACTAGCATCCATAGTGTATACAACATCGATGGGAAACATTTGCGGCCGTGGTTCTTAATTAATTTGTCAGCCGCAAGAAACATTTATGAAATTACGTTACGGGCCATTGGTCCGTGTCATCACTACATTACAATAACAAAAACAAAAAAACGCCTTCACCACCTCCACGTGTAAAATATTACCATGCATATTTATCAATATGATTTTAAAACCCCCAATTTACAGTACCACGACGTCATCGAGGGACAGAATAGGGACTTTTAGATTTGCGTGGACTGATATGTGTGACGTCCATTAAAGGCAGTGCACTAAAAGGACGTCGATCGTAGCAATCCACGTTGTCGGTGTGCAAATCTAAAAGTTCCTATTGTCATATCTACTACACCACCAATAAGTTGATGAGTTTGTTGAAATTCGTGGGCTTCCCGCAATGAGGCCATTACTACCATTGGGAATTCACAGCTCTTACGGTCTATACTTGCTGGCAGCCGACGAATTACACATTTCAACAATGATACCCTGCTCGAACCAACGAGATCCAACGCCAGAGTTGCATAAGACCGAATAAACCTTTTTACGTTACCCCTTAACAAGCAATGGCCAAGAATAAATCGGGGTTGAGTCGTCGTGGAATCAGTTTTACGATGTGACTAGGGTTTTACATTAAAATGGAAGTTGCATGAATAGCAGTCATTATCATTACGGTTTCATTTAATGTCTAACATGATTCCATATAATCATTTAACAGGGTGAAGTGATAATGGTTATAACGCCAGAGTGACATCACACCGAACCAACTTTTACATGAAGCCTAATAAACTAATGGCCAAGAATACAGCGGGTTTGAGTCGTTGCGGAATCAGTTTTGCGGTGTGAATAGGGTATAGCGAAAATATGGAAGTTGCATATAAAGCGTTCAATTATTACGGTTTTATTTCATTTCATATCTATCACAAATCCACATAATCACCGAGAAGGGGAAAGGGATTTACGATTGGAAAATGAATTAACGTTTCACTGGAAACGGAGATCAACACGAAATTTAATAATGCATGAGTGTGGGAATACTTGTCATACATATCAGTTGTGGAAATATCATTAAGGCCAGACAAATAAAACATATTCAGCATTACGGTTAGAGATATAATAGATCGTGTTTTCAGAGAAAATGGAATAACGCAGAATTCATGATTTTAAATTGGTGTGCGGGGCTTTTATTTTTTTAAAATTATTTTTAGCTTAAAACTGAAACCTAAAGTGCGATCAACAAAATGGATATTTGTATCCCTAAAATGCAACAAAATAATTATTTTACCTTATCATTTTACACATTCTTGTTGCGAAATAAACATCTACAATAGCTTACTTAAGCTGTGAGAGATGAAGTAAAACTATAATGGCCTTCAAGCTTTCAAACAGATAATAAATCGAAATCCGAACTAATCACATACAATAGTTTACTTATTATGCTTTGAGTGATAAATCTAAACGGTAATGGCTTTCCAGCTTTGAGAACGATACTGAATTGAAATCCGAAACAGAAAACGCCCAAACGAAAAGAACGATTACTGAAGGAAATAAAAAATAATCTGATAAAAGTAAAAAACCCAAATAACGATAGGTAATGTTGAATCGCGAAAAAAAATGTAATTCATACAATTTATAGAATGTAATAACTTTTTACTTGTCAAAAATAAAGGAATTATACTATGTTTTAGAAAGTAGGATAGATGAAAGAACAAAAAAAGGCTGAAGGAGAAAGAAAATATACAGTGTAGAATGGTTTCGGGGTTCGCCCCCTCCCATTTGTAGGCCAGGGAATAATTTTAAAAAACTTGACTAGGGAAAAAGAATCAACAAAAGTTCCAATGGGTCTGCTCCCTTGTCGATAAACTTCAGACTCCACTATTTCTGTAACCATTATGAGCAAGATAATCATTTCAAAATTGTAAATTAGTTGTCATAAAGTGACAAACAGTGACTTATTATCTACTGAGGATTGCTACTGGGATAGCCACGGGACACATTCCCACCTCTCCACTCCATCGGATGGAGAAAAAGAAGAGAAGAAGGTGAGAGAGGAAAGTCAATGTGAAAAAAAGAAGATTCGACCCCTTCCCACACCCTTCCCTTATTTCAAGGCCTTGGTCTGTCGCATGCTATCCATCTAATATTTTTCCGGACCCCCTCTCAATATCTGAACTCACACTTCGCCTATGTAGATTACTAATGAGGGTGATCAAAATAACGAAATAGCTTTTGAACTTTTGTAAAAACTAATAAATAGGAGACAGTGAAATCAGAAAACGGAGAGAGTCGAATGAAATATGAATGGGCGAATAACATCACTAATCGAAGGGATTGAGAATATTATGTGCTGAAGGTGCGTTTTTAAAATTATTATTATTTAACATGCAAGGAAGTGACTGACAGGCCTTTATAGAATCGCCACTACATCCATGAAGAAAACCAATGGAAAGCTATTATTGAGATCACTCAAAAATACAAAAGCTTGATTTCATACGAAAAAGGAGAATATCACGCTGCCAGATGAAAAACTACAAATTTCCAAAAAAATTAAAATGGCTTTACTAACTACATTATGTCCCATACTGATCATTGTGTTTTCAATGGATAAGGCTTATAATCATTCATGGCATATGCCGTTATGAAAAAGATAATAACGAAATTAAGCTGAACTAGATGGAATTCGACTGCGCGCAGTCGAAAATGATGCCTCCGTTATAGAGCAATTTTACAAACCAAAACAGAAGAAAAAAAAATTGAATTCACGTTCAATGGTAATCCATTGACAGGTTCTCAGAATATTGTGATTACAAGCAATTTCTCATATACATATATGACCCTTTGATCTTTGACCTCATGACCATAAAATCTACTCAGTTCATTGGCTCTGCAAGATGTTCTGAGTTAAATAGTAATCCATCTGTCAGTTCTAATGAGAATGCGTTCACAAGCTATTTTTGCATACATAATGGGCCCATGACCTTTGACCTTTGACCTTATGAACCAAGAATCTACTCAGTTCATTGGCTCTGCAAGTAACAAACATGACCTAATTTTGGCATGAATCCATCAATCGGTTCTTGAGATAACGCGATCACAAACTGTTTTTGCATTCATAATGTGCGCTGTGGCCTTTGACCTTTGACCTACGTGCTCCAAAATCTAATCAGATTGTCTTCCTATGGTGATACACACTATCATTAAGTTTGAAGTTTTTACATCTCCAGTGGTTCTTGAGATATCATGATAACAATCTCAATGTATGGAATTTCATAAGTTGACCTCTGTGACCCTTGACCTTTGACCTACGTGCTCCAAAATCTAATCAGATTGTTTTCCTATAGTGATACACACTATCACTAAGTTTGAAGTTTAAATCTCCAGTGGTTCTTGAGATATCATGATAACAATCTCAATGTATGGAATTTCATAAGTTGACCTCTGTGACCCTTGACCTTTGACATACGTGCTCCAAAATCTAATCAGATCGTCTTCCTATGGTGATACATACTATCCTTAAGTTTGAAGTTTAAATCTCAAATGGTTCTTGAGATATCGCGCTAACAAACTCAATACAAGGAATTTCATAAGTTGACCTCTGTGACCTGTGACCTTTGACCTACGTACTCCAAAATCTAATCAGATCGTCTTCCTATGGTGATAAATACTATTCCCGAGCCTTAAGTTTAAATCTTAAATGGTTCTTGAGATATTGTGATAACGGTCAAACGGGACGGACGTACGGACGGACGTACGGACGGACGGACGTACGGACGGACGGACGGACGGACGTACGGACGGACAACCCGAAAACATGATGCCTCCGGCACCACCTTCGGTGGCGGAGGCATAAAAATCGTGGAGGACAGAAACAATCATCTCAGTAAAAATCAGCCTTGAGTGAGCAGGGAAGAACATCGCGTACAGCAGTGGTGTAATGGCATTATTGTGTCTGGGGGCCGCCGGTTTTTGAAAGGTGTATAAAATGCCAAGAATAAGGCCATCACGTGCGGAAATGGTTTCGGTGAAGCACGTTTCGGTTTCTTTATTCGTTCTCGCCCCCTTGGCCATTCCCTTTTCTCTCTTTCTCTTTATTTCCCCCTTTTTCACCATTCGAAGGAGCATGTATCCCAAGCCCCCCTGTACGAACGGCACATAGAGTGTAACGCCCAAAGAAGCCGAATATTTTGAGAAGATTCCTATGATAACCTTGGGGTCCCGCCTGAATACGAAATAAGCAAATATATGGCGACGCGTTGGGTTCATGGCAAAAGACAAAATCTACCCTGTGGCAAAATGTCGGCCATTGAATAAAGATGAGAATGCTAAACTAGAGATTATACTTGAAACTTGTTCAAGTATAAGTGGTATGTACTTACCGGAAGATTGTAATATAACCGCCACATCATTGCTACATACATGAATGTGATAAAACAACCTACCATGAAAGAAATAGAGCTTAAAAGAATGACCTGAAAGTACTGTACCTGTTATTCAGGATTTAGGAATGTTTAGATGGAAAACTCGACTAGAAAACACTGCCCACAATAGATGGCAATAGACAGAATGGGTTTAACTAACAGTTTACTTAAACCTTAAACCCTCCTGGCTTTGAACAGACGAGTACGAAGTACCTTGTATAACTTGACATGGCCATCGCACTCTAAATCAGCGCTTCAAGCAGCGTTCGTAAAGTAAAGTTTAAACTCATGTCTTATCGGAAAGCAGTGGCATAGCACGGGTCCAGCCATAGATGGGGTACCAGTCTTTCTCGATGGATTTAATACAAATTGACTAGGCCAGATTTGGAGTGAGTGTTTGTGGGGGGGGGGGGGGGGTCCTACAATTTTCTTTCACATGAACTTTCCTCTCCCTAATTCTCTTTCCTTTTCCTCTTTGATTGAGAAAACGCCCCCAATGACCCCATAAGTACGCCATCGAGCGGAAGCATTTCATGCATTTTCCTTTAAGTCTCGGTCAGTACCCTATACACTGATGTAGACTGTCTATCCCCTTTGGCGTCTACGAACATTTCCCCCTCATTTTTGTCGCAACCCTTGATGCATATATTTGCATGAAAACTCAAAAACAGTAGCAGGGGCCTTGGAATTGTCCATTTCATAACATGAAATCTAAATCTAGCCGACGAGACAAATAGTTTTAAATTTCACCTAATTTCACTTGCATATTCGCTCCTTGAAATTGTTACACTTAATATAAAACCGAATATCAGATGACATACCTAGATAGTTACTATCCTCTGCATCGTATTTCAAATTGTTGTGGTATTAAAGGTTTTTAGAGAGGATTATGCAATCGTTTCTTAAGCAACACTACTTAATTGTTGAAGGTGAAGGTCCTGTGGACTTGGTTATCACGTCTCCATATGGATCAACGGGTCTCGAATTCGAAAAAAATGGTGAATGGGTAAAAAAAGTTCGAACTTGCCCTTGACAAAACAACTCACATCTTGCGATTTACTAGTATTCACGAAACACAACTAGAATCCAACATACGTCCGACAGTCACCTGTATGCTTACGGAATTAGATTCAGTTTAAAGATAAACTTTCGTACTGGTAATGCGATTGCATTGTGAAAGAAAAGGTGTGGAAAGGATCAGAAACAGTTGATCATGTAGCAAGTATTGGTGTGCACTGCAAGGTTCTGGAGTCATCAAAATCATAATAAATTTGACCGAGTCTTGGTAAAGTAACAAGCACTGTACACAGAAAGCTATATATAGGACAACACACATGGTGTCGGGGCTAGTACTACCTTGGTTTCCTTGTCTTTCTATGCTCATTACTCAGCCAGTATACATTTTCTTCCAAATTCGTTTGGCACATGTCATTTATTTGTAATCTTGATTATTAGAGAATTAAATTTTTTTTTACCAGAACTGGAGTTTATCTTTAACTCTACGACCATTTTCCGGCCTTCGATCTGAAAAAGTAACTTGTATAAAGGTATTCTTCTTGTCTATATTTCGAATTTGACTTGAAATGCCTTCGGCTTGTAAATATATACGGTCATAGTATCTCTATCTCTTGCTTTTCTACACACACTCACACACACAACACACGCGCATAAAACATTCACCCTCGCGCACATGTAACTCATTCACGAAAAAGAAATCTCTCAGGCGCCAATTATGGTGTCTTACCTCGGGGGAAAGTTATGCTACACCTCAAGTTGTTGCAGCTAAACACCGTGTTATATCACTTACCAAAACCTGAGCTGATACATTTACAAAAGACAAGATAAACAATTAAAGTTTTAGTTCCTAGTTTAGCTTCAGGACATACTTGCTGTCGTCTAATGGGATCCGGAGCAGGGGCCTTGGTTCTAGGTATAATTTGACGAGTTACAACGCCCGTCGGGCTTTTATGAAAAAGCAGACGCTTGCATGACGAGAAATCAAGGAAATTGGTATTTCAGCATTTAGTGTAGAAACCATAACACGGAACATAAAAAAACTAAATCGATAATGGAATGAGGGACTGCTGGATTTTATTTTTTAAAGCCACGGTCTTGATCATTTTGGAATTAATTGCAATGTAATAAATCCAATGACATAGTTCTTCATAGGGGCAGATGTTTTAAGAAATCAAACTCTATCATACGAGAAGAAAAACATATATATGCAAAGTCTTACGAAGATTCAGAATTGCGGAATTTAGGGGAGAAATGAATAAGCATCAGGAGAAGAAAGATAACGTTCTGTTGAGCATTGGTTTCTTTATACCAGACCCTCAAATCATCGCCTTTCGCTTTCGGAGGCAAACTCTTCTTTAAAGTGTCTTGTGAAACAAAATATATAAGACCACTTGTTGCCCACTCACTCTTCAAACCAGTTCCACATTACACCACCGATACCAACCAATTGACAAATATACTTAAAGGTAAAGGCCAGTATTGGAAATGCCCCAATTTCAAAAAATGAAATGGAAGCTCTTATTACCAATCATGTGAAAGAATATGTTTTGACTAATACATGATGATAAAAAATTTGCCGGGAAACCGCCTACTAATTGATATATGTGGTAAATTAGTTTATCCATGGTCTGTGAGAGATAAACGCACGTTTCGCGCACGTGTGCGTATAGTCCCATATACATCTTTCTGTGTACAGTGCTTATAACTTTACGAAGACTGGGCCAAATTTATTATCATTTTGATGATTTCAGAACCTTGCAGTACACACCAATACTTATATGCTAGATGATCAACCTTTTCTGATCAATTCCACAACGTTTCTTTCACAATGCAATCGCATGACCATAACTGGTCTTTACCTTTAATGTCAATGGTTTGCTGGAGGTACATGCATGATGAGCAGGTTGAGTTCTTTTAAAAATGATGAATGATTTGTCTCACTCTTTCTATGTTCTTGTGGAAGAAGTGTACAGAAGAAAATGTTCACCGACAAGGAGTGCTCGTCAAATGTTCTAATTATTCGAAATATGATACAGCTGACATTTTAAAACCAACTTTTAAAGCAAAATGTGTATGCAGTCCACAACCTCATAGTATACAAAACATCTTGTTGGCTACTTAATCAACATTCCCAATTGTTTCCAGTTTATCTCACAATGCAATGGAATGTCAACATTTTTTAAAGAAATCCTTAAATGAAGGCTAGCTAGGATTTTGTTCTGGTCGTGACAAAAAACTAAATTCTCAAGAATTCTAAGAAAGTATATATTTCATGACGCAAAAAAACAACAGATGAATTATATTTTCCACATGTATTCCATAAAGGCATAACTTGGAGATGTTTCTCAATATTGTGATATTTTTGTTGAAATTTTCGTACTTTTAAATACTTTAGCTGGTCCAAAACCCCCTAATCGCTTGTTAAATAGTTATGAACCGGAGTGTTGGCTCAGTCAGTAGAGCGTCCGCCTCACAACCGGGAGGTCGTGGGTTCGAACCCCGGCCGCGTCATACCAAAAGACGTTAAAAGATGGGAGTTGTTGCTACCTTGTTAGGCGTTCAACAGTAAGGGATATAGCAACGTCGATCTGGCGCTGCTCAGTGGCTGCCGGGCTCACGATCAATTGGGCAAAAAGAATTTCCGTTTCGGTTTAATAAAATTTGGAGTGGACTATTAGGCTATTATTATTATTATTATTATTATTATTATGAATGACTGTTAGCATTTTACAGTCAAACATGTCTTAGTGGTCACCTCTCTATAAATGCCACCTGTCAGTAGTCGCCATGCATTTTGTTTCCCTTTAGATAGAAGTGTGCATAGTAAAACCTGTCAAGAAAGACCACCTGTTTACAATGGCCACTCTTTCTATCTCCCTCTGGTGGCATTGATAGACATGTTTGACTGTATGTACTTTCTAGGTTCATTAGTTAATATATAGGATATGGTTCCAACGTCACAGTATCTCACTGCAATAAATAAGAACATACTGTATGTACCATTGTATACAGGTATATAATTACAATTTTCTATTTGATTAATTGTACGTCGTATATTGACTTAGTGCTATGTCGGGCAAAATAACGGAAAAGTCTTACAAATTGATTTAGCTGTGAAATGAACTGTGAATTGTATGGTGGGCATTATGCATTGTCATAAATCAGTATGCATGAACACGTTCCGATCTATTCTTAGAAATTGTCATTATACATGAAAATGAAATGAGAGATAGGGTGAATACAAAAAAGGGACAGCTTGAATCCACGATATCAAGGAGAACGGGTTTTTGACAAAATTTGACGAATGCACTAGAACAAACAACGCGATGTCGAGGGAGAGAGAGAGAGAGAGATAGAAGAAATAGAAACATAAAATGAGACAGATATTAGAGAAATGGAGAGAAAGAGAGACGGAGAGGGGGAACTAGAGAGAGAGAGAGAAATAGAGAGAGAGAGAGAGAGGGAAAAAAAGAGAGGGGGGGGGGGGAATAGTGGGTAATGTGAAAAATGTGATCAGCATACCCTTTTAACGGATCTTCTTGAGCCCTCTTAACTTGAAAAGCTTTTATGGGCTTTGTAATGTCACAGTGGCACACTTCAAGTGGCGAAGATTTGGCCCGTAGCACTCATCACAACATACAACATCACAAGGCAGTCGACCCTTTTCTGATATCATCGCAAAGAGTTGTCAAAAAGAGCATCACATACTGACATGTGAAAATAAAACAAGTCATTACGCAACCCAAACATGCCTATAGGCAATACAATGCAGTATTGAAATTGCTTTAAAGTTTTAGTTTCTTTGCGATGTTTGATATATTGTTCATGTACAGACAAGGACAAATGCTGTTAGGTTTGGACGATAAATCACAGAGGAGCATTATAATCTATCGAGGTTACATGCAAGAATATATGAGTTCGTCTTCCCATTCTTTGATACCTCAGAAAGCCGACAACATTTGGAGCAGAGATTCGTTTTACCAGGCTGCAGCCTTAATGCAAGAGAAAAACCGTTAGCTCCTTTTTCAAATGCCTTTTCTTTTTAAAGGAATTTTCAACTTAACGGGTTTACTAGATATTTTGTTTAATAATTCATGAGAAGGAAACATGAATAATTTATGAAGTTCGCTCTCATCAAGAAAATATTGTATGTAAATTGTTATATGTTATTTCATAAAAAATGGAAATAAATGAAATGAAATGAAATGAAATGAAATGAAACATTCAAAGAGAAATTTTTTAGCCAATAATCTCTTATTTTGCCTGCACCCCGTAGCGGATTTTAAAAGGTATAATTTATACACACTCTTTCTCTCTTTTTCTCTCAATCTCTCTCACTCTCTCTCTCTCTCTCTCTCTCTCCCTTTTTTTTCTCTCTCTCCCTTTCTCTCTTTTCTCTCTCTCTCTCTCTCTCTCTCTCTGTGTGCCTAGTATGCCAATGCCTGTTCTGCCGCTCTGTCTCACTCTCTTCCTTCTCTCCATTTTTACTCTTCTCTCTACATGTATTTCATTTTACCTGAAAATATCAGGAGCTTTGTATCCGTGTCTTTGTCTTCATCCCACTCTCTCTCTCTTTTTCTCTCTCTCTCTCTCTCTCTCTCTCTCTCTCTCTTTCTTCCATTTCCAACAACTGAGTAACAATATATTTTCTCTTTCCTGTTTCGTTATTGACCTTTCTCAACACTTCTCCAATTCCTTTTATTTCTTTCGTTGAAAAGTTTCCAATTATCTCATCGTATAAAATTATACTCCAGAGCCTTAACATTATTCTCACTTCCGCTTTAATTTGATCGATGAAACGATAAAGTAGAATGTCATACCCGACACGTTCAGGGACTCTAGAGGGCTACAATAAAGATCCGGAAAATGGAGAAATTAGCATGAAATCTCGATTTGATTTTTTTTAAACATCCTTTCTCACGAGGGTATATGGAAGGAAGATATGATTCAAGCGTAACATTAATAATCAATCATAGCCAGCCGTTCGTCGTTCTTCTGTGTCAACGGAAAGCATCCAAAGAAATCAATATGGACATAACTTTGTGAGCGTGCGTGTCAGTTGAGAGAAACTATGCACATCGGAGTTTGAACCCAGGACCTTCGCATCTCCAGCCAAGTGTTTGATTTAAACCACTCTACTATGACACCCTAGTAACGAGTTCCAACATGTTCATTGTGTCCACTGTCTATAGTACTATAATAAATATAATAAAACTATATTGCTCATGGGAACGTGCGTCAAGATCTTGGGTTTAAATTTCATACGGCTGGGACATCCGGCAAGATTCAGTCAGGTTATAGTAAGCAAATATTAATCGACTACGAGGGTGATGGTGCAAATTATATACCTCACTTAAGAAATCCAGCCATCTGATTGGTCGAATTGCATTCATAAACTTCAACTGTTCCTGTAAAATTCTCGGTAACTATGCATAAAACATTTCAATATTTTTAATAACCATGGTTATTAAAAAAATAGGTCAGCCTCCATGGTTACCCCATAGGTTTACATGTTAAAAAATGGTTTGAGCGATCGAGGATACCGTATGTGTGCGAAGGATTGGTCGGTAATTTCAATACAATTGAATCTCGATCGATCTTACCGACAATTTTATCTTGCATTGTTGACATGAAGACGAAAATAAACTTCCAAAAACAAAAAAACAACATCTGCCGATAGATCTTGATCTAAGTTCGTGCCAATATGCATTGCAAAAGTAAAAGAAGAGTCCGTATATGGAGCTTTTGCGAAGCATTCATCACACGCGAAGCCGGTTTCAATCCATTTTAATGTATATATTGGAGAAAACTGCCAAGCATGTTAACGGCGGGCCATAGCCGAGTGGTCTAAGCGTTGGTTTTCGGTACACCACTTGTTTTACGCAAGGGTTCGAATCCCGTCTTCGACAAAATGATAAATATTTTTCATATTTCATTTTTTAGTCTATTTTTTTTCGGCATATAAAAGTATTAATGACTGCTTTAATATTCGAGAAATAGTTGTTTTATTACGCTCTCGGGAAGGTTACAATTGGGCTATTCCCCTCGGCAAGCCTCGGGGAATAGCACAATTCTAACCTTCCCTTGAGCGTAATAAAACAACTATTTCTCTCAAAGCAGTCATTAATACTATACTATCATCGCCGAGGTGATCTCGGGGCTACTATCTTCCCGAGCCGCAAGGCGAGTGAAGATGGTAGCACCGAGATCCCCGAGGTGATGATAGTTTGTATCCATTGCCCGAGTAAAGGAGGTTAATATTTGTGTTATATCCCACATCGGCAATAAGGTCTATTTAAAGAGAATTTTACATAATTAAAATTGATTTTGCAGACAGTAGCTTCAGATAGATTTTACAAATCACAACATGCGTACATGTAATACAGTCGATGCGCGCTCATTTGACAATGACATTGACTTTGACATTTCGCGTAACCTACTTTGCTAAGTGTATTCAATGGGCAAGGGTGGGCAAGTGGGGTAGCAGCAAACAAATTACTTTACAATAAGTACTTTCTCAGGTAGATAGTACTTATCTATACCTTTTTCGTGCTCTGTACAATCGCAATGCAAACAACTATACATGAGGGATATAATATAGATTATAATGATTGCTATGAGAGGAATAGTTGTTTTATAGGCTCAAGGGGATATTGCATCTTGTGATAGCAAGATGCAACATCCCCGAGAGCCCATAAAACAACTATTCCTCGAATATTAAAGCAGTTATTATATCTTTATATAACGTAAAAAAAAGGTCATAGAATACATGTGCGACTTACCAATCATGGTAATTAAGTTTGTTTACGCTATCGAGGTATGTGTTGATAACTTGCAGGAAGATCTATCATCTAGACCTAGATCTAGTCTTCGAATATTTTTACAGAGAATTTTACGGAACTTTTGGTGTTCTTGCTGTCCGCAACGGGAGAATGGCTAAAGTCACGACTGCAATTTCGACCAATCAGATGGCTAGATTTCTAAAGAGAGGTATATGATATAGAATCATGGCGAGTTTTATGTTTAAAAAGGTTCAGTTTTGGCATAGAGCATATTATGAGTCATCTGATCAGACTGTATGAATGAAAGATATAGCGGATGTTATCTCAAAAATAGAAATCCCCTTTGGGGATTTTCTCTGATTTTCGCCGACTGAACAAATTTATCGCACCATTAGCCCCACGTATTGATTTCCGTGTGGACAATATTTTTGGAATGCCGACCGACCAGATCATCTTTATCAATGAGGGTCTCATTGAAATGATTTCCTTACAACAGAATAAACACAATCATGATAGCGCATGCGCAACGCATTATCTTTTTACCAATTATTGATTTTTTTTTTCTTCTTCCTTCTCAACTGCACTGTACAATTTCATACTGGTTTTACCTATGATTTGATAACATGTTATTGTCCCCAGGCGCGCCGGAAGCAGTTTGGGATTGGGGGGGCAAACATTCCAGGGGGCTCACCTTCCGAGGGCAGTGACGTAATGAGAAAAAACGTTCGGAAGGGGGGGGGGGGGGCAGACGAAAAATCTGCATCACCACCAGTCTTACACGTTACATGCAGGTCCCGCGGAACGTTTTTCAAAGTGAAGTATTAACGATCAGGTAGAGCGTAAATTGGCGTGGGGTCCAGCCTCGGCAGGGTGTCAAGGGGCTGAGCCCCCGGAAGCTCAGGGATTTTAGGTATTTAATTACGGTTAGATGAGCATCCAGGGGCCTCTTTAAGGCCATTGACGTGTTCCAGAGGGGGGGGGGGGGGGGAGCCCCCAGAAGCTCAGAGGTTTTAATATTTAACTACGGTCAGATGAGCAACCAGGGGCCGCCCTAGGGCACTTGGTGGGGTCCAGGGGGCAGGGCCCCCGGAAGCTCAGGGGTTTTAGGTATTGAATAATGGTCAGATGAGCATCCAGGGGCCCGCCTTATAGGGCCCTTGGTAGGGTCCAGGGGGCAGAGCCCCCGGAAGCTCAGGGGTTTTAGGTATTTAATAATGGTCAGATGAGCATCCAGGGGCCCGCCTTATAGGGCCCTTGGTGGGGTCCAGGGGGCAGAGCCCCCGGAAGCTCAGGGGTTTTAGGTATTTAATTACGGTCAGATGAGCATCCAGGGGCCCGCCTTAGAGCCCTTGGTGGGGTCCAGGGGGCAGAGCCCCCGGAAGCTCAGGGGTTTTAGGTATTTAATTACGGTCAGATGAGCATCCAGGGGCCCGCCTTAGGGCCCTTGGTGGGGTCCGGGGGCGGAGCACCCGTAAGCTCTGGGGTTTTAGGCATTTAATTACGGTCAGATGAGCATTTTTTATGCCTTATTTGTGACATTGGCAGGTCACTTATTTTTTCTCTCCGTCTTTCTTTCTTTTTCTCTTTAACATACTTTTTCAAAAAGTGAGGGGGGAGGGGCTCGAGCCCAGCCACTTTGCAGACCATGTCATAAAGGCTTCTAAATAAGCGTATTTTTCGCCCGACTGTAATTTGGGAATTTCTTATTTTCCAACAAACGCATAAAAAGGTATGACTTAAAAAAAAATGGAGAAAAAATACCGGAAAATCATGTCATAACAGCAACATGTGTAAATCACTGGTATCGTATAGATATACCCCCCCCCCCCCCCCATCAGTACGCCAGCGTTCAGGGGCTCATGTCTTCTCACCCCTATAACAAAACCAAAAAAACAGACACGTTTTCCCATTCTCGCACAATATGTCCACGATATGCGCGTATCGCTATTATAAACCGTATAGGTAGCATGCGCAATGTTTATAAAAATTTAATTCCTGTGAACTTTCCTTTTCTTTGAATGGAATGGTATATGTGCTTTAATTCAGGTTTTTATTATTGTTATGTTCTTTTGGGTTAAAAATACAAACCATGTTTATTCCTTTACTGCTTTTTTTTTTTTTTTTTGGAGGGGGGGGGGCGTTTTGGGGGGGCAAAAATGCGTTTTGCCCCCCCACTTTTTTGACTGGGGGGGCAACTGCCCCCCTGCCCCCCCACTTCCGGCGCCTATGATTGTCCCAAATTTCCAAACACAAGCACCAGCCATATGATACGTTCGCATTGTGTTAAAACACAGGTAAATTAGCACGTGTTATTAAATAATCTGTTTAACCGCTTGTTAGCAAACAGTTTTGTCGCTTACTGTTATATATTGAATTGTTTATTCGTTGTGAAATTGGAAAATTAAAAAAGCTCTATTTCAAGAAACAATAGGTTGAATCGTTTGAATACAAGCACATACCGTTGCAAACATTTAGAGTGTGTTGTCTGAGAAATTGTGAACGCATATTAGTTAGCATTCATCCCCGCATTCGTCCTATACCTATACTTATTCCATTCATTTCCTCTTTCACATCATTTACAATAATCATTACAATTTTGTTCTTTTGTACGAGCCTTCCTAAAACTTTCTTGATTTCTTATATACAGTCGGCCACTTAACCCCCCCCCCTCCTCCTTGATGCAACTTTCACTATAAGTCTACGGCACTCAGGGCTGCTCGGACACGTTTCGCCGTCTCTCTCCCACCCCTACCCCTTTATCAATGGCGGGATACGCCACATAATCCCTTTTCGGGAAAAAGTAGATATTAACAGGACAAGAAAAGGCGATGAAAAAAAAAATTCCCGCGTGATGCGTTATTGCAATCACACTGATTTGGGTAAACATAATTTTATCCCTTCCGAATGGACTGCATCGCATTATGACAACATTATGATATTACGCATCTGGTGGGGCCCTATAATAAGCACTCAAATTGATTGCAGCTATTCACGTTTCCTCTCCAAAGCTAACACAAACAGTATGCTTTAAACATGAAGTGGGAGGGAAGCAAATATGAATAATATTGTAGAAATCGATGGCACTCTGTTGGTAAAGCATACTGATTTCAGGGCGCAGAATGTATGCATTGAATTTCCATTAAGTATATCAGATGAACGGAAATTGCATACATGCTCATATTTTAAAAGCATCCGATTTTCGTATACAAGTCTGAAATTTCGTGAAATAGGTTTTTAAGTGCAAAATATATATACAAACTGCAATCTCTCTCATTCATTTATATTCATGTCAAAAGCTATCGTTTCTTTGATAAATGAATCCTCTCTATATCTTGTGGGGTTTGATTTCTTCCTTTCAGCAACGGAAAAGTTTAACAGAATATATATAAATTATAGATAAAGAGAGATAATGAGAGAGAGAAAGAGAGAGAGAGAGAGAGAGAGAGAGAAATAGATAAAGACAAAAAGAGAAAGAAAGAGGGGGAGGGAGCATAATATAGAAAGAGGAATATTATGAAACGAGCAGAATCTAAAATGATAAAAACCAACGTAAAAAACACACAACAATAATTTCCTTTTATATAAAGTTTAGATGGCATGATATCGAAATAGAGTAGCTCTATTTTGTACAATAATATTTGAGGATATAAAGTAACAATTAATGAACTTTTTAGTATGATAAGACGAAGAAAACTGACGAAAACGTTAATTTGTTCTAATATGACCAGATTGTTCTCAACGACAAACGGTAGAATCAATAAATATTAGCCATGGTAACAATATAGCAAAGGTGAATTCATTTGTAATTTTTTTCCCATAATATATTAGTTAAGAATAGAGCATCCTTGGGACTTTGCAGCCATTCCTAAGAACCGAAAAATGTGTAATCAAATTAAACATATCGGTCAAGGTGACTGAAAAACATAACATTCATACTAATTGAATAATTCTTGCTCCACGGACATTCAATGAAAGCAGTGAAGCATCAGTGTTGTTAAATGTGTTTGTAATAAGAAAATAAGAGAAAGAGAAAGAGAAGGAAGACAGAGGTGGATAAAGAGAGGGGGGTAGAGATATATCGTCATGATTATGAGGGAGATAAAGAGCAGAGAGAGAGAGAGAGAGAAAGAGATACATAGAAGTAAAAAGAGAGAGAGAGGGAGAGGAAGAAAGAGAGGACGAAAGAGAAATGGGAGAAAGAGAAATGGAAGAAAGAGAGAGAGAAAGAGAAACAGAATTATGGATAAAGAAAGAATGAGAGAGAGAGAGAGAGAGAGAGAGAGAGAGAGAACGAGGGGGGGGGGGGGCAGAGGGAGAACGAGAAGAGGGTAAATCTATATAAAAGGTCAGTGTTATAGACTTAACTGAGCATATGTAAAAGACGCAGGCAGAGAATCGGAAATAAAATTATATTTTGTTATGACATAAAGGGCGGGTTGCTTGAGGCGTCGCTATGTTGTACGCGGTGCATTGAAGTTTTCGCACAAGGGCACATCCCACCTGTCCAATTATATGGGGGCAGGGGACCAAGGGCGTGTCCCATGCGTCCCCCTTATCATTCAGACAGCGTACTTACCGGCACACAGCCAGCGACACTCCCTGTCAAATGATGCCGATATTTTGGTATGCTTCTATAAGAATTGCCATTGTGTACGGGTAATGATAATAATAATAATTCAGACATTTCTAACGCGCAACATATCCACCCAGAGGGTGCTCAAGGCGCTTACAATAAGCTACATAATATACTTAGATATAATTTTGTTTACATTACATTACATGGTTATAAAAGAAGAAGAAGATGATATTAGTCAAAGTTGGCCATTAGATAAGTTTTCAGGCTGGCCTTGAAACTATCTACTGATTTACAGTCCTTAAATGTGTTAGGTAGTGAAAATGTAATACAAATATTGCTAAGTATAATTATGAACATTGTTTATCATTTCTTCATAGTAAGTTTCAATTTAATTCAATTACGTTATTTAATAAACACAAGATTATATCATTGTTATAACTTCCGGAGCCTATGACCTACAAGCATTGCTTTCTCTTAAGCCTCCATCATATTTCTTCCTTTATTTAACTTAGTCTTATGTATTTATTCTTTTTGTTCGTACAAATGCATCCAAAAATGATTACAAAAATGTAACATGCCAAATGTAATGATGTATTATACAACATGTAAAATATGATAATAAACTGAAACTGAAACTGAACGTAAAACTGTATAACGTCACTGGATATTAAAGGTACTATGTCCCATATGCATGCCAAAAAAAATGAAAATGTTAAATTTCAACTGCATTTGAAAGACAATACTAATTTAGAACTTCCCTAAAAAAGGTGGGGCTTGAAAATGTCTTCAAGTGGGAAAATAATGACTATTAGTTGTCAAATCGACTTTAGGGCTATAGAGCCCAAAAGTAATAGTCTTGATTTTCAGACAATTGTACTGAATGGTCATACGTTTTATGCTGCGCAAAGATTCAATCAGTTTAATTTTGGCCATCACAAGAAGTGGGTTATTGATGTAGACAAATGCTCATGTACCCTTTACAACTCTTTTCATGTATGTTATTACCAAAGAAGAAAAAAAGTCAGTCAGTCACTCAATAGTGTCTGACAGTGAAGTCTAGCAAGTAAACGGGTTTCCTTACATAATTTGAATATGAGGACACTGCTAACGTTTAAATTTCACAGATAGGACATACATGACATATTCATAATTCCTGCAAAGTTCTACAGCATTTGAGGTTGGCTGCAAAAGGGACATAGTACCTTTAAAGGAAACGATGAAATTGCATTTCTTCTTCTCTCGATATGACAGTTTAATTGAAGATGAAGATTGTAGTATGTATGACATAATTTAACTTTCATGTCCCAGAGCGATTGTCGTCGGAGCACCTTAGGAAATGTCGGGAGTTGGAAGTAAAAGTGATGGACTCAGAAATAACGTAAAGTGAGTATGTGAGCGAAGAAAGAGGAACGAATGACGACATTGATTATGAGATACATTTAGCGCTAGAGACAGAGGGGTTTTGGAAATATACCAAATGTAATATTTCGTAAGTTTGAAAAGCAACGCTCAATTCATACTTATCACTGAAAAAAACTAGGTGCAGAAGCGTGAAACGAATACAAAGATTCTTTGAAAAATGATTAGATTATGCAAATTTTACTCGTCTCTCTCTCTCTCTCTCTCTCTCTCTCTCTCTCTCTCTTTCTCTCTTTCCCTCCCTCCCTCCCCCTCTCTCCTCCTTTCCCTTTCTCACCCCTTTTGTTAAACTCTCTTTCTCTTGTCAATCGATGGGTGTAAATGCCCCCTCATTCCCCTTGTAACTACATGCATGTATACGCTAGTGATGTGATCCAAACTGTAAATGAAGGAAACATCAGTGACCTAATATGACAGGGTCTTACACTTTTGTCTCACGTGACACCCATACAAAATACACAGACATACCAAAAGTATCAAACAGAAGGAGGTGTTATGCTTCGATTATCATAATGGCAACCAGTTTCGGTCTTTTAACGTTCATATATGAGAATATAGATGATGAACAATCAAGAGGGATATACATAGTACAGTGTGGATTGACAGCAAAACACTTACGACGATGACGACAACAACAACATTATAAAAGAACAGGAGTCACTAAAAGCGACTTATTATATCACAGAATTGCATTATGAGACAGAGTGTATACCTTATATGCATGTTCGGTTAATCTAAATAGGCAGAGGGGAGGGGGATGGGGCTACAGCTCTCTGACAATTCTTAATTAGAAATAACGAATATTCGGGCAACCTCTACCTCGGGAAGCCAGGTGATCTCTTAGTGATTTTGGCAGTCTACTACACTGTTATTCAATAAATTCTAATGAAAAATATTATATTTTCACTCTGATAAAGTCTGAAAAAACTTGCTAGATCGCTTGGCTCGCTCGCTCGCAGAAATAAGAAACTGGAAAGTAGATATTCTGACAAAAGACGTCATTCCCAGATGAAATTATGTCCCTACGCCATATTCTAATAAGTTTCACTTCCCTGATGAAAAAAACTGATTTCAAGAAATGTTATTAAACTGTTTTCGAAATGAGAATTGAACCAACAATCAACATGTTTTTGGGTAGTGATGTCGCCAATAAACTACTATTAAGAGATAGAGGTAAATGAAAGTCATAATAAAACAATTCTATTCGTGGCCCATTAACGTAAAATAAGGTGCGATTATCCAAACTGATGAAAGGGATAGAAACAGTCATTATAGCCAAGATATATCGCAAAGACCCACAGCGGCAGTGCTAATACATCTTATTTCCCCATAAAGCCGCGAGTGGGCAATCCATTCAAGTGCCCCCTTTGTTTTTCTTTACATCGTGATCGATAGTACTATACCTATAAGGAGGCATTCAATTCGACAATGAGAGATAATTGGTTGTCAAAACAGCAGAAATCCATTACAAGTATGTATCATCATGTATTATCATGACATCTTAAATGCCCCTATTCTCTATAACATCATCATGAATCATCCGAAATAAAAGAGAAAGAGTTATTTTTTAAAAGAAATAAGAGGTTTGTAGCTGACACAGAAAAGAGGAAAATACTACACAATTAAGTTTACAGCTCGCCACTAAGTCGAAAATATCATATTTTAAACACCACGGTTAATCAGATAAACCAATATGAAAGGCTTAGTTTACCAATGTGAGATATATTGCTATTTCAATAAGCGAAAATAAGTATATTTGATTTTGCCACAAAGACGCAACACAGGATCGCGTTTTACATGCGATGTTTTAAAAAAATATCATGATGAGAAACAATTATTTCACTAATGACAGATATGCAGCTGATAAAAACAGTACAAATTTTAACAATCTATTACGGTATAACCTTTTGCCACAAAACCACACGATAAGTGATTTTTTTCTTCATCTTACCCCCCCCCCCCCCCATGACCATCATTCATGAATGATCGCAGATTACTAAAACGATTACAACATTTACGCTAAGCACGCTTCTTGAAAACCTTCGAGTCAACCGCACGAACCAACATTTAAATCAATACCCATTAATTAAATTGTGGGCCTGCAGGGGCGTTGATCTGGGGCGGCAAGGCGGGCTTTGGCACATTGGGGCACTTCCCCCTCAATCATTACGGTATTTACTTCGGTAAGCACCTTTTTATTATTATTATTACTGGGATTATTGTTTTTTGTGAACTTCCACCAAAAACTTCAATCCAGTAAACATATGGATTAATTAAAGTAAACAACCACAGTGCGTAAATGATGTTAATCCGTTAGACAACAAATACAAATTAAGGGGTTTTAATTCCATTGACTGACAAAATACAGGTTTTAAAAAAGGACAGATTCTTAAATATGATATATCTTTCACAATATATGGGACTAGATTAGATGATTCACACGGCATTCACGGTGTTATTTAAATAATGTAAACAGGTAAAAAAGAAACAGAGTTGAAGAGGGGGAAAAAGATACATTATTTCAAAAAAAATTCCATACTTTGGATTTCAGATAATGGAGAGACATGTACACCAAGACCACAAGTAATAATGGTTTTATAGAACAGAACAATATATTAAAACATGAAGGAAAATACACGAGAGCTGGAAAAGGGAGAAATACCAGCCACATATTTCGCTTTATTTTGCTTACATTCGAGCTTTTCCTCCCTGGCATTGTATTGTTTGTTTTTTTAATTCTATAAAACCCATATCATTGACACAACTGTACAATATGGAGAAATAAAGGAACGCTCGTTGAACTTGATTCGACAACAGAGCCCTTGAATATGAACAGCATCACGTCGTGAAATGGCCTTAAACTACTTAAATGTAAGGGTATAATAATTACTTACTGTAATTGTTTGCAACGTTAAAGTTGAACCCACCCTTATCTTCAGCCCATGTGTGTGTGTGAGTGTTACTTGACATTCCACTCTGTGAAAATAGTGTGTTTTGTTTACATGGTAACATGTGTTTGCAAACTGCAGGGAGTAACTTTTTTTTAATATAATTTTTATTATGCAAATTATATCCGTATTTACTAAGGCAAAGGGAGCTGCATCATTTATAAGATTTAATGGTACAGGTAGTTTCTCTCTCTTTATCATATATGATTCCTATAAGTGTATTTTTTTGTATTTGTTTGTAATTTTTAGTGAGTAAGAAAACAACAACAACCAAATTTGTTGACTCGAATCAAATATGTGAGTTTACCCTTCCCTCTAAACACCTTTGAACGAATATACGTCTCTTACATTTAAATCGCATAGGGCATGTTCAAATGCATTAAAAGCAAAAACAACAACATGTTTCAGGAGAAGTCTGTCTAGCGAGAAAATGCATTACCAGGGAAAAACATTCAAGAACGGATGATTTGCAATAAGGGTGAGGTGGTGGCATTAATGTCAGTCTCCTCATTCGAGTAGCAATCCCTAAGAAAACTGGCAATATCTTATACGATGTGTCCGGATGACAATTGGAATAAGCCCTTCTCTAATCTAAATGCACACATTTTAAACCTACGGTAATAATCATCTAGTCAAATTTTTTAAAATTCTTTTTGGCAACTGTTTTCTGAAAAGTACAATTTTATTATTTTTACTTCGTCACGAGTCATTTACATGATTCGTTTCTCAATAAATATATATTGTTTTCATTCTGATATGGATTGGGGAAGATTCGACCCCCTTGGTTCCCGTTTAGGAACAGATTTCTCACATAATGCTTCATATATCCTAAAGTATTAGACAGGCTTCCAACCGAATCGATTATGGAAATGATATTTAATGCGAGCATTCAGAACCCATGCTCTTCCATTTCAAAACTGAATACGACACGCATTTGAGTGACTGTATAATGTTGCAGTTATCGCAATAGTTTCTCTTTTAATTTGATAGGTTGCTATCTAGTCCCTTCCCATTTTTACAAGGCTTTAGAGTTTCCTGAAAACATCTACACCTCTAAAGAAAACGAATTATGGTACCGTTCTTTGAAAGTCATGGTTAGACTATCTGATAAAAATAAAACATTGCTAGGATTGCATAATCATAACCATATACAAGTATTTGTATATGATGGAAGTCGATCAAATAACTAACAACTAAGCTCTTATATTCTGACTCGTTTATATCGATCTGATGTGATTAAGAACTTTCAAAGATTTACAGTCAATGCTCAAAATGTAAAAGAATGACAGAGCCGTTGAATAAGACTTTTAAGTTAAGAAAAGGATTCACATTCAATGCGAAAAGAGGAAATAATGGAGCAAGATTAAGAAACTGATCTGAGAGACTTACGGTGAATCTCTTCTGATCATAGACGATCATAATACCATAGGGAATTGAGCAACGATTCAGGCCGATCAGGCCATGGTGCAAACGTGCTAACGGGGCAAACAAGATTCATTACAGAGATAGATTAAATGATCGATGAGTCTGTGCGTATTATTTGTTATTTACTGTTCTTTAGTGTCTTCCGTGAGCACGATTCTCGCGGTCGGTTACTGAAATTCTCTCGATTTTTAATATTAGGACGTCGAAGGTGCGCTGGGCAATCAATCATTTTAATTGGCCGTGTGATTGTGTACGGGCCTGACCCATTGTGTATCATGACATGCCTTCACCTCCGGAGGGGGAAGGGGGGGGGGTATCAGAACTGCTGTAGCAATTATTGCCATATCCCTATAGCTTGAACCATGTCAAAATCATAAAGAGGCTGTAGTAGTACGTGAAGTTTGGTCTTTCTGTAAACTGTAACTTTGGAATTACTATGTATATATTGTACTAATTCTTATATTTTTGAAATGTATCTGTTGACACTTTCACCGTGATTATATCATTTTTCATTAGTACTATAATATTGAGATTGCTCCTACATTTTCATCGATAAAATTGAATTAGAATTAGAATCTGAATTGGTGTAAATATGATCTGTTCAATTCTATATCTTGGAAACTGAATGACGCCCCCGGAGTGGGACAGGACTTGTCGTGAATTAAAGCTGCTAGATTTAATTGCCCACGCAAAATAAAACGATACATAAGGCATCATGCATGGTAAAGATTTTTAAAAGGGTATTTTATTGTGAAGTTTGGATGTTATAGATTATATTTCCGGATATATACATTGACATTATGCATCATGCATAATAGAAAATACAAACGACCCTGCGGGTTTGTCTAAACCTGATGGATTTTAATATTTCCTCTGACTTGAATGATAGATTGAGAATGACATATGGTAGAAAACTATAGACGAGGCATTGCCAGGTTTAAAGCTGGTAGAATATCTTTTCCAGGCCATATTGGCAGTTTTGGGATCACACAGTAGAAACTTCATAAAAGACGTTTAAATACCCCCTGAAGTGGAATTATAGACTACGCCTTTATAATTCAGGGAGTGGCATGAAAGACTGATTTAAAGTGACACATTACAGTTTTCAGATAACGAACCAAAACACTCGCGTTCGGCTTGACATAACCCAGCTGTGGCAGTGTATTACAATCTTCTTTAGACCCCCCCCCCCTCTCTCTCTCTCTCTCTCTCTCTCTCTCTCTCTCTGTATCTTTGGCATAAAAGGCTGATGATTTAATTTGTCCGGATTTAAAGTACCAACATTATAGTTTTTTAGATAACGAACCAAAAAACTCGAGTTTGACTTGGCATTACCCAGCTGTGGCAGTGTATTACCATCTACCTTAGATCCCACCACCCCCCTCTCTCTCTCTCTCTCTCTCTTCCCTTCTTCAATTTATCCTCTTTCTTTCTTTCCCCTCTCTCCTCTCACCCCTCTATACCCTCCCCAGTCTATCTTCGTCTCTCCCTTTTCTCTTCTTCCCAGCCCCATCTCTCTCTCTCTCTCTCTTTAATTGAGATTGTGATGTTCTACAATTACCTTTCTCTATCCTTGTGATCAATCCCACCCATGGCCTTGCACTTCCCTGTCTTCACCAATCAGGCCTACTTCCAACTTTCCATCTTCCATGTCTACTCATTGATCTCTCTTTTCCGTCAATGCCAGATTCTCCAAACCCAGTTTGCGTAACAGGTGCTCCAAGCTCACTTCAGCTATTCTCAACACTTTCTCACTGGTCACTCTTCTTTCTTCTACACACCCATATATAGCGCCTAATAGGTCTATTTCTTCGATGTCTCTAAGCACTTTAACATGTATATAAATATGAAATTATTACTACCCTGGTCATCTGTATGCACACTCTCCACTCCCTGTGGAGCATTTCAGACACTCACAATGCTGAGCAAACTACGTGACTTTCTCATCCTATCATGTACCCATTTAGCACACGGGGTGGAGAGCGGCGAATTGCTTAAGGTCAAGCCAAATTGCGTTAGTGCCAGGCTGGTATTTGAACCCTCAATCTTTCAATTGAGAGTCAAGTGACCGAACCACTTAAATACAATGACACATCTACATCATTTTTCTGAGAAAACAATTTCACGGGTAACCATATTCTTTCTCCGCTATCATTAGACACCCAAGAAATTAAGAGAACACTGTAAATTCATTTTGTGTAAAACCTTGCCCTTTCGAGTATAAACCCACACACATTTCCACACTTTACCCTTTCGGTCACAATCAAAGTCCCATATATTTCAACTTGGCATATTCCCATCCAGTATATCTCTTTGAAGCGACACTCACCCTCCTGTTATTACATACCCCCATCTTCAGCTCTCGTTTCAACAGGGTTCAGCGATTTGGGGCCGAGTGTCAAAGATGAATTTTGAAATGTGAGCGAAGCATCTTATAAAAAGAAAAAGAGGAAATGAGGGATATAAAAGGAAAGATAATACAAGCAATATCTCCGATCATGATGTTATTCGTTTGTATAATGCATGCAAAACGCGCTGGGCGGTATTTTGTCACAACGGCTTCGACGTTGACTTGTACCTTCGACTGACAGGGTCCCAGGACGCCACCACCCGGGGGCCTTGGGGGAGTGATTCCGATAGAATGTGTCGTCAAATTGGGAAAACAATCAATCTACGTTCAACCCGGCCGACGGGTGTCTGCGGGGTGAATAATCCTTATATGTTTACTTTTCAAACCTTTACCTGATATTTTTTTTTTTTTGCTTTATTTTAATTTGTAGTATTTTGCAACATTTGTTTTCTCTCGGCGCGTTGCTTCTCTGTTTGTACCTAAGGCTTAGGAAATCATTGAGCACGTTTAAGCTCATAAGCTTATTAAAGGTCAAAATAGTTATAATTCAAGAAGGTATTGATTGTAAAATACCAGGAGCGGGTTTTAAAGAATCAACGTGGTACTTCATCAACGTTGAATGCGTATGGTCGAGTTCTTTTTTATTAAAGCTACTTCGAAATGGTACCGTACAACGTGTGCATTATATTCGTCAGCGAGAGGGAGATAAACAGAAAAAGGGAGTTAGAGAGGTCAAAAAGAAGAAGAGAGAAAACAAAGATAGAGATGAGATGAGATGGACACAGATGGGTAGAATGCTGGAAAGAAAATACGGAGAGGGAAACAAGCAAACGCTGCGGATTGACTGTTCATCTACTCCCGTGTTTCACTTTCCCATTATAGTAGTTTTCTTCCTATTTCACCTTCCTCACATCAACTAACTCCTTCTACTTTCCTGGACACTCTATCATATTTTCCCCTCATAATTATATTGGTCAAGTAAGGTGTTGTTTGCATTGCAATTTTATCGACATAACCTACGTATACATATCTTCCAACAAATATTTTCCTAAAATATCTACAAGCAATTCCAATGCTTATTTGTTTAATCTAAACAAGATATATTATAACATATTCATCGTCACTTATTTAAGATATGATTTATTTTACGTAAATGGAGAAAAAATTCACAACATGAAAACAAAGAATCCAAACTGAAATATCCAAGTTTTGTACTGTCAAGATAAGTGTTCACAACTGCAATCGCACCACGTATTTTGAAAAGGGGAAAAGTCAGAGAGCTGAATTCAATAAATAGTCAGGGACCTGAATTGAACCAATAAATGAAATGAAATGAATGTAATCACCAGAAGGTATGGTCAATGAATGGCCTCTATTTCAAAGGAAAAGCAATTTCTTTAATAAAGGTTAATTTCAAAATCGTTTTTCTCAGTCCTGTTTCACTAGTTAAGTAATATCCAATTCCACGTACCCATGGCAACCACTGACATCTCCTTTATATCGTCTGGGCTGAAAAGCTCGAGAAAGAGGGTGTGTTAGGGAATGGTTTGTTAAAGGACTATGGTGGGGAAGAATGGTGAAAAATGAAGGGCTTGCTGTGAAAGAAAACTGATGAGCAAAACATATTATACAAAGATGAGAGATGGAAAAAGTGGGGGGGGGGGGAGAGAGAGGGAGAGAGAGAGATACAGAGATGAGAGAGAGATAAGGGGGAGGGTCAGGAAGAGAGTTTTAGAGATAAGTGGGGACGATGGGAGAGATAAATAGATATATAAAAGAAAAAGGGAGAGAGACATAGAAGACATAGCATTAGAAACAAACAGAGAAAGAGATTGTAAAGAGAATGAAAAAACTTGTCCAGTATTCCCCTTTAAAAAACGTCTTTTCGCATAGTCACAGGGATCATCAAAGCGAAGCGAAGCTCCCCCCCCCCACATTCCCTACAGCCACCATGATAGGAAAATGATTAAGATTGCAGTACCACTGCACTCAGTGCAAAGCAAAATTACGACAATGCAACATATTTCATACAACAAAGCCTTTGTCAGTTACATGAAAGCTTGTTTCTTTGCGCACATTGAATTCGTGTTGATAATCTTCTCCAAGCACGATCAAATCTGCAGATTCAGCACTTCATATTAAAGCAGCTGTCGTGAAAATCCTGTCTGTATCCAATATATTTTGCGCATGATTTATATATATATATATATATATATATATATATATATATATATATATATATATTTTTTTTTTTTTTTTTTTTTTGGGGGGGGGGGGGGGTTCAAAATATGTGGAGCGCCAGGAGTGGCAAGTCTGACAGATTATGAGCGCTATACAAGAACCCATTATCATACGTCAATCTCAGCCCTTAGATTTCAGAGTAAAGGGGAAAAGCAGCGCTGTATTTTTACAGGAAAGGAAAAGAAAGGAAAATAAATGTAAACAAGAAATAACCCTCCAAACGTGACATGTAAGATATTGCTCTATTGAAAATCAGGATAATGTTTTATTCAAATGTGTGTGTGTGATTTTGTGTATGCGATTTTTTGTTAAGGCAAGCGTGTTCCAAGAGAGATACGAACCCCAACCCCCTAAATAAAATGTTTTCAATTGATATTTTCTCAGGACTCTTAATGTGGATATGTGTGTGTGTGTGGGGGGGGGGGGGGGAGTTCCTGAAATATAAGGATTCTTAGCCTTAAAGAGCCCCTTATTTCTATCTCAATAGAAGGGGCGTTGGTACGGGTCTGTCTATGTTATTATGCCTACCTTAAACCCAAATAAGAATAATCAGCCTGCATCCGCTAACGATTTTTCCCTTCTGTAGTGATCTCAACTCCCCAATCAGGTGAAAATGGGGTCGATGATCAAATGTCACTGATATCAACGATTGCATCTGATGTCCTTATTATCTGTTTGTCTGCCTCATATCCAAGTCATGCCACTAAACCGAATCCAAAAACGAAATGCCCATTACATAGACCATCAATTTGAATGATGGAGGGTGCTTAATGGGGTCCTTTCACCTAACTTCACGTCATTTTCTTTCCCCGTTTTTTTTTCACCTTTCTTTTCCAAATCTTTTTGTTGTTTCTTGTTTTCTTTTTTTTTTTTCTTTTTTCATCCCCCCATCATTCGGTGTGGGGGCATCTATCATGTACTCACTAGCTGCCCCGCTGCTAATACAGGTGTTTGTCATGCTTCTAGGTTGAAAGCTATCTGTTTCGTCCTACCCCGTCAAATTTACCAAGAGTTTTGGGGGTTATCGGTCCTTCTGTGTCCCTGTTCTGTCTGTCTCCGTTTCGCTTTGTCCCTTATCTTCTTTCTACCCTTCTTTCTTTCCCGTCATCTATCTGTGTCTCCCGTCTGCTTATTTGCCTAATTATCTCAATCAGACCCTGGTATTGGGTGACGGGTGACAGAATGCTTGCCCAGAGATACCGCGCACCTGATTCAATGCTTACAGGTGTGTGACCTGCTTCCTTCAAGGTTGGAAGGCATCTCAAATTGTGTCAAATCTACCCCTTTTTCTCCATCTATCTATCTTCCTGTGTCCATGTCTCTGTCCGTCTTACTGTGCTCCTATTTCTGTCTGTCTACGTGTCCGTCATTTTATACTCCTGTCTTTGTTTGTTCGTTTGACTGTCTTATCAAGGTCCGCCTATTTGATGACGGGATGAAGGATGGGTTGTTTAGAGATATAGCGAACATGATAGCCCGCTTACAGGTGTGTGACATGCCTCAAGGTTGAGATACGTCTTTACTGCCCTCTTCCATCAAATCCACCCAATTTCTCTGTCTCAAGAACTCTTTCCTTTAAGTACCTTTCTACATTTCTCTTCTCAATATCTCTGTAAAAAAAACGTATCTATTTTCCAGTTCAACAAGTTCTAGTATTTGAAGAAAAATGTATTTAATGACGTTCAATACTAATGTTGATATAATTCTCACTAAAAAGAGTATTTTTATAGGCAATTTTACATCCCAAATCTTCTGTTTGCAACCAAAGTAAGATCGCGAACATTTCACAGTTTCCAGTGATTATATATATTTGCATTATTATCGTGAATGATATTTCGATTTTTATTCATGATTTGGGGAAACTTTGTGTTTCCAAAATAATGTGTTTAATATAGGAATTTACATATCGCATTTAAAAACAAATTACGTTGAGTGTGAGAAAATGCCAAAGTTGGGAGGTAAAAGCGGTCAGATCAAAATAAATTTTACGCTACGCCTGTACGACTTGGAACGATACCATCTTCTGTATATGATTATAACATACACACGGGAATTCTGACCAATCGTAATCTACTCCAAAGTAAATGAGAATACAACACAAGGAATATTTAACCAGGGAATTGTAATTGTGAATTCCCTGGTTATGCCTTTCTGAAGGTGTATACATCTATGCAGTCATTCACAATGATTGATAGGTATTAATAAGAGAGTTCATTAGGCCAGAACCACCTTCATGGGTGCACTGACCACGTTTATCCAGCTTTATGACTGAGATGAAATAACCTCATTCAAGGCGGGGATTTTGCCTCCGCTTGGTTAATCAATCAGACGTGGAGAGGAATTCGATTTTGTTGTAATAGAGTCTTAATCATGAATTTTAAAGGTGATGCTGGCGAGTACTGGTCTTCCAGTTTGATTGTTAAAAAAAAGAAAGAAAAACGTTTAGATGTTATCTCAAAAGGTCGGGTATCTTTCCAGAATATCTTTTTGTAATAAATAATGGGATTTTAGAGATATACGCTATTTTTGTCATATTTGAGGACATGAGAATTTTTAGAGGTTTCATTTTCGTACATTACTGCTATAATGTTTCGCATTGAAATGGATAAAAATGTTATAGCTTACAATTCTCTTGACATGTTTACCAAAACTCAACTTTTCCTTTAAGAGCGTAACATCAAGCGTGATTTGTGGATTATCAAAATGTCCATGGTTTATGAGAGAATAAAGAGTCCGAGACACGCCCAGGGACCCGTTTCACAAAGCCTCTATTCAATGACGAAGGACACAAAATTAGTAACCCATCTGCTGATAACCAATCAGAAGCAAGGATTTCACAAACTTATAACAAAAACTGTCATTTGTCACTGATGACAAGTTGAAATGGGGCCCAGGGTTCATGACATGTTCGTGAGATATTGAGATGAACACCGGCCGTTTCAATTCACTGTCAGTGAAACTAAATTGAATATCAGTAAATTGATTTGAGATAAACTGAGTTGGAAATCACTCTAATTCATCTCTGGAGAAAATAGCTGCAATCTTGTTAATGGGATTTAAATCAATTTAGCTAGTTGCATTTGTTGTGCCATGGTTTTTATGCCAGTATTGAGTTCTTAAAGCGCTTTACATTTATAAACAAATTAAAAAAATATACCCAGATAAAAGCCAATTAATTACAAAATGGTAATGGAAACGAGATCATGTAGATACAGAGTAAACGTATTTTGAGACTATAAAATGATCATAACTGTATTTAATACAAAAGTTATGATGATTGCTTAATCTGACTGCCAATTAAGCATGTGCATGCTTGTAGGCAAGCAACCAGGAGACCGACGGCTTTACGTTCTCTCCGATGGACTTGTAATGAGAATAAATGACTTACCTAAGGACACGAGAGCATTGACTTGGTTACGAACCCGGGACCTCCAGGTTGCGAGACCGCTGCTCTACCACTGAGCCATTGCGCA
Organism: Strongylocentrotus purpuratus; assembly: GCF_000002235.5. Classification (NCBI taxonomy): domain Eukaryota; kingdom Metazoa; phylum Echinodermata; class Echinoidea; order Camarodonta; family Strongylocentrotidae; genus Strongylocentrotus; species Strongylocentrotus purpuratus. The sequence goes on from NW_022145614.1 coordinate 26,170,394, forward strand.
CATCGGAATAACTGGTTTTGGAACGTTAATTGTGCAATGGATACCGGTATTTCTAATTTCATAACTAATTTTATGCAAGAAACGTGGGATTTTCTTCGGCATTCCAAAACTCTCATAATCCCATTCTGTTTGTTTCATAGCTTTTGATTCAATAAAACTCGGGAAGAATTTCACTGCGTTAATAGAATAATCCAACAAAATATGCTCGGTCCTATCATTCGATATGACACTTTTACTCTCTCTCTCTCCCTCTCTCTCTGTTTGTGTGTCTCTCTCTCTCTCTCCATCCGTATACCTCCACCTCTCGCTCTTTTCTCTCAGAATACGTTATATCAGTGATCTCCTTTACAATATTCCTTAGAAGAAAACAAATCATCCGGAAATGGAATAATATTCTTGCCCGGATAATTTGATTGAGAGCATGTACACGCGTATCACTTTTCGCCAAAATCCTGTTAGCGTAGTTGCATTGACGAAAAAGAAACTCACAAGGAGAAGAAAAAAGATATCGCATGTCTCGATTATCAAAAGTTCCTTATTCAAGAAAGGCCGTGATTAAAAAACACCCTATTGTCCAGGCCGCGTTTTAAAGGTGGCGAAGATCTTGTTTTTCAAGAGATGCCGTTTTCGAAAATAAAATTATATACCGAAGCAACCGCTTAAAGGTAACCATCAGTCTGTTTTCAAAATAAGTTGTTTACGAAAGTAAAATCCCATTGTCCAGGCTGTCGCTTAAACGTGGCTAATATAGTCGTGTTATTAAAGAAAAAGCGAAGTAGAATTCCAATATAGACGGTAGTTACTTTTTAAAGAAGCCGTTTGCAGAAAAAAAATCCGTTGTCAAGGCAGTAGCTCAAAGGTGGCTTCAAAAATTATTTTCAAGAAACGCCGTGTATACGAAGTAACCTCACATGTTGTTGTTTGTCGGTTTGAGTGACATCCTGTCAATTTTGCCAAATTAAAATTAATTGAAATTAATTCATATTCATTTTAACGTATATACTTCATTCAAGTAGCCGTGTAGTATATGGCTTTCAGTTGTAATGACATGCGTGTAGGTTGTACTGATAGGTTTAATTTAACCAGAATAATTTATAGAGTTTTTCTAATGCCATTTGAATAACTGGAACAATTTTATTTAACAGAGTATCAAATTGGCTATCTTGGGTATCTTGAAGTTCAGGAAAGATTCTATTCACAACTATATCTGTTATTTAAAAAAAAAATCTCTCAGTCCTTTTATCAAACTTGTTTTGACTGAATCACTACTAAAGATAGAAGAATAACAATTTGTGACCCTAGTGGTATATTTGAATAAAAAACCCAACCTAATTTATAAATTACAATTAAAATCTATGAAACTAACGTTTCTTTCTTTAGGAATGTAAAGGATAAAAGAGGTACACATGTCAAACAAGTACATTAATACTGGTACCATGTGTTTTGTTTCTGTTAACGTTTAAAACGGAAAAAGACAAATGGTAAATACTGAACAGTTCAAATTATACAGTGCTCATGGTTCAAGTCATGATGAAAACTACGTCAAAGATAATGAATTGGTATAAACATTTATGTATATGTTTACATGAGCTCCGACTCCAAAATGTAAAGAGAACAGCGATAGTATTACGATTCCAAGATATCCAAAGACACAAATAGAAGCTATATATGGACACCAAATGGTAGTGCCAGGATTATCATATGTATGATGCATGCCAGAATACATACTTATACTAATGCGTGCCCTAAACAGTTGGTGGCACATGTGGATTAGGGTCGTTGGACGTTCAGAGGTAACATGAATATAAGGTAAACAAGAAAAGATTAGATTACGTGCCATCAGACAACTGCTTTTCGAATGCTATTTTGGCGCCAAGAAAACGACCAATTAATTCCATGTGCTGGTTAGGCCTCTGGTATGAGGACACACAGTACATTACAAGTGCGATACGTGCCCAATGTTTATTTTGCAAGTGACACTTAGCCCGAAGTTCGATATTGGAGAAAAAAAATTATTATCAAGAACATTGGCAGTTGACAGTTCTGAATGCATGCCTGAGTCGTAGTGCATGCCTGAGTCGTATAAATGCCTGAGTCGTATAAATGTTTTGAAATTCCTGATTAATATTTGTAGACTAGGTTTGAATTCAAACCAATAATATCCATGATAACGATGATGATGATGATGATGATGGTGATGAAGACGATGATGATGATGATGATGATGATGATGATGATGAAGACGATGATGATGATGATAATGATGATAATAAAAATGAAATTAATAATAATGATTAGAAAATAACAAGTACAGGTCTGAAAATATGGGGCAGTATACAAATGTTGTCTTTCCAGAACTTCAGTTTTATCACTGGAAGAATTTGTTATTAACCCAACCATATGAAATAAGTTAGTTCCGAATATGTTTACATCAATCCACGCTATTTCATATCCAATATCTACACATCTACATCATATCAGTCATCATATTCATTCCTAAACCGAAAGGGGAATGCTAGGGCATGATTATAGATTTTACATTACAAGATACTGAAACATGAATAGTATACCATTTCCATTTGATAATTCCAAGGCTAATTCGCTTTTGTAGAACTTCCTGTGTCACCATAGCTACCACATTTGTTGCTTGTAGTTATTCCCGCGTTTTTCGTTGGTGAAATTCTATATTTCGTAAGAAGTCGATCTGTCATTCATATCTTTTTTTCCTTTATCGATGGTAGTAAGAATTTAGGTTATCTTGACGAGTTCTATTTTACCCCCACGTTCTATTTCGTTCACTATTTTGACATGTATGTATCCATGTCTCCTGACCAACTTTCTTTCTCTGTATATTTTTTCTTTACCAACTTACCCTCCAAGTACTACTCTTGATAACACTATTAATGATGGTATTAATGATCATGGTGATGGGGGTGGTGATGATAACAATAATACTACATTACTACTAATGCTCCTACCAAAAAAAAAGCTACTACTTTTACTACTACTACTACTATTACTACTACTACTACTACTACTACTACTGCTACAATTACTAAAACTACTAATGCAGTAATGCAGGAACTACAAGAAAAACAAATTTGACTATTAAAATCAACCAATCATGCACCAAAATACATTTTGATTCCATACAATTCGCTACTGATGACTACGATCAAGTGATAATGAAAATCATGACAATATGGCCATATTTGATATTATTTCCTACATTGGAGGGAAAGGTATACCGCCGCCGCATCATCGAAATAATGTTAGACTTCAATGGTTTAGTGATGCATTATTCATAAGGCAATCATTTTAATTGGGACTACATTAGACCTAGGTGAACGTAATATGGATAAGAATGGAAATTGGAAGTTACATGGCATGACCGTGACCTTTACAGTGTTGGACGGAATGAAAGTAAAATTCTTTGTGTCTATATCGTTCCGGCACAAAAAGCAATAGAGGCTCTTTAAACGAAAATTACATCTCTTTTTTGTCACTACAAATCTTGCTTTATTTGGAAACTAGGCATCCCTTCATACAGTTAAGAGCCCAATATATTGACTGCATCGCTTAAAATGTCTGCTCATGTTTTTCACCCTCTTTTTTCCATCAATGGATAGATCAACACTTGTAAATTGTAAGTAAGGGGGTTAAGAAAGGTAAATATACAGAAAGGGATAGAGAAAGAGAGAGAGTGAGAGAGAGTGAGAGAGAGAGAGAGAGAGAAAAGGAGAGAGAGAGAGAGAGAGAGAGAGAGAGAAACAATCCAGGTATAAAATATACTAATAAAATATTTTTGTAATTCTCCATTGATACTCCACTGTTTTCAACTATGCCACATAACTCTACGTTGTGTGAGTCTCCCCCTCCCCCTCTGTCTCTCAACCCTCTCTATCTATTTCTGTCTGTCTGTCTCTCTCTCTCTCTCTCTCTCTCTCTCTCTCTGTGTCTCTCTGTCTCTCTGTCTCTCTCTCCCTTGATCTCTCTTCACATTTGCTCCTTATTCACGCTTGTCTTTATCTTGTTGTCGCTGTGCTTAATCACGCATACCTTTTACTCTTCCGAGCAAAGTCAAACTTCCAATCTCCCGCTTTTTTACAAGGACGTATCTCGGGGCCTGATTACTGTTTTGTCTATGTAGGCCCCCTAACTGCACGTACCTTCGGGACACAATTGATCTTTTTGTTATCTTGAAATTCACATGACATTTCGAATGCTGCATCTAACGAGCGAGGAACGTTTATTTCCGCTCTTTATTTCTGTGTTAGTGTCTTTAAATAAATGAAGTTACATTGATCCCGCTTTCGGCGACAGCTACCACTGTCATCCTGTCTGTCTGTCTGTCTGTCTTCCCTCTGTCTCTCTCTCTGTCTCTCTCTCTCTCTCTCTCTCTCTGCTTATAGTATAGACCATTGACAAATTAAGTAGCAGCAAGACACAGGAGATGCGAACGGCAGGGTAGTGCACGAAGAATGGCAATTTACTTTTAGTAATTGCCATTGCACACGAGGCGTCATTTTGCTGACGTAACAATGCGTCAGTAGCTGACACGGTCTTTGATGCACCTTGTGAGAGCAGGTCGTGCACGAAGAATCATATTCTTAGTAATTGTCATTGCACACAATGAGTCATTTTACTGACGCGCCATGTGAGAGTGACTTAGTGCAAGAAAAAAAAATGCAACATGAGTAATTAAATATTTGTTTACGAACAGGTTAGGTATGTACCAATTTTCTATACCACGTACAAGTATTGAGTATTACGCAAATTTTTCAATGGCGTATTGAGCACTGGATGGATCCGGCATCCCCTACATCTCGTTTGAAGTCTTAATATTTTAACAACAAAATAAAAATAATGCGACAAATACGATCATTATATAAAATCGAAAGAATGCAAATCTTAATATACAGACATGATGAAGTATGTTAACACTACTTCCAGTCAGTAAATGTACATCATCATGAGGGGGATTCCCCTCACATTCCTAATGGGGATCTCCCGCCCCCGCCGTTTATCAATTTCTGGATACGCCAGTGTTATTGAGGGTAGACAGATATAACCCAAATAGTACACAGATAAAGCAAGACGTGTATCCCAGGAGCACGAGACCTGTCCCTGATTATACCATCACGTCAGTGAGCTCGGAGAGAGGACTTCCCCGAAATGAAATATAGACCGCCCTTAATTAAAGTCAGGGGAACTGCCCCATCCATTTCATCCACATTTATACCGGAGTGTCCTTCAAGAGTTTCCATTAAGGCTCCTTGTTATTCATCTCTTCCATGTGTTGTGTATAAAATCTAAATTGTACGCATGCCATTTCCATAATGCCCAAATCCTTGTCAAGTGCCTCACTACAAATTATTTTATTCACCTGTTAGGAATAATTACATTTCAATAGTAAGTATGCACGTCTAAACTAGCAACGACTAATGTATGCAAGTCGCATTCTGACTTTTTAAACTCAAATTATTCGTAACAGGTGAATGGAATATTTTGTAACGAGGCACTTAACAAAGATATGTGCATGAAAATGTAACCCATTGAGCTTGTCAGTTAATGTTGTTATATCACATGTACTGTATTCCATCCTACTAAATGCTGTGACCTAACACAGTCATTTATTTGTTGTAACAAGGGCTTTTCTATACTCTGTATATTCTGTATTCTCCTGTTGATACTGATGATTATTAATAAAGTGATATGAAAACCAAGTTACTAGGCAACCCCCTTTTCGAACGCCATCTTGTTCAAATCAATTCAATTCAATAAAGGTAATTCGAACATGCTTCGCCACACATATACTGAATGATACATGTTATACAAAGATTACAATACATTGTAAATACAAATTGCAATTGTGAATAAATCATATTGAATCAAAATACTTTACATTGATAACAGTGTAGGTAATGAATGTTAGATAACATGTGAAAGATGTAACAATTATTATTAATGCATGTACAATTAAAAGATGATTACATTACTGCTATCAATAAAAATATATCCACTCTTTACAAGCAATATTTATATTCGATTGCGATGAGCGCCCAATTTTCTTTCTGGAACGACGGTCGGTAGTTCTGATTCTCAACAGACCGAAATATGTGTGTGTGGAGGAGGGGGGGGGGGTAAAATGATCCTTTCTGTCGTTTTGACCAGGGTTTAAAAGCATCCTTTATCGTCATGTAGTCAGTCTTGTTATTTTGAAGTCAAACAAAATGTCAGGTAGATATTTTAAAAGGAATCACAAAATCAGTGAGAGATTCAGTCAGTAAACACTAATGAATAATCGAGGCATGTATAATTATAATATCTAGAAAATCATACACATTCCCCTTTTTGCTCTTGTTTCCTGCAAAGTGATTCGTTTGAAATGTCAGGTTTATATTCACTTTAAAAAAACTATGAATGAAATCTAACCAGACACACCTTAAAGTAGATATTCATTGATTTTAAAAACTAACTTTATTTTCATTATTGCAAAGTTTAAACTTATGATTCGACAAGGTTATCAAAATTCAATGCTGGGAAACATTCGAAGTAATGATTATTATAAATTACAAAACGCTTAAATACAGCCCCGGCAGCGAATTTTTTTTCCGTACTCGAGAGGGCAAATACCCCATGTGCGCATGCGCGTGGACTTATGATTTCTCTGCTACTTCCCATACGAAATGTACATGTATTCGCATGTACTGTGCACGATTCGCGTTCTACGAGTAAACGATGGCATAGTAGTCTTCAAACACAGACTCTGATTTGCCAGTTTGACAAATCAATATGCGTATGTGTCGCGATGTGCTTATTCAAGTCTGTGTAGTTGTATGATTCAGACCCAGTAGTGCATATGGAAATACATTGCAACTTGTATAGAATGGTATAGTAGTCTGCAAGCACAGACGCTAATCTGACAGTTTGACAACATACTAGTAGTGTGCTGAGAAGTACTTTATTCAAGTCGCCAACTTGTATAGAATGGTATAGTAGTCTGCAAGCACAGACGCTAATCTGACAGTTTGACAACATACTAGTAGTGTGCTGAGAAGTACTTTATTCAAGTCTGCGTAGATGTATGATTCAGACCCTACTGGTGCGTGCGTTAGAAATGCATCTCAATGTGTAGAGTGTAGTATAGTAGTCTGCAAGGACATAATAATATATTGTGTATTGATGAGTAGTGATTTTATGCAAGTTTGTGTAGTTTAATGATTCCAGACCCCATGGTAGGCCTATGTATTGTGCCACTGCTCTCTCACACTCTTTCTCTCTCTCTCTCTCTCTCTCTCTCTCTCCATATCTCTCTCTCTTTCTCTCTCTCTCTCTCTCTCTAGCCCTCCCTACTATACTACACTCTACACATTGAGATGCATTTCTAACGCACGCACCAGTAGGGTCTGAATCATACATCTACGCAGACTTGAATAAAGTACTTCTCAGCACACTACTAGTATGTTGTCAAACTGTCAGATTAGCGTCTGTGCTTGCAGACTACTATACCATTCTATACAAGTTGGCGACTTGAATAAAGTACTTCTCAGCACACTACTAGTATGTTGTCAAACTGTCAGATTAGCGTCTGTGCTTGCAGACTACTATACCATTCTATACAAGTTGCAATGTATTTCCATATGCACTACTGGGTCTGAATCATACAACTACACAGACTTGAATAAGCACATCGCGACACATACGCATATTGATTTGTCAAACTGGCAAATCAGAGTCTGTGTTTGAAGACTACTATGCCATCGTTTACTCGTAGAACGCGAATCGTGCACAGTACATGCGAATACATGTACATTTCGTATGGGAAGTAGCAGAGAAATCACAAGTCCACGCGCATGCGCACATGGGGTATTTGCCCTCTCGAGTACGGAAAAAAAATTCGCGCCCCGGCATGGCACCTGAAGAGCTCTCCTATACGCTGATGAGATGTGTGAGATCACAGTATGGACATGAGTTGCACAAGCAGACGATGCCCCATGACATCTCACACATTTTCAGTGACTGTGTTTTCATCTTCTCTTGAGTTCTATCTCTTACTTCACTACCGTCAGACTAAATGTATAATCTATTGCCTCACTCTAAACCCCGCGCATGGTTTTATTTTGATGACAAATGAAGCGATACAAAAATAAAGGAATCTGTCGCTTGTAAACAAAATAAGACGCCATTGTATATTCAGCTGCACACACCGGGGTATGTTCGGCGTTTCAAGAGGGAACAAGTGCCGTCCTTAGTATCATTCCGAGGGGTTTTCAATTTGAAAGTCTGGTTTCTTTGATTGTTTATTAACCCCTATCCTGTGTATTTACAAGCAAACGATTTTAGTTATCAGAATCGGGTCATATCCCCTTTTGAATGGTTTGACATGCCATTACATATATATATAAACTAAACTCATTATAATTTGACAAATAATAGCTTTGCAATTATGTTCATTCTCTATGGGATGTCGTTTGCTTGGGCAGTGTTGGTTCATATAGTGACGTCATTAAAACATCGTTATTTTTCCGGCGAATCTCTCGGATATCCCAGCTGCTATGGAGGTGGTTGTATTTGTATTTTTATAAATCACCCGATATGTAGTTGACCTATAGCTTGTACGATGGCCATCTGTTAGCTTACCAGTTTCTAGTGATACATTAGTTGACATATTTGTGATTTTCTTTGAATTTCACCTTTAAGGATGTTGGCGTGCCTTGAAATAGACAGTGCTAACATTCTTTTCAATTAACATGATTTTTTACCCTATATTTCTGTAAGAGGTAATACCTTTCTGGAACTTAACTTGCCCGTTTATCACAGGTTTTTCCTCCTGTACTATAACATTTCCACTTGCAAAGTGACCTGGCCATGAACTCGTGTTTGTTCGTTTTCAAAATAACACAACTACATTGAAATGACGGGTGTTTTTAAACCCTGGTCAAAACGGCGGATTCAAATTAATGTAGTCATTTCAAACGGGGAGAATACTTTCGGTTTTATTAGATTCATTATCACTTAGGTTAGTACAGGGACACTTTGTAATTAATTACGTTTGCCTTATGCTATAATTGCAGGCTCGAGCGACTCCGTGTACAAGGACAACACTAATGGCTTATTTTGAAAAAAATCGATACACGTACTTAATGTCATCGTCTGTACGGCGTTAACCGGTTTGCAAAAATATCTGAAATAACGCCCTTCTACCAATGTAGTTTACGAGCGTGCGTATATAGGCTGTGTAGCGAAATCATACAGCACTTATCGGTTAAGAGTCAGAGACTCAGAGGGGAGGGGGGGGGGGGATTAATTCATGGATTTGAAGTAACGCCCTTTTAATGCTATGATGGTGAGCATACAAGTCTGCCTTGGGGCTATCTAACAAAAACAGAAAGTTACTAAATAGACGTAAGAGGCAGAGGGGCGTTTCACAGTGATATGAAGTAATGCCCCTTTGCCTATTATGACAATTTACAAGCGTGCTTAGGAGTTATCTACAAACAAAAATACATAACGTATCTGTTAAGAGACAAAAGGAGGTTGTGGATATGGATTAATGCCCTTGTGGGTATTATGGTAAGTTTACAAGCGTTTCTACGGGCCATCTAACAAAAATGCAAGTACAAAAATACATATCATATCTGTTAAGAGATCAAAGGGCGTAGGTGGACATGGATTAGTGCCGTGCTTGCTATTAAAGTGATGAGCTTACAAGTGTGTCTAGGAGCTATCTAGCTAGCTATTGTAATGTATATTCCCATCGCATCCATCATGTCTATAGAGGTACCTGGATGATTTTACTGTATGTTATAATAAAAACATTACTCTCATGTTTTTGCTAGAGGAAAGTAATCTAGGATTCTTTTTTTTTTTTTATATATTGAAGGCATTGCACCCTTTAATGTATTCATTAGAATGAATTCATCATTCAGATGGGAATTTTACTAAATAAAGGAATAATAATAAAATGTGAGATTTGTAGGGCGCCGAATCCACTTTACAGCACATGCTCAGGGTTCACCTGTGAAGAAAACAAATCACATAAAAAGCATCTTGAGGGGTCAGTGACACAAAGACGTAACTTCATTTTGGCCATTTTGAGAAAAAGTGGTTTATGTGTCACTGGGCCTTAAGGGGTTAACTCTATGCTCTTACTAGCCTTTGACTTCAATGGGGTGTTGGGTGGAGTTAAGTCTTTGTGTTTCCTGGAAAGCCCACATTTTTCTGAACGTTTTGATATCAAATACTAATTTTGGCAAACTATGGAGTTACGTCTTTGTGTCACTGAACCCTCGATATTTTAAACAAGGGAAGAGGAGTAATATAAAATGCCGAATTTAAAAGATACGTTTTAAGATTAATTTCAAATACTTCAACCGCTGCTATCTGCTATCCCGAATCTAGAGGGAGAGATAATTCTATCCTTGTCTTGAATTGGATTTAGATTTACATTTCTGAACACTAGCCAGAAAAAAAAGTATGAAATTACTTTAAACATACATTGTTATCCCAATAACTACTGAATATATTTCCCCCATAGGCTCAATACAGGAGCCACCAGGTTCCAGATGCGAATGGATTGATAATGTGTTGAAAGAACCAATGTTATCAGTTATTATAATCATAAATCCAGCTAGGAAAATGTATTTGTAGATCGACAATCTCGGTTTTGTGAGGTTTCGGTCCCTTGGAATAGGCTCCCCATAAATAAAAATAAAAAGCAAGTCCCTTATGTGGTGCACACACGTGGGCAAAATCACATCATCCTATCAAATGTGTTGCCATAATATCTGTTTTGTTAAAAACAATTCCAACAGTTAAAAAACAAAATCATCAAATAAAGAAAAACTAAAAGTGGTCACAATGCTTCAAAGTTACTCATTAGGTCCCTGTGATTTGAGGTTTAGCACCTTAATTTGAAAATTGTAAAAGGAAACAGGCTTTGAACACTTCTGATAAGTTCATCTTCAATATGTTATTTCTGTCGACGGGATGATTATAGTTTAATGCACAGTTGATAAGCCTTGAACCTTCGTATCATGATTTTCCACGGTAATAACTGAATTAAATAACCAATGATTCCGTTTCTATCCGCATAATGCCTGCTTGATTAAGTCCTAGCACTTTGATCATGATTATATATGATATATATATAGTATACGAATTAATTCCTTGAAATGCTAGAGCGCTGTAATGGCAGCTAGGCAAAAGCCGGGGTAATAATAAATGCGCCTCGGAAGAGATAGATAGACGGCGCTATATATAGTAATGCCTATAATTATTGATTATTACAAATTATGAATGCTTATGAGTTCAATAGTGCGAATATTTTCAAAGAATGAAAATATTTGCATTATTGAACGTATGAAAAACATTCATTATCTTTTTTATATAACATCTAAGTTAAAATAACATATAACCAAAAATGCACGCTGAATAGAACAACAAAATGCGTTCAATAGATTATTTATTGAATATCATGTGACTAACAATCCTCCAATCAAATGGCAAGGATCTAATTAAATGTTATATAATTTTTTTAAAGAAAATCATATGTGACAGGTTAATAACAGTAATAAAATAAAACACGTGTAAAAAAGAAAATACGTCTGCTTTGAAGAAGAAAAAAATACGAAGTACAAGGAGTAGTGCCTGAAAGGGTATATATTTAAATGTACTACAAAGCATTTAACACGGAGGTAATGGGGCGATAAGGTACCTGGAATGGTATAAATGCAACACATCAACTTTAATAATTTCAAAAATGTGAAAACTATAGTATTTTGTGGTCCTCATCTCTTTTCAGTTAAATTGATCATTAGAACATTGAGTACATTTAATCAAACAATGGAGTCTATGTTTGTTACTTAAAAGCTTTCGGAAATACGACTTTATTTGCTATGATCTTCAGTACCATTCAACCAGACCGACAATCTACATCATGAATATCTCCCGTTCAAAAAAGATACCGTCATTTTTGTTCAAGCACCACTTTGCGTTTCATGTGAGTTTAATCGTGTACTTGATAAATCCATGAACTTAAACGTGGAGAACGAAAAGGGTTGGCAAGAAACATCAATGAACTAGTAGGGAGAAAACTCGACAAAATCGGAAGACTCTTCAATGAACTAGGATTCTTGATTCTGGAATTGTACTGTGGTTCATTACTAAACGGAGTAGAATGAAAGTTTGAAAAAACCCTCAAGAAACAAATATTCATATTCAGTGTTTCGGTCGTAAGAGAACGACTAAAGTTCGCGAGAAATCTCACTGAATTTGGATCTTTATTCCTGAATGTTTTTGTCGCTCGATCGAGGAGAAAAGGATGAATTATGCATGAAACCTCAATGACATAGCAGTTTTTTCCCGAAATGTAACTGTCGACTGAAGTAGGACAACGTTTTAAAAAGGTAAGAAACCTCAATGAGTACCCTTTTCAATTTTACGATAGTTTGACTGAGGAGAATGAACAGAGGTTCACATCAATGTAAAAAGAATCTGCATTCTTTATTCTAAAAATAAAGGGTTATTCGTTGAAGTGAGCATAAACAAAAACCTCCGGAAAAAAGGGGGGGGGGGAGTGGTTTGCTAAAAACCTCACTGAGTTTGCATTCTCCTTTCTAAATGTTAGGCTCGTTCAGTGACATGATTGGGTAAACATCATCAATGATGTCATTACCCCCTTGTAGAAACTGGCTTTTCTTAAATAATGGCAAAAATGTAGGAGGCTTTTGATAGCTGTTTGAAAGTGATGGGTGGTCTGTTTTATAAGTGAGTTAATTTGCATCCAAAGCGAAGGACTCCTACCTCTGAGTTCCTGTTGTGAATGTTGCATAGACCAGGGGTGGTGATTTATTTTCATGACGGGGGGGGGGGGGGGGGGGGGAGGCGAAATGCGGGGAGACATCTGTTCGTTGGTATCACGATGATAGCAACGGAATACAGATTTTCTACAATATGTACTTGTACATTTTTAAGGATATATTATGCGAGGGAGCGTAGCAACCGAGCGAGAAGAAGATTTGTGCATTTTAATTAGTCTAAACGCTGCACTCCTGGGCCCTCCAGAGCCTCAAAATGTGATGCGATCTTTAATCAATATTCGCTATACATTTTTGTTTGCACTTTTTTAAATTTTTCAGGGGGGGGGGGGAGAGATCCCCAAACAAATTGAGGGGGGACATGTCCCCCCCCCCCCCCCGTCCCCCTGGATCGCCGCCCCTGGTACAGACTGAGCATCGGAGGGAAATACTTTCGAGCATATTTAAAGTGCCTACTAAGGGCCAAGAAAATAAGGACTTTGCCTTTAGATACGCAACCAGAAAACCTATCGTTGTTTAAGGTCTTATCCCAGGGACTTGATAAGTGAGAATAATGCATTAAAAATGGACGGCCGCATCGACTTGGTTTTGAATCCGGGACCTCCGGGTTTCATGTAAGATAACTGCTTTTAATACTACTGAGCCACCATACCCCTTTAAGGTTTACTAAGGAAAATTCACAGCCTTGTCAAATTAAGGATTAAAGTAAAGGATTAATTTGATCTGATCAGTAAGAAAGTGATGTGGATTATTCAATTTTAATACGCTGGCTTAAACTCGAAACAACCCCCTTGCTTCCATCGATGACAGGGCAGCACTGCTGGGGTTAAAACTCACGATCCCTTCACTTTTCCCAATTAAATAAATCACCATCGTCGTATGGCCCACTAGGCGACTTTTGGCGAAGTACTCGAGCAATTTGTGGAAATATCAATGTCTGTTTGTCTCGAGGGCATTGCTCTAACCCAGTTATGGCAACACATTTATCTGTTGGAAACATGACAGCTCATGACAGTACCTCGAGGATCTGTTTATTTGCTGGTAGGAGTGACAAGGGGAGAGAAGTCTTTTAATACCAGTTTTAAAAAGAAGATTCCATCACTATCATCGTAATATTGGATTTTCTTTCAACATTTATTAAAGTATTACCCGACATGAAGATATGTACACAATCTGCTAGAGGGTGGGATGTTGCCTCTTGCCAGAACATAAACGTTAGCTTTGAATAATAAACAATGTTAATGAGGTAGCGAAGAGAGCGAGAACAAAGTGTTAAACCTAATAAAAATACGATCACAAATATTTTCGAAAAGTCAACTTGAGGAATTTTAATATTTCTATAGGCTTGTACTTCAACTTATTAAATGTGAAAACGTAACAATGACGTATAACGCAATCCGAACATGATTTCTTTGGAATATACAATATGGTATTTTGATCGTCCTTGATTTGACTTTCTCGAAAGCCTTTGCTATTGTTTGTGATAAAAGTGTTTGAAAGGAGTGACGTCAACAAAGGGTGTTAGGCAAGACATACAACTCACTAAGAAGCCACTGTGCAGGGCGAAAATGAGGCGATGATTGGTCGAATAATTATTTTCAGTTTACAAATACTCAGGGTGCTGAAACCCCTTTGTGGCCTTTGACGCCTATGTTACCAAAATGTTTCATCGTCTTCTTTCTATAGTAGGCCTATTCGTTGAAATCTCGAATGATGTGGGGTTAACGAAGTTTAGGAGTGGATAGTAGCCTCTTTAAAAGTGTGAAGGGGGGGGGGAACAAAAAAGGGCACTTTCTGGAGAGAAAAGGGGTCATCTACAAAAGGTAACCAAAGGTTTTTAATATTTTCTAATCTCCCATTTAAACATAATTAGTGGAACAAGTCGGACAGAAGTGAACTATCGGCTTGTCGCCTTCCCGCATCATAGTGCGTAAAATGCAATTGGTCAATTTCTTGTCATCACCCACACACTGACAAATCTTCAGGCGAAATTATCTGTCAAAATCTGTCAAAAATCTTTTGAACTGAACTGAAGTGAAATTGTATTAATCAAAACATCCACATGACAGCCCATAGGCTAAATAGCATGCAGTTTACGAAGTAAAATCACAAAACAAATATCTTACAAATATATCATACAGTAATATGAAGGAGTGAAACAGAGAAGAGAAAGAGAGGGAGGGAGAGAGAGAGAGAGAGAGAGAGGGGTCGTAGAGAAGGGAACTGGAAAGTGAGACAGTATAAATTAAATTGTTGTTTAAATTAAAATGATAAATACTTGCTCAAATGAATTAATTGTAAAAAGAAAACAAATTACGAATCTTGGAGTCGCGTTATTTGTTAGTAACATTACAGCAAGTATTTGTCCGTCCAATACTAAAAAAAAGGAGTAGGAAACATCGTGTTACGTTCCAATGTTTGTTGCTACTGCAATGATTTAGAAGATTTACAGCATAAGGTATTTAAACATTGTGAAATTCAAAAGTTGGAGAGCGTTGAACCGTCTGTTTGACATCTTCCCACACCGTGGCGCGTAAAATGCACGTCACCCCCCCCCCACACACACACTCACATTGGCCAATCGTCAGGCGAAACTATCTGTCAACATTTGTCAACATCTGTCAAAAAACTTTCACGAATCTTTCACAACTTTTCTGCATGATTTCAATGAATATTTTACAAGTAATCCACTATCACAGCTTTCTAAACATCATGAAATGCAAGAATTGGAGAGCGTTGAACTATCTCTATGACACCTTCCCGCACCACAGCGCGTAAAATGCAATTGGTCAATTTCTTGTCACCCCCACACGCTTGCGGATCGTTAGGCAAAACTATCTGTCTACATTTTTCACAAATCTTTCACAAGTCTTTCACATATCTTTCACAAATTGTCCACACAATTTTTTAAAAGTGTTCTAAAAGTGTCGGTAATACACAATCAAAAACATTTTGAATGTGTTGTTATCCAACTTAAACATCGCAAATGTAAACAGTTTGAAAGCATCAAACTACCTTACACTTCCCCGCACCACGGCGCGTGACATGCAATTGGTCAATTTCTCGCCCCCACACACTCACTGGCGAATCTTTAAACGAATTAATTTGACATAATCTGCCAAAATTCTTTAAAAACAGTTTCACGAATATTCTACAAATCTTTCACACAAGTTTCAGAAGTTCAGTTCATCAACAAATAAAATCCTTTTACCCGCTTTTTTAAACATCATAAATAATGCGAAAGTTTGAAAACATTGAACTATCTGACACCTTCCCGCACCACAGCGCGTAAAATGCAATTGGTCAATTTGTCGTCACCCACACTCTAGGGAATATTCGCTCGATGACAGTTTGTCAAACAAAATAGTATTCTACAAATCTTTGACAAGATCTCGACTCGATTGCCTCGTCTTAAAGCTTTAACAAATCTGTGCTGCTCCGGTCTTTCAGGCACAAAGCCTTATTTGTTTAAATCTCCTATAATACCATCATGAATAAAATAAGTTATGAGGGCACTGAACTACCCGACACCTTCGCGCGCCAGGGCGCGTAAAATGCAATTGGTCAATTTCCCGTCATCCCGACACATTTGCGAATATTCACGCGCGGATTGCCAGCAGACCACGTACCAAACGCGCTCCTTGCTAACGCGAAGATGTCACGCGTTGTAGTGAACGAGATTCGGGAAACTGAATATTTGCAGAAATGTGTTATAAAATTGAAAGAAACTGCATTGGAGTATTATAGCGAGTGGAAGACTCCTACAGGGTCAGGAACAAAGTTTTGTTGATAGAGGTCATGAGCATTATGGGTAATTTATAATGAAGATAAAAGAAGATGAGCTGACATTTGACTGACCTTTGACGAATTTTCTCTCTCCTTCATGATTGAAATATGGGATAGTTATCATTTAGAAAGTAGGAGCACACTCCTAATGCGTAGTAAAATATACTTTCGCGATACCAGGGGTGAAAGTGCACTAAGATGTATAGATCAATACTGAGAGAGATAGAGACAGAGAAATATACCCACCCATACAGACACACACGCACACACACGCACACACGCTCACTCACACGCACGCATACACTTACTTGGTGTGTGTGTGTGTGTGTGCGTGTGTGTGAGAGAAAAAGAGCGAGAGAGAGAGAGAGAGAGAGAGATATGGAGTAATACGGCCAGGTGGGGAGGGAGTTGTCATAGTGTTTTGCCAAGCCACGATAATGCAAGGTGGAAAGAATTTCTCCTGCTCTGAACGAAACTATTTTGTAGCTCTCTGATTTAAATTGAACTGTGTGATATTTTGTTTAGACAATACTCCTATACTATCCATTTCCTTCCACGAATTAATAGGCCTCCAACGATTTCATACAAGATCAACGAAAAGCAATCATGCAGGAAGCAAGGCTTTAGAGCTTTGAGCTCGTAAGATTTCGTGTTGGTGCATCGCAAATTGGCACCCGGCAAACGCGGGATATACATGCTGGTGCATTCGAGTACTCTAGGGGGTGTTTCACAAAGATTCGAAGTCAAACTTAACTCTAAGTTGGACTTAAATATTATGGAGAGCCATTTGTAGCCTTTTTTTAAAAATATATTCAAAAGCAAAAATTCAAGTATTTAAGACTTTTCATTAATTCCACATCCAGAACA
This sequence comes from Strongylocentrotus purpuratus, assembly GCF_000002235.5. Lineage (NCBI taxonomy): Eukaryota > Metazoa > Echinodermata > Echinoidea > Camarodonta > Strongylocentrotidae > Strongylocentrotus > Strongylocentrotus purpuratus. Next base: position 26,187,868 of record NW_022145614.1, read on the forward strand.
TGAAATCTCCTTGATAATAGAAAATATGAACAATTTAAATCAACATTTTATGCCTTTTAAAATAACTTTTACAAAATTTTTTCAAAGATGCTAACGGCTTTCCGTAATTGTTAAGTCCAACTTAGAGATAAGTTCAACTTAGAATCTTTGTGAAACACCCCCTGGAATAACGGGATTCATCTTTCCTGTTACATGCAGCATTGGTACTTTTAAGAACTCGAGGTTAATAGACACGAAGTCTACAATGCAATACCGTTACACGAGGATGATATTAGCATGTAAATGAGCCAATTTTCCACTTCAGTATGCTGCCGGTTGATTGGATTTTATTCCGTCAAAGGCTGTTGTACAAATGAACAATCAAAACATGAGTCTTTTCCCTCATAGTACTAGTTTTCGCGACCAATCTTTCCCCTCCTTCTTTGCGTTCAGTACAGGTAATTAGTTATATCTTTTTTCTTGGATGTACGATGGGCGCATTAACAAGCATGGGAGTATTTTCCTCACGCACTACATCTCCTCATCTCTTAATTTTCCCTCTTCCTTGCATTCAGTACGGCACACTTTGCATGTTTACCTTGTCCAATGCAGTGCTACTTGGGTGATTAATATAACGAATTTAATTTCCCCCACGAACAGCCTCTTTTGACCTTTTTATTAAAGTGTCCTTGTTTGCTTTTTGCCTTCCAGATATATAACTAGCCTACACGTACCATCTCAGTCACACCGTCAATTGATTCCACATCGACTCACAACCCACCGATTCTTAGCTTTTTGGGATTATCTAATGGGTTTTTTCGGTCTGTTGTCGGTCACGTGACGGTCTCATTGGTTCGACTGTGAAATTAAGAGACAACTGTTGATCTAGAATAGATTCAGGTCTGAAGACAATGTTTTCCGTTGATACTTGCACTCTTTACTTTTCCTCTTGCACTCGTATTCCACCCTTCATATTCATGCTCTATTTAACTATTAGGTTTAATTTTTAAATCATCATGGTCATGTTAATTGCTACTCATTGGTCAGTGATGTAAGAAATAATACTCATAAAAAACAATGAAGTAAATAACACTAAAAAAGTAATTTTCCCAACTTCGGGTTATCAAAATGTCCGTGTTCCATGAAAAAGGGTATATGGTTGGACTACAGTGACCCCCGTTATTTCCATACCGAGCAAGATGAACGGTATACGCGTTGAATGGTGTAATGTTCTCTCCATTTAATTATGCATGCTGGACTGGTTATTATCACCACTTCGCCATCGTCACTGAATCGTGTCCGTCACCCGATGTGTCAAGGAACGGATACCAATCTTCGTCATTTTCGGACCGCTCATTTTGGGGTGAACGGCAACGCGGGAACATAATTTTGAGATCTACGCCAGATAGACGCGACACTCTCAAGTAAAATTGGAAATCTAAGAGAACAGTCAACAGGAAGAGAGTTGAATATCCCTCTCTCTCTCTCTCTCTCTCTCTCTCTCTCTCTCTCTCTCTCTCTCTCGGTGTCTTTCTCTTTCCAGAGGCCAGTAAGGATGTCAAAAATGGAAGTTTAAAGAGATGGTCCAATTCTGTTAAAGGAGAAAATAATTTTGGAGCTTTTCTTTTTTTGTTTATGTCAGTTTGGAAGAATATCATTGAAAGAAAAATATTTTTTTTAAGGCCTCATGCGCAATATGCTAGATAAAGATGAAAAGTGTGGACCACACTGCCGTGCTACATAATATGTGTAGTCCTTTATGAGCATTTATTTGCGCAGTGTGTGTGACATTCGCTAGTTATCAACAGTTAATGCACAAAATAAATATCAATTGCGCACGATTGAAAAATACAAAATTGCATTTTATCATTTACTTGGATAATTGAAGATCATCGTCGAATATGAAACGTTTAAACACAAAAAATGAAACTTATATGTCAGAGAGATAACAACTTTCTGTTTTGTTTCTTTATGTTTCAAATTTAAGGTACTGCCACATAATACTTGCTATAGCGCAACTCGCTATTGAACATGGTCAACCGGTCCTGTCATGACAAAAAAAAAACACGAAGCATATTAATTGCCCATTAAAGTCTTTCCTCTTGAAAGTGGCTTGTCAAAATGTCAAATGACTGCTTGGCTTTCATTGAAATCCGTCTCTTAGTTTCCAAGGCGATGGTATATCTTCGTCTAGAATTTCCGTTTGAGATTAATTAAGTTCATGCGATATTTTGTAAAGTAGTTAAGACCGTGCAGGTGATTCGTCTCCTGAAAACCTTACAGAATTCGACAGAGCTTAAAGCTCCACTGTCCTACTTGTAGCTACTTGCTCCCTCTATATAGAAAACTTCCCCAATCGGTGCCTGTTGGTCCCGATGATCCTCTATTTCTTATTTTATTTGAGAGCTGAGTTGATAAGATAGCCACCTGTCAGTGACCTCGCTGTGTGGTCTAATCCCTCCTAGCCACACTAGTGTTGATAAGCTTTAAGTTGTTGGTAACATTCGCCAAATAATGTCCGAAAAAGAAGGAGAAATTTAAAGGTAATACAAAGTTTTGGTATGGGGTCATGAATTTGGTTCAAATGAACCTATTGGAAGCATATGCGATCCTACAATATTCAGTGATCGTTGTCGCGGTTGAAATCCAGTCTAACGTTATGTAATTGTAAATAATACACTGTTTATGTTGTATAGCTCCCTCTCAAGGTCAAGATATTAATTAAGCCACAACTAGGCGTTGTGGCGTGCGCCTGTAATCCAGCTAAAAAGTGGAAGTTACAAACTGATTCAGCCGAGGACGCAGGTTCGAAACTGAGTCACGTCTTTCGGATGGTGACGTTTAAAGGTCGGTCCCAGACGTAAATAATCATATCTGATTGATACACGTCTGTAAAAACCCAATACACACACACACACACACACATAAATCAGTGTGTGTGTTTTTTCACTAAAATCGACCGATTAGCTATGTTCGGAAATTATATATCACAAATACATATTCTGAGATTTTCATGGTCGCAGCTACCATTGTACGGCCGTAGGCGTTATTTGAAATTTATCAAAATTTACCGGGAGCACCGGTAAGTTATTATATTCATTATTGTTCTTGAAGGCAGAAGTGTTTTAGGGGCTAAATTTTCTAGTGCTTATAATACATCCACAGGGGCATCCGAATATATCAAAAGTGTAAAGAATTACTATCCACCCAATTTTCAAAATTTCCCAAAACTTTACCTTTAACTGCTACCCTACATATTACTCTTCCCCCTCTCTCTCTCTCTTTGCGGTTCCATATTCGTTTAATTTTGCTGTATGTCCCTATCCTCTCTTTCTCTCTACTTCCATCTTTTCTTTCTACCCGACTGTCTGTATCCCTGCTCTCTTTCTTTCATCATCTTTCCTTCCTCTGGCCTTCTCTCATGTTTCCACTTCTCCTTCTCTCTCTCTCTCTCTCTGTCCAACCCTCTCTCCCTCTCTCACCAACTCTCACTTCACATCAGTTCACTTTCCTGGATACTCCTTACTCATACACCACCACCGCCTCTCTGGAATCCTCCGCAGAGATCTATCGGCTGCGCCCGCCGGTCAAACTCCAAAAGTGATATCCAAACAATCGTTGCCTATCCATGCGAAGGATCGCCATGAAACTGACGAAATCAGGCATGTGGGACTAGGGAGTGGAAACTGATTAAAGTGATGTCGTCCGGAGGGGACCATCATTTCGATCCCCCGACTTCTTCTTGTCAAGTATGTCAGCAGGAACTGATTCCCCCCGAGGGGTGTACGTTAATAGGGGCGTGTAAAGCCTTGGGGGCAAGGCAGGTGAAACATTAGGTAAGTGCATGCAAGCGGACCGACCAGTTTGTATAGCGTTATGGAAACTGTCCGTACATGGTATGACGACTTCGTTGATTGGGAGGGGACAGAACATGATAAATTTGGCGCCGTTTTATTAGAAAGCATTTCGGTTTCCATCACAGTAATTGAACGCTTTAGGGCTTGGACTATCTTCAAACAAATGTTGTTCACAATAGTTTAATATCTACTATAGATAAAGAAAATACATTTCCTCTTACCTTATTAATAAATCACTCTGGGACAGTCATTATATTTCCCCAAGGACTGAATTCATTTATATAATGACATCTATTTATCGTAGCCTAGTGGTAACAATCGCACAGGTATTCTTAGTTACAAAAACAGAGTTGGACAGCCGTTGGGACACTTCATATCAAAATATGTACTAACATTCCGACATGTTCGTAGAAGTTGCTGCTTATTAATCAATGTTTTAATGTTAGAAAAACTGTCTGAAAGCTTTATGAAAAATGATTTAGTAAATTAAGTAAGGGAGAGAGTTATTTATATATTACTTAATAAGAATGATTAAATTTCAATACGTTACGCCGAACCTAAAATCACAGACAATTATCCTAGAAAGATGGGTCATTTGAAAGAATGTTGTCATTTCTGTAATCTCGCTTCTCATCACCTAGTTTTGCAATGTTTTCTACCATCCATTAATAAAAACTTAAATTATCCACCTTTAAATATTAGTAATATAACGACTTGTTTGTAATCCTTCTATTACAGGATCATATGACTATTCTTATTTTATTAATTTATTTCTAATCTTTTGTCAGGCGAGTCCTTTCACCAATAAGTAGTTGTCTTCAACGGGGCCCTGCATAATCATAAACATATTTACATAAAAATACATAACTTTTATACAGAAATATTAATATTAATTAATGTTATAGGTGTTTACCCTATTCTGCGTACGCAACTGATGGATGCACATTAAGCAACCTGTAGATTATACCTTTACGAAATTTGACAGAATCGGAGCAAATTCAAGGACATTCTGAAATTAAAATGGCATATAAAGTGCTCATTCTTTGCATTTCCTAAGGATATACTTATCCTTATTCAATGCGACTCGATCCAATGTTCTTACCTACCCGAGCAAAGGAACTGACAGTCAATGCATCTGAATAAAAGAGCGTGCGTAATGCATCAAAAGGAGAGTAATAAAAACGGAAAATTGGAGCTGGCAAGGTGGAGTGGAAATTGTGTGTATTTGTCGATGAATTGATGAATGGAAAGAGGAAATAAATACTGCGGTTATTAAGTAAATATAAATGGTTTATTCTATCAGTAGCGCATCGTGGCGCCCATTTTGCTTTACAGTAAAGTAAAGACCCTGGGATTTTGTCTTCTTCATTAAATGAGACATTCCTATGCGTGAGACACACGCTACATAAATATCAATATCCATGTCATCATCTTTAGAAGTAACATCATAACCGTTCCCAAGGCAACTATATTGATCTAAATCAGAACGCCTAATGTTCCTCCCCGGGAAATAGACACAGACGGGGAGAAATTTTTATATGAGCTAGGTTAGGGTTCGATGTTTCCAGCCCAAATATAGCATTAGTAATTTGATAAGCCGTAATTGTGTTATTTCTTTCTGTGCTAGATGAGGCACGGGTCAATATAGGTTAGAAGGGTAATGCGGAAGAATGTTTCTGGTTGGGCGGAAAAGGTGGATCTTTCTTCCAAATTGGGTCTAAAATTTGAAGTTTTAGGTTTGCTACCTACATTTAATTCCATTCATTGATAGATTAAGTTCGTCAAATATAAGTGGATTTACATTCTAAGAAATACAGCAGAGAAAGAAGAAGTAAATATCTGTTGGCGGGATAACCCGTGAAAGCTGAAAATTAGCTTATTTCCTAGAGGGGAAACACAATTAAAGAGTTATTTGAAATACATGGAAGGGTATTGAAGATACTTAACGATTCAACGCCTTCATAGGGAAAGTGTCCGCCTTTGAATGTTTTTTAAAAGAAATATGGCACCTTATAAATGCTGCGAATCATCGTCACCATCATTCTCTATTTTTTCAGGAAGATTATTCATCTTTGCAAACCTAAAATAGACCCTTTGCCAGTCACCCAGCGTATTGGTCGATGCTACCTCTGCAGTTAGCCTTGGTTTACTGCTGAAACGAGTCTACATTTTTTCTGAAAGAATTAGGCCAGGTTATTTCAAGTCCTACATTATTTTGGTTCGTTGAGCATTAAGTATTCATCCATCAATTGTTTGTATTACCTATCTTAGGCCTTTCTCTATATTTATCAATGTTCTATTTTGTTTTCTTGTAGACATTCTACCTCCTAGGAAGGAGTTTGCGTTTTGCATTATTGCCTAAGGTGTTAATGCCTTTGGAATCGTTTTTACTTTATACAAGTCTATTTATCAAACTCCATAGGGGGTCTAACCATTTTATCATCTTGATTATCATTATGTTTTAATGTATCCTACTCCACCTAGATTGGACCCCCCCCTTGTGTATCTGATCTCTCTCTCTCTCTTTCTCTCTCTCTTTCTCGCGCTCTCTCTCTCTCTCTCTCTCTCTCTCACTCTCGCTCTCTCTCTTTCTCTCATTCGTAAGAACTTAGGGGGGAGGGAGTGGACCCCGTCCTCTTTTACAAAATAAGTGAGCTACCCCTAGATATGAAGAAAACTAAATGTCATCAAAAAAGTAACATGATAGGAATGGATATGCAGAAAGTAATGAACGAAATATATTAGATCAGTAATCTAGATATTAAATGAGGATATTGAGGAGGATTCGTTGATAATCTCCAAGTTTGAGATGATAACAATTTTCCTCTCCAGCGAGGAACTCTTCCCTTGTAAATAATGCATGATTTTCCATAATTATCTATTGTGTAGAAATGGGTTGATGGAGTTTGGGAATTCACCTTGCTACCGCTTAACTGAAAATGTAATCAGTTATTTCGCACCACTTTAGAAAAACAACTTAAAGATAAAGACCAGTTATGGTCATGCGATTGCATTGTGAAAGAAACGTTGTAAAATCGATCATCTAGCATAGATGTACTGCAAGGTTCTGGAATCATCAAAATGATAAGAAATTTGGCCACGTCTTCATAAAGTTAGAAGCACTGTACACAGAAAGATGTATATGGGACTACACACGGTGCGCGACACGTGCATTTCATATCTCTCAACAGGCGAGAGATACACTAATTTACCAAATATATCAATTAGTAGGCGGTTTCTCGTCAAAATTTTGTATCATCATGTAATATTCAAAACATATTCTTTCACATGATTGGTAATAAGAGCTTCCATTTCATTTTTTTGAAATTGGGGCGTTTCCAATACTGGTCTTTACCTTTAAGACAATTTGAAAGGCCTTGTACGTTACATAACATGCCCATGATTAATCTCGTAAATCCAAACATGATTTTCTTTTCGGTACACAATTTTTTGAAAATAGTTGTGATTGAGTTAAAATTGTTTTCTGGGTAAAAATTATCTTTGGTAGTCACCGACTTATGATAATCCTACGGGATGCCGGCCATTTCGGTGTGAGTGAACGGCTCACCCGAATCAGGTGGCATAACTACATCAAGATCAAACTGTTGATTGGGGGAATTAAAATACCGTATGAACATAACAAGTGACCATGGTGATTAACTGGTATCGTGCAAAGTAATGCACCCAGTTCAGCTGGTAAAATGGAAAAATAGAATGCCTATGATATAATGAAACCTGTCTATAAAGACCAACAAACGGGTAAAAAAAAAACATGCCCAACTGTGACTTGTGGCTTTCTTGACAGGGTTCTAAAACATACTTCTCCTACTACAGAAAGATAATATAAGTGGCCACTATAGACAGGTGGCCTTTGGAGAGAGGTAGACACTAAGACATGTATGACTATATATACAGGTTAACCAGTATAACTTCAGATTTTGTTCCTTCAACACATCAACATTAGTCAGAAAATAGGAGAATACATTATACAGCTCTTTATCTGGACAACTAACCCTTAATTACCAACTCCCGGTCAACATCCCCTCGTTGACGACTAGCCCGGACAATTACCACCAAAAAGCAACAAACCCGCCAATTACTACCCCCTGGATATCATTTTTTAAATAATTTCAGATGTTAGTAATGAGTGAGTAATTTTGAATAAAATAATAATAAGGAATTCTAAACTGGGGGGGGGGGGGCTATTTTGTCGGGGTCCAATCGCTATTCAAAAGGACCGTTATCATAAGGACAGTTATTTATAAATAGAGAAAAGGGTCATTATTCATATGAGGGTCATTATTCATAAGGGCCGCTATTCATAATCGCAGGAGAGGGTCGCTATTCATAATACAAAATCGGGGTCGTTATTCATAAGAGTCCCTATTCATAATACGACGTATTATCCGTATTATGAATAGCGACCCTCATTTCGTATTATAAATAGCGGTCCTTATGAGTAATCTCCCCCAATATAAATTACAAATAGCGCCCCTTGTTCATGTTTACGAATAGTGACCCCCTTTCATTTTATGAATAGAGTTTGCCCCATTTCGTCATATTTTACAAATTGAAGTGCAACAGAAATGTAGTCCACGATTGCACTCCTTCCCTTTAAAATGATTTAGCCAATTGTGCTTTCTTGAAAATAGGGATTTGTAAAGGACACATTTTCAATATAAATGTAAATTTGCATGCTCACTATTTTTTATCATCGGTTCCAACTCATTGTCGGAGGATGTATTTTAAGTAGTTGAATGATTTTGCCATCAAATCCACGCAGCAACAAAGCATTATATTTCTAACCCTCATTTACATATACAATTAATTAACAACGTTTATTATCAAGAATATAGTTTACCCATCACTGATGACGATTGCCATGGTTTCATGTCTTTTGAAGAAGGTTCATTTATCTGAAGTTTCATAATTTCGAAGATAAAATCCTGCAAAGGTATATAATTAAAAAGAGTCGTAACTCCGAAAACGAAACAAAATGTAGGGTTCCTAATTCCGAAGGCTCATGAACTCAGAAAATTAAATAGAAGTCTATTTCATTTTCAGAATTAGGAAATACGAGTGCAATCCTCGCATAACATTCCGGTCGACTGCAATGAATAGTCATTGTGAATCTGTAATGGTTTGCCATAGAAATACAAACTATACTTCAACTCGCACGCCTACGGTTGGTCTCAATGATGCGTGTAACTCGTCAACGAATAATAAACATCTTCTTAAAATGGAAAGGCTTTGATGCAAAGTCTTATTCACAAACAACGCTTAGCAGGGATTATTTTAAGAATAAATTGTGAGCTGATTAATCTTGAATGGTTGATGTCTTGTTGATGACGTGGGTTTGGCAAGATGAGTAGAATCTTGTAGCGCAGTAGAATATATACTTAAAGGTAAAGACCAGTTTTGGAAACGTCCCCTTCTCTAAAAATGAAATGGAAACTCTTATTACCAATCATGTGAAAGAATATTTTTTACTAATACGTGCTGATACAAATTTTGCCGGGAAACCGCTTCCTAATTGATATATCATTATATCTATCCGGACTGGATAGATATAGTGTAGTCCTATATACATCTTTCTGTGTATAATGCTTGTAAATTTACCAAGACTGGGCCAAATTTCTTATCATTTTGATGATTCCAGAACCTTGCAGTACACACCAGTACTTATATGCTAGATGATCAACCTTTTCTGATCGTTTTCACAACGTTTTTTCACAATACAATCGCATGACCAGAACTGGTTTATGCTTTTAATGTTGGATAGTTTCTGCGCTCTATAAATGTATTATTATTATTATTATTATTATATAATTCAATATAGGGGGCATAATGTGGCTCAAAATGTTGAGGGGGCACCAGCATCATGGGGGCTGTCTTACTTGGTGAAGAACATTACCAAGAGGGGGGGGGGGGCTGGAGGAAGAGATTGTAGCGTCATCTTTTCACGTTACCTTTTCCCTCTCATTTATCTTCGTTTCTACTTTTTCCTCTTCTCGTCGTTCGATTGGGGGTGGGGAAGCACCTACCCCCTTATCAACTCCGTCTCTGTTCTCAATTAGTCATTAAATTCGACATCCTAAGAGAAAATGTTCATGCCATTAATTATTCTTAATTGTATGCATTTGTTTTTTATGGGCCATAATGACTTTAGTAGAATCATGAAAAAAGATGACACAGCAGCCCATATTTAAAAAAATCCCTCACCGAAAACCTGTGGCTAAGGTTAATCAGATTCTCTTATATCAAAAATATATAATTTATGTATACTGCTGGATCATGAAGATGATTGGATTTTGCTGACTTTCTAACGGAAAAGTTCATGGCTGATATGAATAGCGACCCTCTACTCCTATTATGAATAGCGACCCTCATTTCGTATTATAAATAGCGATCCTCTTCTCCTTTTATGAATAGCAACCCTCGTTTTGTATTATGAATAGCGGCCTCTTCTCGTTTTATAAATAGCGACCCTCTACCCCTATTATGAATAGCGACCCTCATTTCCTTTCATGAATAGCGACCCTCTTCTCGTTTGATTAATAGCGATCCTCTTCTCATATTATGATTAGAGACCCTCATTTCGTATTATGAAAAGTGGTCCTTATGAGTAGTGACCCCAAATTTAAATTATGAATAGCGCCCCTTCTTAATGTTTATAAATATCGACCCTCGTCTGACATTATGAATAGCGGTCCTTATTTCTTTATGAACAGTGACCCTCTTCTCCTATTATGAATAGCGTTCCTTCAGGTATAGGAAGTTCCGCGTTATGAATAGCGGTCCTTATGAATAGCGACCAGATCCCCCACACCATGATACAAGTGCTCCTTAACATAAGCACCCATTTTACGCCACTAATTTAAGGACTACGCTATCAAACGCAATAGCACGGAATGTGCCCGACGGCATAGGTCCAAATGAAACTCTAGTATATTCTATACGGACAGAAATCATTGATTCAAGGAATGTTTAAAATCGATCTTTACAGGAAAAAAAAATCTAGCAAAACACTCGCTTTCGATTGGGAATACATGAAATTATGTTAAGCACGAATATGTTTGAGCGTGTTTTCATAGTGAGCCATCGTTTAAAAAAAAATGTTGTTATTGGTTTGACGGGGTCGCAGAGAGAGATCAGAGAGTAATAACCTTCTGAATGTTTACGTTGATAACATGGCGGGCCGTACTAAATTTATCAACCTTGAACGAAGATCAACATTTCTTTCTAAAGGCGAGGGACTGATGTTAGAAAAAATGTTATCTGTTTGAAAACGAAGAAGTTTATAACCTTCAGTTTGAAGTGAATTTTTACATTACGCCATACGTTTACATCATTTAATGCTCACTTTGTATAAATCCATGCACATATTTTTGATCAATAAATTCGCTTCGAGATATTATCAACATGATTAAATTTTGTCGCTTTAAAGTTTTCCGATAATGTCCTCAAGCATATTTCGTATTAATCCGAGGACAATAATAAACAACACATTCGCTTCTTAATGATCATTTTGATAAATGGTTCGCTTGAAACGTTTTTCTAATGACCTTTTCAATCATTTTTTGTATACACCCACGCACAACTGAACGACAGCCTATTTGTAAAATACGTCGAACATCTAAATGTTCAATGTGGCTCTAAAAATACACGACGAGCTATGCATCGAAGTCACAATCAAGGCGACATAACACACACGCTCGCGATTCGTTTTCGTTTTTATAATAAATGAAAAAATAATGTCAGAAACGTATATGCACATGGCCTTCCGATATCATTGACGTGACTTCGAGATGATTAATCATGAATACTTCATTAAATGCTCAACGTGCTCATTAAGCGCTTCATATGTTAACTCTCTCGCTACCAAATATAAACTAAAGACACTATAACATTTCTAAATTGCCATTTTTTCCTTGTAATTCTGAACATAAACTAAAATATGACTTGATAATACTCTCTCACAATCACGTAGACGGTAAAAACGCTTCTATATTTGTACATAATACTTCTGAAAATACAGACAAAGGGGTTATATTGACCAGTGTCTCAGCGTGTGTTTAGTGAGTGACGGGGGGGGGGGGGGGGGTCATCATGGGGGGCATTGAAAATATTAAGTGGATAAATTGTGAGATGACGAGGGCAGAGAGGGAAAGGCGTAAGAGGGTGTCGTATCATTCATTTCGAAAGATGCCCTTCCCCTCTTCCTATCCTTCTCTCTATCTCTTATTTTTCACAGGTCAATCGGGGTGAGGAGGGAGATGCGCTCCCTCTCTCCTCTGTAGCAACGCACCTGATTAGCTTTCGTTATGAATACCTTCCATCCGTCATGCCTATTGCAAATTTCAGATCCAATATACAGATTGTTCTCACTTTTTCTTCTCTCATAATTATAATTCGAAATTCAGCATATCTTTGTTCATCACCACCAAACACAAAGTAATAAAAAGAAAAGTTAACTATCTTACCTTAATGATGCCATGGCCAGAAGAAGCACACCCCGTAGAAAGTTCATACAAAGATGCCCCATCTCTGAAGTTTGTGGTAGGATCCGGTACAACAAGTGAATATTCCAAAACTGAAGTTTCCCAAGTGCGTGTAAATGAGTTCTCAAACGTTGCGCTCAATCTGCGGAAAGGAGAAGAAAAAATTGAAGATCAACCGAAATTGAGTTTTAATTGGATGGGAAACTCCTAGAATCTTTCCCACGCTGCAGATGAGTAGTAACTATCTCAAGAAAAATTAAGGGTGATGTGTTATTTCATTAAATCAAGCATTTGGGTTAATTCTGAATTGTTTAAATTACCGGGTCCATGACCACAAATGCATATACTGGTAAATAAGAGCGTACAATCCGTTTCAAAAGTATATGCCATCTACAGAGATAACACGTCCGCCGTGTGCGTTGGTTGGCGTTAAAATGTTGCAAATGCGCACGCGCTACTATCAGCGACGCACCATTGGTAAGACTTTCAAACACCATTGTAGGCAGGCAAAAGGCTGCATGATGGTTAATGATGTACTTATGTACTTAATATTACAGGTTCAGCCATGTTCTTCTTTTATGTTTTAGATTTCCACATAATTATCAGGGATTTTCATTTGTTCGTGGGTTTTGGTCAGAGATGCTCAGCATTTTCATCTAGATTATTGAAGATATTCGGCCTTCTATTTAAACTTTTATTTCATAATGCAACTCATTATCTTATCATCATTTCCATACATTATCCGAAATCAATCCCGTTGACTGGCTGAATAGAAAAATAACACAGCATTATTTTCATCACTAGTTTTAATTTTATGATTTAGATTTTGAATACTTTTCTAGTGGACAGCAACACATTTGTATTTGCCCCCATGACCTTCTGATCATTTTAGAAGGAGGCCTATTTTAAATTAAGTGTTAACAATATACATGTATTCCAATAATGTTCATATTGTATAATTACATCATTGGACAAAAACATTGAATGGTGGGAACGAAAATAGACATACTAGAGATTTTCGTTTTGCGCTCATCGGAGTAAGTCGTAAGAATAAACATGCTAATCCTCGACTGTGCAGTACTATCATCTCTCTTACTATACTAAACAATGCATTTGTTTTGAAATCCATAAACTGGCTACTAGAAAAATAACGAGAAATAATATGATGTAGATGCCATTGGCGAATAAACTTGTCCAGTTTTCAGCGGACGCTGTTTACTTAGACCGAAGCACAAATGGACACTATGCATCTTTTTATTTCGCCACAAGCGAGAACCACCACTACAATCATTCAAGCTTAGCCACCATCGACCCTAAAACAGATGACCCTCTGTCAAAGCTACACAAATAAGGAGCTTTGAGGAATGAAAACACACGATCTCATTGCTATTTTGAAAGCCGCATGAACTGCGATCTTGTAAACCGTCAACTCCAATATCTCTTTCACACTCGACTTCACCGGGGATTTCATATCTTCTTTAGATAGCAGTGTGCATGCTGTGTGAAGGATGTATTTACATTGAATAAGTCCACGCGGGGTGCATCTTTTTTTAAACCTAATCCGGCCAATCCCTGCGCTGTATTTGAATGTTTGAATATTAGCGTTCATCCGGAGTGGCGAAGACCAAAAGTTATGTAATACATATGACACGATTTATGAATTTGGCTAATGTCAAATTCCAGTTGGTAATATAGTAATACAGATATTTCATTTTTAGACCACACTATATCAGTATACGGAAAGAAATGTTTGGGGTGATTTAGGGTTTGTATCGCGCTGCACGATCATACAGTTGCACTTGGAACAGAGATGAATATTCCCTAAGCTGTTATGTAAAACTGAAATGCGCGCACGGAATTTAAATTCGCAGAGTGGTGCTCATTTCTTTGGGCGATGTATCGCTGCGTATAAAAAAAAAACAAGGGAGAAACGATAGGGCACGCTCGGTGACTGATCGGTTGCAACGGTCCACCGATGCGATGTTTGTGTGAATTGTTTTCCGCTGTCTTAAAACGGGGATATGGATATGTATCAATGTCTCTGTGGCGATGGTTCGGGTGGGTTTATGAGACTTGTAAATGACAATTGATGGGACCTTTTGTCACCTTTAACCTCTCATGGTTTTAGCCATCACTGGGCGGCCTGACTTGAAAGAAGGGAAGTGCGAGAGGGAGGAAGATTGACGGCGGACTTTGATTCATGGACACCCACATCTTATATGTGCCTAACTGATTCGACCACGGATATCGGAAGAAGACATTTGCTGCTTGTTTTGACTTTCTATAAGTGCTAAGAAAAAAAAATTGTTTTCACTAGTCTCTCCTTTCTTCTCTTTTCTCCTAGACCTCACACTTTTAAACGATTTCTATTCAAATCCTTTGCTATCATACCCAACATTTCAACCCCACTTCACGTTAAATATCCAATCCAATCCAATCCAGGAATTTATAAAGTGCCAATATTTCTTGCACACTTTATTCTCCATCGAGCGGCATGTGCAAGACAAAAACAGCCTTCGACTGTACGATGTGTTCTTGTAAAGAGTAAAGGGTGTTTTCTACAAAGATGCGTTCACAACAGTAATCGAATTCATTAATTATTCAGCTTACTATCCAATTTAGTTCTTTCAAGTTATTGCATTCCAAATGCCGGAATGCGAGTTAATTAGTCTATTGCTTCTGTGCCCACGTTTTTAGAATGACATGTGAAAAAAAAGTTTGGGCTAATTAATTGGTTTACTGGATATCCTTGGGTATACACATGTGTTGTTTTTTCAATGTTACACGTGAGAATGAACCAGCTTTTATGCCATACATATCACAGAAAAGACTATTTTAATCATAATTTTATACTAAACAAATTACAGGTCTCTGAATTTTGTGAATTTATTATGTAGAAAATTGCAGCGATGGCTTAGTAATCATATTAAGAGGGAGTGCGTATCTTAGCGAAATGTAGTGGCACGAAAGACGCGTCTGGAATGCGACTTACAGAATTGAATATAGGGTGGTTCGCAAAAGCTCAACAATATTTATTCCTTGAATCGGCAACGCGAATATTTATCCTTTGACAACAATATGATACTTTTTTGGCATATCCAGGCGGTGGTAGGCCCGGGTGGAGGAGGGGGGGGGGGGGGGGGGGTCGGCCGCATTCCCCTTTTTTGGGCGTCTTAAAGAAGGGGGAAATAGCGACGGAAGAAAAATATAATAATTAGGAAAGGAAAGTAAAATAGAAAGAGAGAGAGAGAGATAGATCTTTTTTCAATCGCTACCCATCCCATCTAATACGTTGGCAACCTACTTATTATTGGATGGGATGAAAACCCAACCCCACCGGAAACGATGCGTAATGTGTACACAAATGTATGTATCAGCGGGGGTCGGGGGGGGGCAACAGGGGCCCTATAAAGCGGCCCATTATGTGGACCCCATCCGTTAAGGTAGAAGTGTTTCCCCTGGACCCCATCCAAAGATAAAAGCAATAGGGGTATAGATTGCATGTTCTATTGCTCAAGACGTCTATCTTGAAGGCTCTGAATTGCTAAAAAGCGAGAGCCCCCTGGACCCACTGGACCATCAGTAAAGATAGAAGTGGTTCATAAGAAACACTTTGTTGTCTTGGATCCTTGGAGTCCCTTAACCTAGGCGAGCGCCAATGGACCCACCCATAAGTACGTTGGCATCACCCCTCCCCCTTATAAATCCTGGATCCGCCACTGTCTGGGGACAAATGAAAGAAATGAGAATACAAAAATCTTACCATGGAAGAGGAGGGGGATACAAAATAATATTTTCATGACAAATCTACCCCCTCCACCTCCCAATAAAGAAATGGGTATTGCGACAGCTCAGAGCTCGGGCTCATGATTTCAAAGAAAATGATTTAATTTGCAATATTTGAAAGTCCACGCTATTCCTTATTTTTTTTTGCAAAGACGTAAAATAAGCCAAATAAGGTACTTTAAATTGTATATTTTCCATGCCATTCATGCAGAAAACGAGGCTTATTTAGTACCCTCGCTCAACGGGAGGAACGGTAATATTTTACCACATCTGAAAACTGAAGCCTGTGATCAATTACGAATTTATTCAGTATTTTATTCATCCATACTCGAATTCAATTCCACGGAATTACGATCCCACATAGAATTTATTCTATATTCATCGCATGAGTTGTAATTCTGTAACGCCTGACAATATTATGAACATAAATTATTGATCATTCTTCTTGACCATGTAACGTACTATATCACATTGTCGAAAAATGTTGTGTGTTATCTCATTACATTACTGATGCAATACGATTTATATGACAAATCAAATATTTTGGGGTTAAAATCATTATTCCGTTAAAACCTAAAAAAGTAACATAATATGTTAACGTCAAATAAGAAAACGGCTGCTTTACAAAATATATTTGTGGATGTATTTGTTCATTCGGATGTAATGTTGACCCTGATTTGTAGCTCAACTCAAAACGTGCTCCGGGTAGTAACGAATGATTAATGTAAAACAAGAAACTGATAGCAGTTACTCTATTTTTTTAAAATTGCTTTTCCAATGCCGTTACTCTCAATTTCGCTCGCTCTCCCTCTCTCATTCACACAAACACACAAACACGCACACACTCCCTGCTTTCTCTTTTTTTTCTTATTTTATCATCTCTCAAACATTCTCCCTCTTTTTCTACCTCTTCCTTTCCCTTTATTGTCTACATCTCTGTGTCTCACACAAACACACGCATACGATTCTCTCCCCTCTCTCGATCCCCCACCAAAAGAAAAAAGGAAGACAATCCTAACGATTTGTTTTGTCTTTTAAACTTTCTCTCTAATTGTTACAACTATACATAATAGATTTTGTGTACAAGGAGAGAGCATACATCAGACCCTTATACTGAGAGTGAAAAAACCTACATTATGATATTTTGCGGCTTAGTTTGACACAAAAATTAAAAGAAATTGTTTCTATCACGACCGTCTTCCAGGCACTTTATGGGATTTTAAAAATAGGTCACTAATGCCCTATTAGCCGCCCACCTGTTTTTATCTTTCTCTATTCTAAACATTAACCGGATCTCATCTTTCTCTGAAATCGATCCGGATTTGTACAACTACTCCAGAAAATGAGGTAAAATAATATTGTAGATATCCATGTACATATTTACGTTATTCTCTTTTTCTTATTTTTGTGAGCAATTTTTCTTCTTCGTGTTTTTCTTTTGCCTGATAACCTTGAAATCAGTCGCTTACTCAATACTTTCCAAATTCACTCTAGTACTCGGATCTCCAGCAAGTGAGGTAAAACGTATACTCCAAATATCGATGTACAGACATATGTATTTCTCCTTTTTTTGTGTGTGTGTGTGTCTGTGTTTTTTGTTCGTTTGTTTTCTGTGTTTTTCTTTTGTTTAATTATCCTGAATTCAGTCGCTTACTCAAACATATTCCAAGGTACGAATTTGCTCGATTAATCTGATCTCCAGCAAATGAGGTAAAAGGAATTATGAAAATATCCCTTTTTTCTTTTTCTTTTTTTCTTCTTAATAATTGTTAATAATCTTAATTTCGGTAGCTTACTCAAACGTTTCTCACGTTATAAATTCCATTAACTACTTTGATCTCCAGCAATGAGGTAAAATAAAAATTAATAAAAAGAATTATCAACGACAGGTGTCATGTTTTTTCTGTTTCGTTCGTTCTGTTTTTTTTTCTTTTTTTTTTCTTGCTGTAATCAGTCGATAATTACGAATCTGCTCAAAGACTAAAACCGCTAGCAACAGAAAAGAGGTGAAAACAAATAATGAAGAAATATAAAGATTTGCATTTTTCTTTCTGTTTTGTTTCATTTGTTTTGTTTTTGTTTTTACTTTTATTTTTGTTTTTGCTTTTTTGTTCTTTTGTTTTATCTTGTTTTGCTCCGATTCATCGTCTTGAATTTAGTGTCTGACTCAAATATGTCAGACAATTTTCCATAGTTATGCATTTTTTCAACTACTTTGATCTCCACAAGCTGTTGAGTTGAAACGTCTAATTTACATATTCCCATACAGACACAGATTTTGTTCGCTTTATAGTTTATCAAATATTTTCCATAGAAACGGATTTGTTCTACTATACGTTTTTTAAATTTCTAACGTCGAATGCGGGGAATATTGCTTTACATTCTTTTATTTAGTTCCGGCGTCATTTATACAAAAATAATGCTAAAACGTAACACTTCAACTGATTTTTTCTTTCTTCAACTCTTTTTCGAATAAAGATTCCATTCACAGTTTGATGGAGTATATTAATTTGAAAAAAAATTGAAGTTTATGAATGAAATGTATATCGCTGTATGTTTAGTACTCTATGTATTTGCTCGCTGGCGTCATTACAATATAGTGGGTATTACAATGGTAACACTTTGACTGATTTTTAGTTTCATATCTGTTATTGGCTTTCTTGATATTTTAGCGCAATATGATGACAATTTTTGTATAGATTGTTACTGAAATAAATATAAAAATTTTCTCCTGTGCTTTGTAAACAGTAAAAAATAAAGAAATGTATTTCTAAGGATTAATGCCGTAAATAAAACGAACTGAAAATAATCAAATTTGAAGTAAAAACAGGAATATATATAAACCTAAAATAAAATATAACAAATACACAGTTGCATGTGTAGAATAGTATTGGCTGAAATGAATGTTGAACGTTTAATAGTGACGCCATAAACCAATACCAGGTGGAAAAATAATCAGCTGAATTTAAACAGCCTCATGCTTCCGTATGAATCGAGCTTGTCTTGGTTAGTCTATTTACCTTCACTTGAAGGCATGATGAAAGATAACTATTCCATCTGCTTGCAAATGGTCCATCTTCAATTGTTTGACATTAGCGTTTATTAACAAAGATTACCTAATGAATAGGTAGGTTGTCATCGCCCGGTCTGTATTTTCAATTCGCGCATTACAAGGTAATACAATTGCTGTACTCGCCCGGTTTACCGGTCAAAATATAACGCGTGATTGTGGAATGAGATACATACGGGACGTTACAAGGTGCGAGATGCGTTAAGTCTGTTAGCACTATCGGTAGTTATAACATCTATCAAGTAAATCCGAGTACGGGGGCGTAAGAGCGTGAGGATAAAGACAGTCATGAACTTAAACGGTGCATTACGGAGGAGAAACAGACGTCATCAGCGCATTAACGACAAACCTTAACCTTGTTATAAATATCATTCATAATCATAACTGCATATATTCAACATGGTCTGAGGTATTTGTTGATATTTGTGAGATCAATCTAGTAAAAAATATATACCTATCGTATTTTTTGACGTAAATATGACGTGATTCCGCTTTTAAGCAGCGCATGATGTATTTTTTCCCGAATTTCTCTCATATTATATCAAACCATGCCACCTTTTTCCTAATACAGATTAATGCTACTTTCCAAAAACCTTCTACATTGTGCCAGAAGGCATTTTGAATGTCAACCAAGTCCACTTTCTCGAAAGAACGTCATATTTGGTGGGGAAAGAGGAATTTCATTGACGCATTATCATCATGAAGAAGGATAAATGCTGCACCATTGCTGAAAGTAAAACTTTAAAAAGAGTGAATTCTATATGGACCGACCGTGTCAAAACTTTTGCCCCTCTTTTTTTCCTTCGCATTCGCTTTTTCACTTTAAGGGGGGGGGGGGGGGTAAAAACAAGTACCATAGCAAAGAGAATTTTTATATTTCCTTTTACGTCCACTTTGCACCCCTTATAAGGGTGTATCTGATTTACCACTGTATTGCTCTTGCTTTTTATCCCAACCTATTACAGGACAAAGAGTTTTCATAAAAATGTAATCCGTGCAAGTTTACTAAAAAGTCAAACTTTAATCCTGATGCATGCTGCTATTAACATGCATCATGTTAACTTCCAATTGTAAATTTTCCTGTTAAAAATAAATCACATCAGTCCAGTCGTCCAGACAGTAACATTGATGTTTTCTCGACCAAACGACTCAACTGACGACAAAATGACATGCTTACAAAGCAAATTAACGCATGGCACGTGCATTGATTTCTTTCCACACCATTGTTCATGGTTTACAGAGTGCCATCCGCATGGAAGATGATAACAGTCTATTGCGCACACGGGACATGAACAGCTTCCATTATCAGCGTATTGCTGTCATGCTGACAATTTTGGTCGCAATTAAAAATAATTATTCTGCCCCAACTTTCGGCGATATGACATCCATACGAGCCAAACACGTGTCATGCACGTGCGACGATTTTTTTTTCTTCTAATAAATCTACACAACCGTTCATCGTGTAGAGAGTGCTATTCACATGGAAGATAGAAAATATTATATACCTCTCTTTAGAAATCTAGCGATCTGATTGGTCGAAATTGCAGTCGTGATTTTGGATATTCCCGCAAAGAGTCGAACACATAGTCAATAGTTCATAAGTGATTTTCTCTCAACATTCCGGGTACCAGAAAAATAGTTACATTTTGTTGCGATCTCCATTCAAAATTTCAGTCATTTTTCCAGTGAAGATTAACAGAGTTTGACCTAGATTTTACGTGATATTTTAACCAATCTTTACCCAATAAAAGGATAAAGTGAGAATTCTTGGTATATTTTTGTTTCAATTCGGCATATAAAAGACATATCGACTGCTTTAATATTCGAGGTCTGGCTTTTTTATAATAATAGTTCTGCCCCAACTTTCGGCGATATGTCAAGAAGATAGAAAATATTATAAGTTGATGAACCGGATCCTAATCAAATGATTGCTTGAGAGCGAACACGTGACCAGGCATGTTTATTGTACCTAACACGTAATTTTACTAATGACCGGTCATTAGTAAAATCATGTTATAAAATATCATTTAATAATTGTATACTATTGCTCACACGAGAGAGTAGCAATTTGAAACAAACACAAGCTAAGATTATTTTGGTCATACTGACAGTATTCCAGAATTTTGTTTGCAACTACATGAGTATGGCTAACTCTCGATGGTTTGACATTTTATACAAGTCAAGCACGCGACTTGCACATGCTAAGATTTCTTTCCGCACCATCGTTTATAGTGTACATAGTCTTATCCGAGGTAGATGGTCTATAAGTTTATTGCTCACACGAGACAGTAACAGCATTATCTGACACGGAGATTCAATAATTCGGCCGATTAAGGTTAATGCCAAGCAACTGAGCAGCGGCTCGTGTGGTAAACACCTTGATATCTCGTCCATTGATTCATGTTTGTCAAGAAAAACTCGTGCCTTTAGTTCTATTTGTACGTAATACGTATTCCATTCCTGAGTGTTTTTTCCAGTCACATCTTTTATCTCCCACTATTTGGCGTCCCTACAGGGGGCAGTAGGTCGTGTGATGTCCCTACTATAAAAAAAAAATTAATTCCGTATGGCCCTTATTAAAGGTACTATGTCCCTTTTGCAGCCAACCTCAAATTCTGTAGAACTTTGCAGGAATTATGTCCTATCTGTGAAATTTAAACGTTAGCAGTGTCCTCATATTCAAATTATGCAAGGAAACCCGTTTACTTGCTAGACTTCAATGTCAGACACTATTGAGTGACTGACTGTTTTTTTTTTCCTTCTTTGGTAATAACATACATGAAAAGAGTTGTAAAGGGTACATGAGCATTTTGTCTACATCAATAACCCACTTCTTGTGATGGCCAAGATTAAACTGATTGAATCTTTGCGCAGCATAAAAGGCATGACCATTCGGTACAATTGTCTGAAAATCAAGGCTATTACTTTTGGGCTCTATAGCCCTAAAGTCGATTTGACAACTAATAGTCGTTATTTTCCCACTTGAAGACATTTTCAAGCCCCACCTCATTTAGGGAAGTTCTAAATTAGTATTATCTCTCAAATGCAGTTGGAATTTAACTTTTTCATTTTTTGGCATGCAAATGGGACATAGTACCTTTAAATGTAAAGCCTTTGATATACCATTGGCGGCAAATTTAAAACCACATGATATTTTTGGGTTATTGCATTTTGGACATTTGCTTACTCGTTGGCGAACTTGCCCGAAAGGGTTGTTCGACAACCCCTCCCCCATGTAAAACATTCTACCGATGCCCCCGCCATGTCACTTTCTGACTTGAAATCAACTCCGTCACTACATCTCCATTTCCATTTTCCACTTACGCTTCCATCTATTTTGTTTCTTCTTCATTATTTTTTAGCAAAAATCAATCGATGCCCTTTTTGCCAAAATGGTGAAGAATATTTTCGAAGTCCATTATTTTGAAAGTTGAAGGCTTGGAGTTACCATATTTAAAGATCTGCACTACTTGCGGTCATTTTATTGACCACGTTTCTGCTTCTCTAAATAACATCATTTGTTGGGGTACATGTATATATTTAGACAGTACTTCGATCAAGGCGCGATTTTAAGTGGTTATTACCCGTTCTTTTTACGTCATTCGTTTTGTATCCATCCTATTTTTTGCATCTGTTTTACAGCTTTAATGATTTCATATATTGCTATAGCTTAGAAATCTGCCGTCCGCTGCACTTACAATATATGATTTATGTAAAAATAATCTGGAACAAAATCTTAGTTTAGAGTTTTCCAGAGAACCTTTCTAAAGAAGTTAAATCATCAGGTGAAAATATTGTATTGGGTGCTTTTAGCCTATTTTGTTTGAGGTTTGGAGACAAAAATAGACGTCGTCGTTCAATAAAGTCGTACTCTTTATACACAGGAAGACAAACTCCCTTGTGCACTTTCATGACTTTGGAGAGTGATAAACATACATTGAGTATGGCCGAATATTGGAAATGCCTAAGTGGTGGAGTTGTTGATTTGGGGGGGGGGGGGAGGGTTAGATGTTTATTGATGGGTGTGAGGTTAGCACAGTGTTCTATTCTCGCAGGATGCACCAGTAGACAGCTTTTAGTGACCATTTCATTTAGGCAAAGGAAATGAAAGTGCATTAGCCTCTGCTTTCTAAGGGTCTCGGAGGGCTGAATTATTGTCTATATTTTCAGACATCGATTCTCACTCTCTCCCTCTCTCTCTCTCTCACTCTTTCCCTTCCACCCTCTCTTATTCTGTCTGCCTCTCCCTTTCCTTCCTATCTTCATTTGTGTGTGCACCTCTATGCCTTTCTCTCTGCATTTATCACTATCAAGATGCCTTTTGTTTATCTATCGTCGTCACTCTTCTTTAGTTACCCGATCCCCTTGAAAAATACTAAACCACTGCTGAATCAAAAATTTAATTTCCTGACACCTAGTACATTCGAAATGTACAATATATGATATTATCCCTTATCATGAATAGTTTGGGTCGCCAACAAAGGCAAGTCATCATTATAAACGGGAGGGGGGGGGGGGGTGATACATAGTACATTAAATGACTAATATAGGATATGCGATGAGTTTTGAAATTTCAAGCATTTGGAGTAGGACAAGTTCTCCGTGTTTCTTCGGTACACCCCACCACCCCTATCAACCCCCTGTCATTTGAGCACTGCAGTTTATACTACCCCCCCCCCCCGATAACAACATCAGCACATGAATATCGCATAAGTTAACACTCGTCCACATAAGCACGTACATGTATTAAAATCAAACATATCGGCACTTAGGAAGCATACCCCGACAATGTGTAATAATTCTTTTTAATTTCCCTTGGGTTCTTACCTGAGTGTCTTTCTCAATCTGAATCATGAATACGTCCTTGTTACTATTATAAAATCATGGCATCTCGTTCTCTCTCTCTCTCTCTCTCTCTTTACTCTTGGAGCTTAACTTGATTTATTCGATAAAAATCCTGTGAAATCCTATCTCTACAGCTCTCAATTCGGAAAAGGCGCTATATTAATCAACTTGTTATTATCTATTTAATTCTCTCTTTCTCTATTTATCTCTTTCTCTCTCTCTCTTTCTCTTTCCCTTTCTCTCTATCTCTCTCTCTCTCTCTATTTCTTTCTCTTTCTCTTTCCCTTTCTCTCTCTCTCTCTCTCTCTGTCCCAATCTATCTCCATATCATTTCCTTCTCTATCTATATATCTATCTATCTTTCCATCTGTCCTTTCATCTCTATCTGCCTTCAATGTCTGTACTGCACATTATTTAGTAAAAGACGACGGCGAAAATGTGAGACTATAATTGAATGCATTAAATCTATTCCGAAAGCAGAGCATTTTTCGCCTTAAAATCAATACCATTTGAGCAATAGCATTGAATTTTTCACTGAACGCTATAAAGAAGACCGGCAAAAAATTGCAGCTATAACATAAATCGATTTCAAGGTATTCCTTGAATAGTGGTCCAACATTTTTTTTTCTTCATCTTCACGTTTCGAATTGAAAAAGGCTATTTGAACTTGATTGCCTTTGAATGCATGTACAAATGAAAAAAAATGACAAATGAGAAAGTGCACCACTGGTAAGGTGCCTGGTATCGGGCATCATAATGTCTGTTTAACTGCCTCAGACACCCAAGGCACAGTTCATGACCCATTGGCTTTTTCGAGGACAAGATTTAGAAGGATATAGAACCACGACTGAAGACAAAAGATGGGTCTTTTCAAGCGATTTCTTTGTGACAGAAACAGAATGGAATATCGGAAAAGGTTGAATAATTCTCAGTTGATGTATTGCGTGAGTTTTGAATGATCAGAATTAAAGGAAATTCACTGGAAATCACATACACTACCCACATACAAATATAGTATATTGGACTACATAATTTGGCATGATTTTGGTCCAAATTTTCGGCTATTTCTCGTCATTTTTTCGATACATTTCTAGGGCATTTTGAGAAACACCCCTTTTCTGAGGACAACTATGATAAATATTCTTACATTCTGCAATTAAAATAGCAAGTTCACACATTGGTTTCATCTTTTCGAGAATTCAATCTTATCTTTAAAGTGATGTACATAGCGTTTATGCAGTAACCTGTTGAATGTATTTTTGCATAGACCCATATAGCCTGCACGCTACTAGAAGTCAACAAGCATTTGCATGTCTCGGGTACCTTTCATTCCGCATGGAACCGTCCTGACATTAGCAGTGGTATAACAAGGTAGGCATGTCTCCCTCAGAAAATCAATGATATGTTAACCTAAATACCGCTTCCTTTCGAAATGCAATATCCACGTCTACAAACGACTGCCGATTAAAAAGCGCAATGCGATACGGTGGACAGGAAATTTAATGTCGGGGGAGGGAGGAGAATATACGTGTGTTATAATATCAGTGCAACATGCGTTCTTTATGGGTATCTGACAGCCGATTGGTGTAAAAGGTTAAAGGGATAGTTGAGCTCTTGTTTCAGACCGCAAATACCTTCAAAGTGCATGGTTATTGCTCGTATTCTTATTTATTACCTTTCTAGTGCCCTTTTATGACCTAAAATTGCAATGAAGGTACTTTTATACCCCAAAATGTGTGAAATTTAGCCAAAACGATCATACAGAATCAGCTCTACTTTAAAAAAAAATACGGTGACCGTTAATTGATTAATTAATAATATTAATAACAATACATGGGCCGGCTGGTTGTGCGTAATATAACCAACATGACAAGCCCCCCCCCCCCCAAAAAAAAATCCAACGTCGGCATTGGCTGAAATACAACGTAACAGGCGCTATTTCGTTTTTTCAACGGCTTTTTCAAATTATCGAATATTTGTGGTTGTACACAAATTTTAGAAATCGTCTCAGCCGTCTCTGAACCGTTCTTTCAAATTTGACGCTCAGGTTTTCATTTTTCATCTCACAAAAAATTATTTTGTGTAGCGCCCTCTGGAACAGAACTCAACTATCCCTTTAACCTGAATTTTGGCTAGAATTGGAATAGGGTCATTGGATGTTTAGTACAGTAGGAATACAGTTTACACATAATGTAAAAGAAAATGCTTACTGATCTTTTGAGAGAATACATTATAGATGACAGATTACGGGTATCTCACAGCTATATTTTTTCAAGAAGGTTCATGGTCAAGATTAAAAAGTAAATATATTTTAAAGCCTTCAATGTCATGCAGTAGGGGAACAAATTACAAATTAATTTTGCAATTGTAAAACACTAACAATAAATGTCAAACTGAATCAACCGGCTACTTTGTTTAGCTTTTACGCTTTATCAGGTAGACTGATGTTTATGACCGGTGACGGGTTGAACAACTTTGCAAAACATCGAGGGACCTCGAGAGTTTAAAAAAAATACCAAATGTTCAAATTCGAATATGTACGAAGATGTCAAAATAGTGCAAATCCATGGGTCATTTGCATAAAATGTTGCGAAATAATTGCAAATCCATGAACAAAAAATAATAGCACCTATATAGTTACACGATCTCATTGGTCGTAAGTTTTTGTTCATTGCTGTTGCGGTTAGTCACAACATTCATATGCGAATTGTATGGATTGCACAACCTGAATGGCTGAAATAAACAGATAAACGTCATTAAAGTCTAACGCCATTTGCACACGCGGCGTCATATCGATTGTGTTATTAATTGCGCTAATGAAACATGTGAAAGTAAACAGCTCTTACAACAGTAATGCAACCAACTTTTTACTGGTCCATTCACTTGTCGTATGATATCATTCTCACATGATTCGTCAAAAGTCGAGACAGTTTCTGACGCTGTCTTCCGCCCACCCCCCCCCCCCCCGCCCCACTCAGTGTTACTTAGGGTACGCATATGCGTGTTCCCTCCTTTTGAAAACACTCCCTAAGTCCGGTGTGTAAAGTCAAGTTTGTGTATGTACGAGCCGAACTTTGGTGCGTGAAAAGTACCCCTTTACCGGACATTTTGGTAACAAGCATGCGGTCATTTCGACCCCGGAGTGGGGGGCCGGGGTCTTCCGTCAGCAAAATGACGCATCGTCCGTAACGGGCTTCATAGGTGTGTCGCTAATACACTTGAGGTCTATATCATTTTGTTAAGTCAATTGTAAATAGACCCACGCGGAAAGAGAACTTGTTGCTCATTAGTTTGGACTTCGTTATAACTTCGTTACAGATTCGAATTATTTAAAGCATCCGCACTACTGAAAGTTGTTGAGTTGATGAAAGAAAAACACAACCAAGAATGCCACTGACAGAGGGTTAAACTAGTGGGCAGATGGAAGCCGACACAAAAACAATACGTATGGGACTAGGCTGAAGACACGGGCGTCGTGCGTTTCGCTTCTTCGCGGTACAGCTGCCGTTTGGCGACAGATGAGTCAATCAATACGAGCTCATCAACTTCAGACTCCAAAGTTTACTTTCTCGCGATGCCAATTTGCAGAGCTACGCCTGTTCCTTAAGGATCACTGCCCTTCTTCGCGACCTTAAGTATTCATCGACACCGCATGCCGTATCAGACATCTTCGATTAATTCCTGCAGCTTACGACGGATATTTTATCGCGAATGGCGGGAATAACGACGCTGAAAGCCGCAAAAGCCTCGCCCGCCTAGTTATTGATTTTCGGCAGTCAATGGATCGAGGATCGATGTCAGTTTGGAACAGGGATTGAAATACACCCTAATGTATAGACATGCCCTTTAAGTGAAATCGGCTGGAAAAAAAATCAAAGTAGATACAAGTCAACTTAAGTTTGTTTAGCCAAGTAGGCAAAATGCTCCTTTTATTTGTAGATGGCCTACAGGTCAAGCTCACTAATAAGACGAGAAATGTCAGGCCACTTTTAACATATAGGATTCACAAACGTATACGGAAGCCTGATATGAAGTATATTCAAGGAGTAAAACAAAGAGCGAGGAAGAGTTGGAGAGAGGGAGAGAGAAAGGTTCGAAAAGAAAATTAGCCGGACCATGCACGTTTGAACTTTTTTGTAATGGCCTGTTGTAAAGCATGGGTTATGTACGGGAACACTCTGGCCCGAATTCACAAAGCAAGGTTTTGTGAATTCGGGCCTCTAAGTCTACGGTGTTTAGGTAAAACGATACCATGCTCCAAACCATTTGCGGTGAATTAATTTGAAAATATTCAGTTTCAGAGAAAGTACATTGAATGTTTATAAAATAATCAGTAACGCGGGCATATTTAGTTGTTAATGATATTGAAATTTGATACGGCAATACGACTCTCAGATCTGTATAACATTGTTGCCTCCAGAGAATGCAATACCTGTGTGGGTCACGTGACCTGCGGGGTCGTACAAAACTAGGGTGTAGTACAAGTGAGTGTTACTCGGAACTATCCAATCAAAGTTATGGCAACACTCGTGCCACACCTCGCAGTTGACTCACACAACATTGCGTGTTTTTATTTCATCAGGAAAAAGATGAGAGGAGAAGGGGCGCTGCTAGAGGGGGCAAGGGGTGTGATGACAACTCCCTTCTCAAAATGTATGTCGGTGTACCCCCGATCGTTGTCTGATTATTAGAATTAGTTTTCACCCTTTAGTGAGAAATGTTATAATTGGCACTATAATAGGGTGTGGGGGCGCGCTTGCGTTTTTTGTTTTCATTTTACGTCCTTTATCATATCCTGTAGCACCTTGGTGATCTTAACCTTGATATACCCTGCATAAATGTTGCTTTTCTGTCAGCTAATCAGGTCCGACACCCCCTTTACCTTGTGAAATAAGCTAGCGATGCCTCTAGGTAGCAGGGAATTTAAATTACTCTGGGGCGAATGAAATTAGAGACTCTAAGGAGAGATAAAAAGACGTGATTAGAAACATTGTGGTGTGAACAGTTATTTCAGGTGAAAACTCAAATCGATGAAACACTCTAGGACCTGACGTACTTAAAACAAGTCTGTTTTTAAGGGGAGTATACCGGTGATGATTTCCCATTGAACCTTTTAAAAAGAATTAATTCTCGTCTGTCCAATCAAGTTCGAAATACTTCACTGTAACACATAAAGTTGGAATAAGGTTCGCTAAGCTGTTTACATGAAATGCTTGTGATAATATGATTTATTATTGATAAAATAAAGTTCATATCTTTTCAGAACTTTATTGATCACTCTGAGGGGTCAAAGAGATTCATCTATGAGGTTAATAAATTTATTCCAACTTTATGGGAGAGGAGAGGACCTCAAGCCGTCGGTCCTCTGGTTGCTTACTATTAAAAGCATTCATGCTTTCTTTGCAGTCGGGTAAAATAGCCAACCAACCAACCAACATGGGTAACAGTGTAGTGTTTTATTTCTTCGATCAAGAGAACTCGACTACATGTTTGTGCAGTACAACATACCCATATACAGAGGCGCAATGTATTGTTAGTACTGCTCTTGGTAGAATCGAATGATCTGATGTTGTTCATTATTCCTCTCCCTCACATAGCCATTTCCACTCAAAAGAGTGTAACTATGGAAACGCAATATTTCAAAATGAACTATTTTATACAGTAATCTTTTCCTCATGCTCGGTGCAAGGTGAGAATTTCAGTTTTTTTTTCTTCATTTCAATTATTTTTATTTCCAAGAATGTTAACATGCATGTGCAAGGTAAAGCTGATAGATCAGTTTAACCAAACTAGCATTAAAATAATGTACAACATGACTTGGGTCATAAAGAAATGAAAATGTGTAACAAATCAAATGTATAATGGATTTGCATGATTCGATTTTATTTTTTAAATATCTAACGCACGAATAAAACAAGACCTCCAAAGGGATGGGGGATGTTTGGAAACGCAGAGGCCGAGATGAAAGCATTGTAAACTGAAGACAAAGTATTAACTCGCAATCACACACCCACACACACACACGCACACACGCACGCGCACACACACACACACACACACCCTCGCAAATTTAAAACAAGTACGCACATATACACTTGCCCACACAGACTAACACATCATTAAATTAATGCATAATGCATAATGTACGTAACAGGTTTACCCATAACCCTTTTATTACTTCAAGTCAATGTTGTTTGTATAATGAGAGAACGTTGCCAAGGGAGACATTTAGTAAGGATGCTCAAAAGATGAAAAACATGCCACTCGAACTCACTTATCCCGAAGATGAAAAGGAAGAAAGGAAAGACATGTACGAGTCTTATGGATGCCTAGCCTGTAGGATTATGAATCAAGGTTGTTTCTTTCTTTCTTTCTACATAGACACAACATCCCCTCATGTTTTTGTGACACACCATTATAAGGAAGATAATACCACTCATCCTCCGAGTTGAATTCAAACGCGGGCTGCAGGAGCTTATAGCTGTTGTCCAGTCGTCCAGTGAAGAGGCGGGTGTCGACTCGTTCTACATACCCCTAAACTGGGACATTTTGTTCAATCCGTGGATCAAAAGTGCATTGTATTCATAGAAATTGATTTGTGGTATTAGTTTTCCTCTGTTTAGTACCTCTCCCATCTCTCTCTCTTTCTCTCTCTCTCTCTCTCTCTCTCTCTCTTTCTCTCTCTCTTTCTCCCTCTCCCTCTCTCTTTCTCTCTCTTTTTTTTCTCTCTCTCTCTGTCATTCACTCTGCTCCTATCACTCTTTCTTCAATGAAAACCAAAAAACACAATTTGAGCAAAATAAATGAGCAATATTCTAAAATTCGCTAAACTTCCTTGCGGCGTTGCTTCAGACATTTTGTGTTTCCTTTTTCTTTTCCCGTCTAATACAAAGTAATGGCTAATCTCCCTTACTCAAACCAAGTGCTATTGCATAAACATTAGCTTAGCTAAAAATAATAGTGGCAATATCTTAAATCAACGCCGATCCCTCCTGTACAATTACAGTTGAAGTTGTCTATGGTAGGCGTGGATTAATTACTGGGGCAAGAATTGTTTCGATTACCCATACTACACACTCTCATTCTATCCATGTTTTCTTCACAACATTTACCTAACGTGCTCAGAATGAGACACAAATGTCCAAACTTAGAAATACTGCCATTATGGTGCTTTGAATACAAGCGCGGCGGAGAAAATGATCAATTAAAGAAAATATTGGAGAGATTCATCGATATTAAATCAGCGCACAAATATTAAGAGAAGTAATTTAAATTAGTTTGAATTATTTTGGCAAAACGCAATCAAGTTGTTTTCCAAACGTCAGGACAATTTAAGATTAAAAAAATAAGTTGTATAACTTAACAGCAAACATCGTATAAAAAATGTTTCTTAACCGCCTTCAGATCATTTCTACATGTAATACTTTTCATCAGCATTTGGGCGCAATTTTCACACCCGAAAGGTTCAATAAAACCAGGGCTTGGCGATTCGCGTCAACAACATAAACGACCATTATGCCATAAATATATCTGCGTCACAAAGACTCATTTATTCAAAATGGATTTTATAAAAAGCTTACGTCTTACTTCGAATACCTATTGCAAAATCAATCGGACCCCCCCCCCCCCCATTCACCTTTAGATTGAAGAGTAGGCGGTCTGAATACCATCGTAATATAAGAACGACTGAATTTTGTAAAACTAAATTGTTATCGTAGTCAGGTCGTTATCATACAGCAGTTTACACCAGGGACGGTCAAAAACCACTAATTGAAGAAAAAAAATAAAACAACAACCAACGAACGAAATTTAAATGGAGGAGTGATATTCATGAAGATCCAGAGTTGAAATGATTAAATAGAAAACTAAGCGCAGGCAAACGATGATGAATGCATAAATTATATTCTTGTGAGAGTTCACCAAAAGTTCTTCATGATTTTGCATTCGGCGTGCAACCATTGACGCTGAAGGACTGAAGGACGTATCAAATATCGACTAACTTATCTTTTTTTGGAAAGCTATCTTCACCGGAAACGTACTGAATAATACTCGATATCTGACCTCAGACCTTGCTATTTAACAAAAAAGTGATGTAGTGTTTTTAGAACGGCTTTCACTATTTTAATGAGAATATATCAAGGAGATTATTCACACAAAGGAAAAGTTAGAAGACATGCATGTACAATAAGGCTCAATGGTCATTATGATACTTTCAAAAGACCGAAAAAGAAAATCTAATCATATCAACGTCCGCACGCATGCGTACGAGTACTGCTGAGAACACCTGAGAATCACAAGTCGATTTTACCGGCTTTAATTCAAGTATTTATTAAAGCACTATTATTTATATTAAAATGATATATTAAAACAATATGTAGTGTATTATAGTATACCGGCATGAAGCCTCAAATAGAGCAAAATGTCTTTAGTGAAAGTTTGTTGCTCAGACTGATAATTGTTTGTGTTTGAATCGGATACGGAGCTGAAATGACAATGGCATTGGTTGACGAGTAAGATAACCACACCCGAAAGACATGGGTCTTTAACTGTAGATAGCTAATTGAGAAATAGATTGAGATATAATGAGATAATACAAGCTGCTCTCTCTCCCTATTTTTCTCTCATTCGATTAAGCGCATACAGCTATTGACATATACCATGGTTGCCGGATGTTACTGGACTCTGAAGTGGGACTAAACAGATTATTATTGTATAGTGGCGTACATGACGTAAACAAATATACAAACAATTAGAAAAGACGTACAAAGTACAAAGTATGAAGCACTTCATCACGCTCTTCTTACATCACGTACCCGATATGTTGACAGCAAGCACAGTTTCTTTAACGTATGGACGATTTTCCAGTCACTAAATCCTTATACAGCGTCATGTTCTGTTCTTGATTTTGTCACTTAATTTTGTTCTTTTAAAAAAATCTTTCTGTTTGCTTTTAATACCATTACGCAAATTCGTTGTATTTATTGTTTGTTTATCGGCCTGTATTTTTGTAATCCATTTTCCCATGTTTGTTGTTGTTATTCAATATGATTCGTATAATGAACGTTTAAACATGAAATAAGGTTTTATTACAACTATAAACGGTGGATATATAATAGGAAACAGGTCCTTTCCTGAGAAGATAACTTCATGTAACCCCATTTTCATATCATTTCTAGCCATTCAATAAAATATTGTATTGTTTAAACGTTTTAAGTTTTAAGTTTTACCTTAAGATTTTTTTGAGAGGCCGCCATACTAGTCAAGCATCGCTTATGAATGCGGTCTCCTGCACTTTTTCAACAGATAGTTTGGATAATACTTTAAATTTATAATAATATGTTATAGAAATATTAAGCTTCGTTATTATATGTACAAATGCAACAAAAAAACATTTTGACATGAAGTCATTATTATTTATATATTTTGTATAATATCTTACGTTTATATGTTCTTCGTTATTCTGTTATTATATTTGGAAAAATGCAGAAATACAATAAAATAAAATCATTTGAAGATTCTCTCTGATATCATCGATTCATAAGCCGAACAAACTTCTTTTTTTTCTCACGTCTATTTCCAATCCATTTTAAACGATCGACATCAAACACGAAAAGGCATCGAAAGGTAATCTCGATAATGGATTGAATACAAATTCTAGATGGAAAAGGGGGTGAAAAGTGGTAACAAGAAATATGTCCATGTCTAAGTAGGTCTATGTGCGGTATGTAATTGATTCCTCCCCTCTCCTCAAATTGAGCAGTGCAAACAAAAAGAGTTGGAGAAAAATGATCACGTTGTCGGGCTTGAGAAAGGAGAAATATTAATTTGTGGTATTGTTTGTATTTACATAAAGTGTATGACATCACTGAAGCTAATGGAAACAGCAATGGTCTAGAATTACGGGCAGGACTGTCAAGATGTCACAGTTCACGCAGACCGCATATTCTTTTTATTCATTTTTTTTTAAAATACATAATAATAATAATAATTATAATAGCCTGAAAGTCCACTCCAAATTTTGTTTAACCGAAACGGAAATTCTTTTTGCCAAATTGATCGTGAGCCCGGCAGCCATTGAGCAGCGCCAGATGGACGTTGCTCTATCCCTTATTGTTGAACGCCAAACAAGGTAGCAACAACTCCCATCTTTGAACGTCTTTTGGTATGACGCAATGACATAACAAAATCTTCTTCTATTTTGGAGGTGGCATTTCGACAGTTTTTTTTAAGGTAAGGCCTATGCTTTAATCAATCCTAGCATGTTGAAAAATTGAATCTAAATTCTATAAAAAAAACGTGCATTGGAAAAGTCAAAGGTAAGTGGTGTTTAATGGACGTTTTAAAAGAGGGATAATAAATCTTTGTATATTACATAAACGCAATCGCATTAGGGACAGATTCGGGAAACGGCTACATGGAAAGCCTACCGTCTAATTTACGACTTAGTACACCTCGGCCAGAACGCCTAAATGCAAAAGAGAAATCAAATTAGTTGATGGTTTTGAATCTATATAGCGAAATTTACAAGAGAAGATTCACCAAGAAAGAAAATTTGTTGTAGTTTTTTTTTTCTAGATAAGAGTGCTTTGCTGTTCTTAGATTAAGCGGACCTTCAGTCTTTTATCTTGTATTTTGATTATTTGCCCCTTCTAATGAAAATGAACGCTCGAGATCCAGATAAAATCAATGGAAAAGGGACTAACTAACCAACGGTAACTACTTTGTGACCTATACTTGCCTTTGGCCAGAATGCCTAAAAGGAAAATAAACTGATATAGAGAGAACGAAGTAAACACGTTTTCCTGGTGATTTTAGTGAAATTATAGTGAAATCTACAGCTGTATAGATGTGGAAGAAGGGGAAAAAAATGCATTTTGTAGGTTTTTTTTTCTCCTTTGAGTGCCATTTTCGTTCTATTCGCTATAATATTCTAATGGCTTATGGAAAACAGTATGAATTTTCCTCTCTTAACGAAGGGTCGAGGGTACGTTCACTATCCTTAAGTACTGCTTTGGGGAAAATAAATATATATAAACACCGCAAAAGCATCGAATGCAATAATACGGACATTAAGGTACACAATATAGGTGATAACGAAACATATACATAAATGCGTTGTTTAAATGTCAAACGTGATGTAATTTTTCGTTTCGGTTCCTCGATGTAGCTAATGTCTCTCCTTTTCTTTCAGTAGTATTCCGATTCGGTTCCCTTTTGTGTGTGTGTGTGTGTGTGTGTGTGCGTGTGTGCGTGTGTGTGTGTGTGTGTATGTGTGTGTGTGTGTGTGTGCGCGCGCGCGTGTGTACAGTAATCGTATTGTAGTTTGACTAATAACAGGGCTTGTGAAATTGAATGTATATGCAGCATGTCTACTCAAAGTATTACATTATGATACAACACACCACAAAGGACCATTTACAAGCATTTAGCAAATATCCTGATTGTACAATTTTTTTCTCGACATTTTACGGTTTTTATCTTTTAATCACTTTTACAGAAATTATATAATTCAGTTTGTTGGCTCTATTCCATTATGTTTATTTCTTATTCAATAATACCAACTTTTAACTTTTCAAAAAGAGGCGTTGGCATGATCATTAACAACCAACAAAATAATCCTATATATTCCACAGACATGACATAATTTTAGTATTTATTCAGGTATCCCATATTTCTTGTAGTGCATTACCAAAACAAGGAGTCTCATTTCGCAGTCTTAAATCGTGCCTTCCTACAACAAAAATATCCCCGAACGTTGCAAAAAATTATATATTACAGAGAAGACCTTAGGAAAACACGATTAAACTTTATTAAGGAGTGCTCACAATCGGGCTTTCATTCGTTTAAACTGCCAATGCTCTTTTTATCTCCTTTGGGATTTCAAGGAAATGTTAACGAGTATATATTATTGCTCATAATAATGCTTCAAACGAGTTTCGGAGGGAGACAGAAAATTAATAAATAACACCTATAACAGCGCTGAAGCAGTGCGTTCTCATCGATATGTTTTTCGGCATTTCCATAATTTGTATTGGAAAGTTGAGAAATACGATTGGAAGGACTTTCGAGAAATCAACCGAAGGGCAGTGTCAATCCCCTATTGAATATCCCATAGATATTGGCCCGAATTCACAAAGGATGTTTGTTGACCTAGGTTTATGTACGTCATTTTTTACAAACCTGGTCTGTAAAAACGCGTCGAAATGCGTCATAATTATGACGCATGAAAACCTAGGTTTGTCGACAAACCTCCTTTGTGAAGTCGGGCCATTATGTTCGGATTACGTAACGCATCATTGTAATGTTCACACTTATCACTAGCTGAAATGCTACTTAAAAATGATTTAGAGTGGGAGGGTGTTGCTGCGAAAAAAAATATCCATAATACTGACTGAAAAAGGTGTAATAAAACATCATAGTCAACTTGGGTCAAAAAGTAATTTGCTTCTCTTGTAAGAAAAAAAATCTTCTTAGTTTCGTAAGCGCATGTGGGGGTATATAATGTGCATGGATTACCTACATGATATCTATCTTTTGGTGGAATAGGAAGATAGAAAAAATGCACATGAGAATACGCGTTGCTTGCCATTTCTTCCCCTCATTGCCCTAAGGTGTGAAGTATACTTTGGCCTAGAATCGCCGTAATGGGTAATTCCACCTTAACACTATCCGACATTATACAAAATCGGGTTACTTTTTATAACCTGTTAGCTTGACTGGGAGCGGCAGTGTGTCAGTGACACCAAAATGATGTATATGAAGGATTTATGAGATTTCTAGAGAGGGCGCGCACATCAAACGAAAACACTTCAAAGATAAACCTACTTTAAACCTCTTGCGGTTTGTGTTTTTAAAAAATGGTAAGGAAAATATGGTATGTATAATTTATGTTGTTATAACACATGCTCTTTTTAACGGAATAACAAACGACCAACCCTGCTTATATGTAAGGACACAATTCAAATCGAAAATTGAATCCACTAGACAAACACTCCCACACACACACACACACACACACACACTTGCCTCCACCAGAATAATGTATGTATATCATTTGATGACTTACAATAAATAATAAACTAGACAAGTTTTATGATTTCTAATCGCACTGTTTTTTTGTAATAAATTTAGTTCACAAATATTCGACGGCACAATCACACACACGAACACATGCCCGCGCGCGCGCGCACCCACACACACAAGTATATATTCAAGTCACCCATTTTGTATCGGTGTTTCGACGAGTAAAAATTTAAAATTAAATTCTCATTGGGGCTTGATAATCCTTTCCGACAGCTTTTCCGATTTGATCAATATTCCTTGACGGTTAATCTTAACAATAATGATTGTCATGATGAAAAATTACTAAAAAATAAAGATACATATGTCTTCCGAGTATTAATTCCCGGAACGCACATCCGCTTTAATTATATTTACACAGATTATATTTCCTTCTTTCGTATCATTCCTTGCGATATCGATTTATTCCTTGAAGGTTTAAGATTGCAAATCTTCGTTCCATGAAAGAGGCGGAGAGAAATCAATTACTAAAAACACATTAATTTGTAAGAAACGTCGCTTCAAGCTAAAAAAAAAGTTCACTTAGGGATTGATGCACATCCTTCCGTTTCGTTTCATTTCGTTAATATTGCTTTTATCATTACTTCTCGATGAATGATGGAAATTAAAATGTTTGTAAAAAAGCAAGCTTTTATTATCCAAATCTACCCACACTCATTTGTGGGGCTTTTGTTTTAAATCATTTCTTTTCTTGATCATGCACCGGATTTCTCTTCTTTCATTTCGTTAATACTGCTTTCATAATTCCTTTATACTGTTTTAGGAGTAAAATTGGAATATTTATAAAGAAGAAAATCCATATCACCCACGTAAATTCAAACCAGCAGATGACCCGTACTTTATGTTCTTTTCCTCCTATATATAGTCATCACTCTTCTCATTTATTTTCCCATTGCATTAATACTGACAGAATAAGTGGATTATGTAAAAGACGCGAAACCTTATTGACACTCATTCAAACCAATAATTCACCTATGCGTTTTGAAGATTGTTTTTCTTTCTGTATATCTATTCCACTACATTTCTAACCAGTAGGCAGCAATCTGTCAGTGCTAAACCCCTTTTTTTGTGCTTTATTCCCTTCCGTTCGATTGAGCGAAACCTCAGTAACGCAAACGAGATCGACACGAGACCGACAAAACACAGGACAACAATTGTCATCAGGAATCCTTCGGTTTTCAGTCGTAATGAGTCGGCCTTGTCTGTGTGACTAAAGTATATGTTTTGGAGTATGGCCTTGAATAAATGAATTTCCCCCTCGAATTCACCAGAGTAAACTTGTTTAACGAGATGCAATTGAAATGATAAAATTATGAGACTGACCATAATCTAATAAAGACATAATTATAACGTACTACAGATACCTTGAATTTGAAATTTGAATCAAATGTAAATTTTAATTCTTCATGAATCTGGACGAAAGTTAAATTTCGTCTCCGGCTGGTACACGTACAAGCAAAAAATTCAAAACCAGGTAAAAACAGGGCGAAATACATCGAAAATGGGAAATGCCTGCGCGCGTTGGGGTTCTTCCGTCTTCGTCAATCCCCTAATGAAAGTGGAGAATGTTCTCAAATTTCGTGTTTATTAATGGCATTGCTTCTACAAACTGCAGCACCAAAAGATGGGAGCACACGCTCGCATCTCCTTTAGCAGAAGCCGACGTAAACACCCAAGGGCTCCCTTTCAAAAAGAAGTAGAAAAAAAGGAGGACTCCCTAAATTATCCCAAAAGGAACAACTTATGCACGACTCTCTTTCTGTCGTATGCAAAAAGACGAATATTTAAGCAACCGAATAAATCAATAAAATCAATGATTTAAGATATTCGACCATACTAGCGGTAAGACAATAAAGCTCCGTAGATCTCAATAAGTTCGCATGATTTTTATTTTTATAACAAAAGCAAATTACTGGCAGTCTGAGTCATAATATAACAAGTTGATAAGAAAATATATATATGTACTTTCAAAGAAAGCATCCGTAGTTGTGTTTTATATCATACATTATGTCCTACCAGGGCCCCTAATCGCCAAAACGAACTGTAATTATAGAAAAATGTAGTTGGAACGATATAATTCCTTTTTTTTTATTTCCCCTTTTTTCTTATCTTTTAAGGAGTATGGTGTAGCAAATTAATAAAGAAAACGTAGACAATCTATTCACGGGTGAAAGATCGGGTAGGTTATAAATTCAGATATGCCTAAACGGCATATTGTGCATGACATCGCATAACGTTTACTCCTGGCTTTGTTTTTTTCACGACCATACACATTGCACCAACATCATGAAGTGCAATGAACTTGTATACATTCGGACATATGTTTCTCAATGGCAATGTGGTGTCGCACGATACGTCTTCTTAACGCAAAATGTAGCCGCACAAAAAATGCCGCTCTACACTAAAAAAAAAAGCATGCGAACAAACATATCCAGGGGTTACATTAAGGGAAATCCCTTCCGCCTCGTCCCATAAATAATTAATATTAATTGAGTCTCATCTACCCTTGATAACCACGTCAATAATACTGCTTTTCCTGCGTGCTCTGCAATCATAACCTCTAGCAATTGACACGCATTCATTTACACCGGGATGGAGGGTAGAAAATGTGGATTAAAGGGGAAGTCCACCCTAATATTTATATGGTTTTAATAGGGGCAGAAAGATTTGAGCAATATCCGATTGGAAATAGGAAAGGTATGAAATATTGTAGTTGTCACAATAATATTGATACCCAACTTGGCAACACTGTGACGTATCCGTCGAGCTCCTCTCCATTGTCTTCAATTTGCCTTGAGCAGAAACAAATATATTTGCAATAATTAAATTTAGGATGAATTTTATGATTGGAAAGAAAATTAGGGAAAATATGAGATTTTGTTGATTTGTTCTTTGTTAATAAAGGTAAACGGGGGGGGGGGGGGGACTTGCAAGGTACGTCATAGCGTAGCTAATTTGTATATGAATAAGGTGGAACTTCAAAACTTACAAATTTTCTGCCTCTATTAAAATCAATCTAATATCAGGGTGGACTTCCCCTCTAATTATTTTCCAAATGACATTAGTGCCTTTAACCCTCGACTCTTGGATTGAGGGTCCAGTGAATGAACCGCTATAACACGGCACCTCCACCTCTTCCCTTCATAAAAAAGAAACAAGTTCTTGCACCTATACATCTCTAATCACGCTTCCTGCAATAACGAGACGAGTCACGCTTAAGCAACTACCTGACATCATTAATATTGCTGAAAAATGATTAATTTTAAGGACCCGAGCCTTCCTGTTCCATCTCATCGAGTCGATGGAGCCTCTCTCTCTCTGTCTCTCTCTGCTTTTCGATGTAATTTGACGGCAAGATCAAGACGGCAACATCATTATCTTTAAAAAAAAATGACCGATTGATGCCCACGGCTGGGTTCAAATTTTGCCGGTCATTAAAGCTTCAACCCTTAGCCTGATTATCCGGCCGAGATCATTCGGCATCTCCCGACCTGTTTCTTAAAGGGATACTTCATTGAAAAAAAAAAAATATCAATTTCTTTTTAAAAGAAATATTGCAATATGCATGTTTGTTATTGAATAGATAATGAAAATATTTCAAACTTTCACTTTCATTTTTATCAATTAAACTTCTATTCTTTGAAATAGCAGTATCGTGAATACTTATGATGCTATTAAACTTCTCTTAATAATATGAACCCTTAATGTGTTTTTATCGTTAAAAAATATGACGTTTGAAATATGATCTTAGTAAATAAGGGCACTGCATAACCATGGAATAGTTGTCAAATTAATGCAGCCAATGCAGCAAATCATCGTATTTATGAATTATAAAACATTTAACCTTGATTATTTTATCCCTCGACTTTTCAAGGTTACCGAATTGTTGAATTTGACATCAGAGGCAATATTAATTTTGTCATTAGATTCTAATAAATCGAAATTCAAATCAAGAGGCGTGTACCCACCAATATAAGGCATTACAAACGGAAATTATTATATTATATGCACTTTCATTTTTGTCTATTGGTTTATTTGTTTTACCTGACTGCTAAGAAAACATGAGTATGCTCGTTAATGAAGCAACCAGGGTACCGACGGCTTTGAGTCCTTTTCGAAAGACTTGCTAATGAGGATTAATGCCCTTCCAAAGGGCACTAGCGCATCGTCTGGGTTTCGAACCCAGGACCCCACGGTTACAAGACCAACGCTCTACCAGGGAGCATCCTACTATACATGTACCAGTTCTCACCCTCTTTGTGAAATATTTATATGGAATTATTATGAGGAATCCGCCTACTAATGCCCTTCTGGCGGATAGAAAAAAATAAAGTTGTATTGGAAAGAGTTCCCCTTTAAGAAAATGTGTGATGCATATAGGCTCCTAGCCCTACAACAAAAATAATCTATTTGTTTGAACCAATTAAGTTAATGGTAAATGTACTGAAAACAACTATATAACAAAAGTAAAGGCGGTGCCCTAGGTAACAGGTTTTGTTGTTGTTGTTGTTGTTCTTGTTCTTTTAATCTGTAATAAATGAATGGCCTGCCTTTTTGTCTTTATTAGGTTTTTTTGTTTAGACCGGCTGTTTGATTTTGCCTTTGATTTTGTTTGTGTTTTTGTGTACATCAAGGGTTTTTAAAGTATATTATGAAGGTCATTAGTTAAACTTTTCAAGAAAGGTTCGCATTTTTAGATGACGCAAAGTATGGATAAGCGGGGGTGACGAAAGACCAAAAATGGGTAATCATAAACGACAATGCAAAGGGTGTTATAGTACAGTTTAATACTAAAAAGTTGAACTGACCAAATATCACACTAGCAAAGGTCTGAAATGTGAATTGATATGATTTAACTAAATAGAAATATCAATATGAATGTAAGAACTGTATTTGATAACCTGCAATGACCCGGCCTACTTGACACACATTTGACTCTAGGATGGTCTTGTAAATGTTGATGAAA
Organism: Strongylocentrotus purpuratus; assembly: GCF_000002235.5. Taxonomy (NCBI): domain Eukaryota; kingdom Metazoa; phylum Echinodermata; class Echinoidea; order Camarodonta; family Strongylocentrotidae; genus Strongylocentrotus; species Strongylocentrotus purpuratus. Next base: position 26,229,952 of record NW_022145614.1, read on the forward strand.
CTATCTACACACCGTCATCTGTGGGCTACTGTTGGGGGATCTGTTATCTATTTATTAATAGATACCCTGGAGCGAAATAAGCAGTGTCGAAAAGAGGTGACAAGTATAACCTGATCTTGTGTCGCCAGTGACGTGCTAGAACTAGCAGTAAATACGTGGGCGTAAGCATCAGTGAAGCGCAGAGTTGCTCCATTTGATTTTCTTTGTGTATCGGGGATGCATGAATTATTAGAGGGCGTTTGTTGCTGAGAGGGGGCGCCTTTAGCATATTTGTTGTCTTATTTGGTCACACGATAGGGATGTCTTCTGTACAGATGATTCGTATTGGGCCACCCTTAGAACATCAGGGGCATTGATTTTTATTTAAACATTTAATCAAATTCTTCTATAAATGTAATGCTTTTGTCTTTAAGGTTATCATCACATTTTACATTGTAACAGCTTTGGACAAAATAATATCACTGTTCCGGTTTGACATTCTGGAAAATACCGTTTATACATTTTTGCTCCAAATAGGCGTGTTATGTTCTTCTTTATGGGGGGCGGTATTTGACCTCTTTTCCCCATTAAAAAAAACCGACATCGATGTACAGTGATGAATGTATTGCAACAAAGCTGAAATTAAGATCTTGTTAAAGGTAGATTTTTCCTCCGATCTCCATCTAGTTGCTCCAAAAAAAAAAAAAAACGCACTACGAATTAAGAATTGACTTAAAATTCACGGTAACGATTGATATCCCGAGGTTCGTAATCACTCTCCTCCTGTTTTCGTTCTTTCCGAGAATTTATAGGGTAATATGTTTCAGAGGGGAACAAGAGGGGTTGAAACCTTCAACATGATACCCTCTATAATCCATCAAGGGTAACTAGATGTAAGCTTGAAGTAAATACATATTTATATTTGAGTTTGTAGTAGATGAGCGCTATGAGGATGGCACATTTTAAACAATATAAAGAGGCAATATTCTGGAAATGCGAAAAGGAAGAGTGTGATGTAAGGGAGCAGAGAGCTTATTTAAGCAAAAGTTAGGTACTGTTGAGGGTAAATATGAAGGAAATTTTAAGGAAGTTACAGATGTATCATGAAGAGGTGTCCGTTCGACATGTCATTAATCATTATTTGATGTCATATTTCGCTATCCATAAGATATGAGATCACACGGAGAATTTCTTCGAACATTGCAACCTCTCATCTTGATTACAGGTCCGTCAGGGAGACCATTACTGTCGGATTGAATAGTTGTGCTGTAAAACGCGGCCCAAGCTCGCACACTGCATGGACAGCAAAACAATAAAGTCAGATCGACACTTGATCAAATGACAGATCACCGTGTAGATACCCTCATTATCTAATGGAAGCTAAGCATTGACAAATTCCCAAAGAATGATTTGCGAAATGGTGTCACGGGTGGCCAGGGTTGGCATTTTTAAACAGATGTCCTCACAGCACGAGTTGATATACTGCGTTTAATACGGTAGAAACACGTGGAAGTTGGCGATTGGTTGGCCACACATTACAAACCCTGGATGAGAGAGCTAAATGTTATGATCCTAATTATCATAATGTTGATCTTTATTACTATTATGACAATAGCAAGTATCATAATGATAATATCGATAAAGAACTTGCCTTCTTATAGGACATATAAGACCGTGAAGCGGATTGATTCTGTTCTGCAAAAGATCAATCCTGAAGAAAATGGAGTAGCAAATTAGAAATGACCAATAATGCTAGTAAAAGTTTTCACCTCAACACCAACATGCTTGTCAACAGTGGTACATTATTTGGCACTAAAGAAGCAGATCGGGTATCTTTACAAATTGTACAATGACCTTAGTTCTTCCCTCCAGTAACACGAATGGCACTCTAGGTCACATGACAACATGGCAATGACTTTTGATTTGGTCATCATTCTGTTAATGAGAGGCGGAAGAAATTGAAGTAGGAAAGGACACACTGGCTTGCACTCTAAATGATCAGGTATAAATCCCATCGTTTATAATCGTAAGAGGGAACTCATATTACTCGAGATATAAGTTGAAATTGGATGACATTTTCTGAGATTTTATCCATGATCCTTTGAGTGTTTTCTGCAATTCTGTTCATCCTTTGATAACAGAACGATATTCATAATGCACAAGCCGGAAAATGTTTGAAAAATAAAACACTATGTGATGTAGTTCATTGCAATGATAAAATCATGATCATGCATAAAGTTTCCCACAAAGTTATGAATTATGATTAAAAAACATTAAGAACAATCTGACATTATTTCGTATGTAAATTATGCATGTTTTAAGTATTATTTTCTGCCCTCCCCCTACACTTCGGAATGCTGAAATTGAAAATTGCAACAACAGCAACAAGAAAGACAAAAATAATGGATGTAGTTTGAATACACCTATTCTAAATAGATATCCTTGAACATCGGGTATTATAAAAAGATATCTCAAAAAAGCAATTTGGATTTTGGCAATTAAACAAAGGCTAATGACAAATTCAGTTTGAAGGCAAATATGTTATCTCGTAGACTAGCCGGTGTCGACTCGTCTCCGGTGCCTATTAAAAACAAGTTAACACGTCTTTGTATATGAAGAGTATGGAATTTATCAGCTAATAATAAACCACGAAATCAGTGATACATCTACATCAACCCGTACTCATTTCCATCATCTCCTCATCCGCCAGACAACCAGCCCACACCATCATTTCATATTACACCATAGTTCGAGAGAATAACAAAATTTCATATCTCCGCGTGCATGCCAGCCATATGGGCGTGCAATCTAAAGAGGAGAGCTTCGCTAAAGTCTTTCTTTATGGTTCATAAGGTCCAAATGACGAACAAATTGTCTTCCGTGCTTCGTGCGAAATTGCACTTGTCAGGTGGCCACCTGTGCTGGTATTATTTACATTATAATCTTGCAAATTGCCTAATTAAAAGCCATTTTGAGCACGGAGCGCTTCTCCGTCTGAAATTCGATATGACTAGAATGTAAATGGCAAGCGTAATGCAATGTGATGTAGACCCTTGAAACACACATGAACGTGACATATTTAGTCTTCATCTTTGCTCGAATGTTTCGAGGTGGTGATGATAATGTGTAGAGGCGTCTGTGTAATGTATTCCGTGATATTGAGCGTGCATCGCTACGCCACTGGGTCTGTATATAAAACAAAAGTATGCTAGAGGGGGTTTGTAGGTGCATTTATGGGTGCACGTACCGAACTTAATTGTTTTGTGTAATCATGCTATTTAACATATATTTTAAGTCTTCAAATTCACATATTCTTTACGTATGTCATTACGTCTCTAGTCATCATCTAATTATTGATTTAGTTGATGGTAGATGACGAGGGCGCCATGGGTAATAAGCACCGGGTTCGACACCACAAACTGTTCGTGTTACTTGCTTCTTTTTTTTTTTACATCAGCTCTTGAAATCCAACGTTCATTTATCAGTGTACAGGTTCAAAAATTCACTCTTGTACAGAAAAATGGAAGAGGGAATGAAATCAAGTAATCAGTTTTGGCATTAAATACTTTAAAAAATGTTTACCCTTCATGAATTTTCAAAGGGTCTGAATTCATCAGCCTTGCCTCCTAAAATGAACACCACTTATATGTTCTATTCATTCATACATGTGACGATGAAGAAAAAGAGAAGTGAATATAAAAATCACCTCAGTAAATACACCCGAAAGTAAAATGCGTTTATTTTGATTATGTGCGCTCTTCATTATCTCGAAAATTACATTTAATGAGAAGCGCTACTGTGGCAATCAAACGTATGTTTCTTGGGCGACAATAATTATGCTTAGGTCAGACAAGAATAGGGGAAAAATGTTAGAGCAGACGTTTTTACATCATCACAATAAAAACCTGTACGACCTCGTTAACTAATGGGGCAAAATAATTTGCGGATTTGCGACTATTATTCGTACAAAACTTGAGATGTATTAAGTGGACATAATGCCTATTGTGTTGCTCAGATTTACAGAATACTACGTGAAGGCTTAAAATAATTGCGGATTATTTTGTACATTAGAAATAGCGATTACGAAATCAATTACTGCACCTTTTTGTTCCACCATCTCTCCAGCTCTATGATTTCTCTCGCACTCTCTCTCTCTCTCTCTCTCTATCTTACTCTCAGTCTCTCAACCACTCACCCATCCCTCCCTCTTTGTCTCAAATCAAACCAAACCACACTGCTTACCGAACCATCAGCTAGCCGTCGATCTTTTTCATTTTCATTTTCATCTTCATCTTTCAGCCAGGAATGATGTAATGGTGAAGCAGCACTGACGGCTATTGGATTTCAACTCAAGGAGCCCCTTATAAAACAACACAAGTCACTCTGAAGTGTACCGCCAGGAGTGATAGCACTGTTTAAAGACCACTCTTCACCCCTCTGTTCGTCCCTCTCTCAAGAGGGTAGACATCTTGTGGTGGAAGGAGAGGCGCGGGGGGTAATAACACCGGTGAATGTAATAATGTGGAGGAAGGAAGGAGGAAGGGGAGGGATGAAGAAAGAGCGAGAGGGAGAGAGACAGAGAGAGAGAGAGAGAGAGAAGGGGTAGCAGAGGAGAAGGAGAGACTGAGGTAGAAGGAGGGTACACGTACAGGTAATTATTGAGTAACCCCCTTATGTCCAAACTATATGATACAAGCTACAATAACAACAACAACAAAAGTTCTCAATTCACGGGGTTCTCCCCCCCCCCCCCTATGCTCTTAAACCTACACTTCCTATAAAAAAAAACATACAGTTTTAGACGAAGGTGAAATCATTTGAAATGTTCTCTTCTCGCTGCCGGACTAAGTTCATATCTTCATGAGATATAAGCCAGTCAATTCGCATAGAACAACCGGTCATGTGCTGCTATTCCCGGACCACTTCTCATTGGACCATCATCCCGGTAAACTACGCTCGGACAAAAACACCCGGACAACAGTCCAGCTTGGACATATTTTATACCGACTTACATCGCTTTGCGTCATAAATTCACTCGAAATGTGTACATTTAGCGAATCAGCCTTTTCCTGTGTACGTTTGCCTGGAAGATCAAAGTATATCATATCGTATTTGGATAACAGTCTGCATATCTCAAAAAATAGTAAAATCGATCGATTGTAATGTGAAATCCGTTTTTAATACGCCATAAAAAGATCGCAGAAAAGTCTGGATGTTTCGATATTATTACATGTATTATGTGATAATCACCTTTTTACGCAATACATGCACTTTATGAATATTGCTTTTTTTTTTTAAATTGTAAGGCTGATTTAAAAAAAGGATTGTTTCAATAATAGGAAAGTTAAAACCGAAGATCGAATCTTTAAAATCATGACATTGACTCTTACCGTGATTAAGAAACAGGTCGGAGTGTTATCTAAGAAATGTGTCTTATCCAAATGTACAATCAATTTGTCTGAGCTCTATAGGCATTTTAGAGGGAGATGTACGAGACGAGGAAAATCATCTTATCATGACATGAAAACAACATGAACTAAAGGAAACTTCAACATAAAATGAATCTTATCCTCTTCTTAAGCTAGAATATTAAAGATAATGTACGCTAATGCGATTTGGATAGGTGCCGCCTAATTCCGCCTCGTGGCAAAGGATATTAACAATGACTTTTTCAACGATGTAGCAACTATTTTTGTCATTTTTTCAGTGCTTGTATCAATCCCAGCACTTTGCTTTAATGGAAAGGATTTAGTTTTCTTTCTATTTTCTTCGAGCATTAATAATTCAAATCGGAAATCCCTTTGGAATATTTTGTTGGAAGTATACTGTTTTGTAGAAAAACATTTAAGAAGTTGACCGTAACATTGTACACGGGAAAGATTTGTGTTTAGAATATTAACAACGGAAGATGTTAAGATTTCCTTTTATAATTCATTTGTCCTTTATCTCCTTAACGACACAAATCTGCATCATATATTTTGTCCTTCAGCGATATTATTTGATTTACACGGTTCGTTTATTTACTAAAATGATCGCTACAGTTTCCCGAGAAATCCTTGCCTAAAGAGAATTGCTTTCTTTGGTTTATCGTTTATTTTCAAACTTAAGAAGATTCTTTTAGTATTTTCTATTTGATTCAAGTGAACCCAGATTATTTCGGAGAGAGTTTCGAAATCCACCGGGTTTTTTCAGAGTGCGGGCCTAGCGGCTAGTCTAAGTATAAAACCGATGTTAATTGAACTATCTAGGCTATCTAGCGTGTCAGTTGGCAAGGATTTAATCGAGGCCAAGTGTCCTGTTATGAAGAAACTGACCACAAACAACATATTAATATGACCTTTTAATACCTTCTGTTAAAAAAAAAACATATTAATATGACCTTTTAATACCTTCTGTTAAAACAAAAGCAGACTAAGGATAAGAAGACCTATAAGCAAAGCTAAACAAGGTAGCACGATCATCAAGCCTAAAGCGCGCGAGTCTGTTTTCTTATCTGACCGGCTATCCCCCTCAAGAACGCTACCGTAAGATGGTGATGTACACAGATGGAGAGGGTCTCACCCCACTTAGCTATATGCCCGCCGGTGCGCGCCGGGTGCGTCCAAAACGCAAGACTGACTCCGCTGCAGGCGATCACTAATGAATATGAAAATACAACGATGTGCATATTTTTGCTTTACAGCTCTTCTTCGTTCTTGGACTTTTTATACTTTTTTGCGGCAGGGAAGAAAGCATATCTCCATGGATTATTTTGTTAATTTCCATAAGCTTCCTCGGAGATTTTCCAGCCCCATCAAGATTCTTACTTGGGTTTCAGCGCGGCCATTTAAAAAAAAATCTATTTCCCCTTTCTCGGTGTAATTATGGACAAGACAAAAAGATAAGACTTTTGGATTTCGTAATATAATGACAAATGCATGAAATGGGCTGCGGTATAAATCGTTCAAAATGTGTAGAAAAAAAATTCTAAATTACTCCATGAAGACGAATTAATAAGATTGTGGTATTCGATAAAAGGTTCCACCCAGCTATATTACGTTGGTCATGAATCATCTTAAAAAGTGATGCCGCTTTGAAAAAAAAAAAACATATTTCATGTTCCTTGTTTCATCGACTCATACGTCAGGTTTTCACTCTTGGCTGTGCTTGTTTTTTTCAAATGTTGGTCACCCCATAAGGATTAAGTTTAAAAGCTTTCATTTGTATGATGAAGGGGGCCATTTTTGTAACATTAACTAGGAAAGGTAAAAATGTCATAAGAATCTCATTTACAAGACTGGATTACCATTTGTATAATAATAATGGTGGCTTCTTAAATAGCGCACATGTCCGTCACGTTGTGACGCTCCTGGCGCTGCCCCGATTATAGGCCTATTTAAACACACATCTGTATATTTTCCTTAGCATTTCCTTAATTTGTCTTGCAGGGGTAAAAATAGAGAAGAATATTTGCACATAATTCTTGCTCTGTCTTTGCTAAACAGAGAAACAAATGGTTACAATCTTATTTAGAAAGCTTTCATATTCGCGCGTACTTTAATACATCATACTGCCAACTTTGGCTCCACATATGCAGCTTTTACTAATTCTGAGCATTTTCTACATGATTAAAATGAAAATAATTATTTAATATATCATTCAGGCTTTATCTTCGCTCAAAAAGTACTCTACCATCAGCGCCTGCTTTCGAAAGCGTCATACTTTTTACATGTACTTAAATCGGAATAGAATACTAAGAGGTGTTGTGGACTAGTGGATAAGTCAACCGACTGCAGATCACAAGGTACGGGGTTCAAGTCCCGCCGCAGCACTAATGTCCTTTGGCAAGACGTTAACCTACATCTGCCACTCTCCACCCAGGTGTAAATGGAGTGCTAGTTACTTTGGCAGCTCGGCTACGACCAGGGTGTGTAAAGGGTGTGTAAAGCGCCATGAGCGTCAGAACCTGGCAGATACCGGCGCTATAAAATTGCAATATTATTATTTAAAGTATCTGTTGTCCCTACATATTGTTTTAAAAAAAAAATCTTTTCATAAACTTATCTTATGAATATAAAAAGACCATTTGTATTGGATTTCTTTCTACTTGCTCGAAAAGTTAAAAAAAAGATATGATCAAAACCTCTTTAAGAGAGATTTTTCACATTTTGCGTGATCTTAAATCGGAAGAGCATTTCTTGGGGAGCCACAAAGTATTATTTAAACTTTTTTTCTCCCTTTTTACTGATTAATATAGAAAGACGATTCTAGTGTTTTGTGTTTTTTGTTTTGTACAGAACAGAGGCTACGTCATCTGTAAATTGAAATATATATAATATCATCAAATCCTTGATTAGAACGCTATATTTGTTTGCGTGTATTTATATCACAATGCCATTATTAATGTCGGCACATTTTTCTCTCTTTCTTTTTTTTGTTTTCAATTACATGATCTATTTTAAGGTCAATCTTCTTGAATGGTATAGAGGCTGAAAATATAAATATATCCGCAGAACAGTAATAATACTAAAGAGTAAGATAGTGTAATTATTGTTACCGAAACAAAGTTTCACATGAGCCTCTAAAGCGGTCAAGACAATACAGAGAGCTCATAAAATAATTAACAATATAAAACGCTTTAATCTCTCATAACATTTATTCGCATGGTAATTTCTCTTAAGATAAATCTTGCGAAAACAAGCGCATTTTGTCAAAGAAACTTTGAGATTGCGACTAAATTAATTATTTAAGAGAGCGCGCGTAATCAAGTAAGAAAAATTCATTTAGGATGTATGTACTGGCGTGTCATGCAAATTACACTCGATTTACTTTTGCCATCGGGCGAATCCGCATAAATACGCCATATGCATTTTTATCAATAGTTATTTATTTTAAACAAAATGAAAAATATCTTTAAAAAATATGACCAATTTGTAATTTTTAGTGATACCACAGAGGATAATTAGTCAATTGTTATATCAAGATATCTCTTTTTTTTCTTCTTGAAATGTCTATCAAACGTTCTCATGCTTACAGCATAACAGGCGTTGAAACTCATTGGCAAGAAAATGTTATCGCAATAAAATAAATTGAAATGAAATAAAGTGAGAGACACAAACGCTTAATGATCCCTTTAGTATGCAAAGCTAGGAGGATAATCACAGACTGTAAAGTAAACCAGATTTTCATTATCAAGTTTGTTGAGTTTAATTCAAACGAAACTTAGCATGAATTAGGAATTCAAAATGAAAAACGTGCTCTGCATAGAAGAGATTTCTACAGGCGAATAGTTTCTCAATTTATAAATGTAACGCCAGCGAAAGTAAGGATGTGAGTTTACTAATGCACTCCCATGAGGTCTTCTGCGGGCTACACTGTACATAGAACACACAAAAACAGAGAAGCGACCAGGGGCGAAATGCTTCCACAAAAAGGAAAACGGTAGATGATTTATCTTGAAATAATGGAATATAGCAAAAACAGGAAGGAATTAAAATCGCGGTGGAAAGTAGAAGAAAAAAATTCACAGGGGGAGGAAAAGGAAGGATGACATATTATGTTCCTATGTAGAGATAGCTTGCAGCCTTTGAGTGTTTTTTATGGTGCACGCACACAAGTCTCACCAAGATTTTCAGAATTGATCTTTGTGATATACTTCCTGTACTGTACATTTTTGTCCTCTTTTCATATATTTGTATTTGTAAGCGCTATGGTACTTATTGTTTTTAGCGCTCCTGAATATTCGATATTATTATTATTATTCACGTTAACCATAAACTTATTAATTTCTGCTAGGGCCAGTGACTAAAAGAAAGAGAGAAAAAATATTAGTATCTGTTTGTTTGGAAATGTAGATGGTGTTCTACATTATAATCATATTCCACGCGAGTACATATAAGATGCTGCATGAAGATGATGTAAAATGTAGGAGATGTTTTGGTCACATTACTAAGTGCCAGTCAGATCCGAATCCAATCATCATCATTCAGGCTACTTTCCCCGTGGAAAGCAGACTTCAGGGGGATGTTTCACAAAGATCCTAAGTTGAACTTAACTCTAAGTTGGACTTGAAAATTATGGAGAGCAATTTGTAGCCTTAAAATTAAATATTTCCAAAAGCAAAATGTTTAGTAGTTTAGACTTTGTATAGATTCCACATCAAGAACATGAAATCTCCCTGATAATACAAAATATGAATGATTTGAATCAACATTTTTTGTCTTTTGAAATAACTTTTACAAAATATTTTAGTGATGCTAACGGCTTTCCATAATTGTTAAGTCCAACTTAGAGATAAGTTCAACTAAGGATCTTTGTGAAACACCCCCAGGACTGTCAAGCGGATGGACGCCTCTTGCTCGAGCAACAATTGTTCCGCAATCATTTTCTACACAAACCCAAATTCCTAGCGTTTACCCTGGATCCAACACCAAGCCCAACTTGAACCCTTACCCGAAACCTAACCTGAAACCCAATGGCGACCCTAACCCTAGCCCTACACTTTTGACGAGATGAGTCCCGGAGCGATTATCATCGGACCAAACGCCGGGCATCCTCTGAAACTGTGCTCCTTCTCTGTCTTAAAATCCTGCACCTTCCTGTGGTACCAAGAAACCTGTCTCTGATACCACAGCTTCCGTAGATGGCTGCAATTTCATGATTATCCTAAAAATTGTGTGGCAAAATGTCGGTATACTGGAATCTTTTAAAACATCTATATACTTTACAATGAACTAGATTTAAAGCAATATTACATCTCTTTCTCTCTCTCTTTCTCTCTCTCTCTCTCTCTCTCTTTCTGTTCGCGGTTGAAACCAATCGCCTATTTTCATGACAGCGACTGACAGAGGAGAACGTCGTGTGGACACACAACATGATGCATATCATGCTTAATCGATATATAAATTGTAAAGTCACTCATGATCATCTCGCGGCATGTTCTCGTCTTGCCTCGTTCTCACGGCAGAATCTGTCGTGATTCTGTAACTTGTCTATATAAGTAAACGTTCATTGTCTATGCGATGTGAGATAATGTTGGTGTATTAGTGTATTACCTTGAAGTGAGAGCTGACAACGTATGGAAGGGAACGTGAAGAAAAGTAGGCTTAAACACGATCTCAAATATTTTTTGAGAATTCAATCTAAGGCACTTTCATAAGCCTTTTCGGTCACTATTTTAACAACGACATAATTACCTTCTGAACCTTCTGAAATTGTAGTCAGCAGGGCGGTGTTCCGCATGTCGCTAACTTGTATGGCAGGTAATGCATGCTAGAGTGTGTTTCTGAAATTATCAACTGATGTAGCTATTACGGACTGCTGGTCGAGGGCATTCCATGCTCGTCCAGTTCTTGGAAAAAAGGAGTATTTGTATACGTCCTTTCTGGCAAAGGGGATTTCTATTGAGTGTTGGTGGTTTCTTCTTAACCTTGACCCTGTTGATACTTGTATGTAGTCCTCTTGCTTTAGGCCCACCTTTCCCTTGTAGATTTTGTACAGCATAACCAAACGACTCTTTTCCCTCCTGCGTTCGAGTGATTCCCATTCAAGGCAGGTCTGCATTTGTGTGACACTGCTGTCCCTTTGGTAGTTCCCTGTTACGAAGCGTGCTGCCCTCCTTTGAACTGCATCCAGTTTATTAATCTGCCCTATCCTGTATGGGTCCCAGGCACAGCTTGCGTATTCTAACACTGGTCTCACTAGGGTCTTGTATGCGAGGGCTTTCACATTCCCTGGGCAAAACCATAGATTTCTCCTGAGGAATCCTAACGTGCGGTTGGCTTTCATGGCTGTGTTGTCAACATGGTTCGCCCATGTCAGTTTACTGTCTATTTCTACTCCCAGGTAGGGATGAGAATTTGTCTGTTGTAAGTATTGTCCACAGAAGATATAATCCCTTGTCAGAGGTTTTTTCTTGTTCGAGATGATCATCACTGAACACTTGGAAGCGTTGAACTTCATGTTCCACCTATCTTGCCACGACTCCAGAGATGTAAGATCTGCCTGTAAGGAGTCTGTGTGCCTCTCGTTCTCTACTTCCTTGTATACCAAACAGTCATCTGCGAATAGTCTGGTCTGGCTTTTCAGCAGGTCTGGGAGGTCATTGATATACATCAGGAACAGTAACGGCCCGAGCACTGTCCCCTGGGGCACCCCGGATAGAACTTTGCTTGTTGATGACATACTACCTTCACAAGTCACTCTCTGGGTTCGGAATGTCAAGAAATTCCTAAGCCACCGATGTGTATGGTGTCTAATCCCGTAGTAGTGAAGCTTTTCCAGTAGTCGTTCATGTGGAACCTTGTCGAACGCTTTAGCAAAGTCCAAGATGGCCATGTGTACCGGGTTACCCCGGTCAAGTATTCTAGCAACATCATCGATCGTTGAGATAAGTTGAGTTTCGGTGGATCGCTTCGCTCTAAATCCATGTTGTGTATCCACTAGCACATCGTTTTCTTCCAGATGGTCCATGATATGTGAGTGAATTATATGTTCCAGAATTTTACTCACGACACAAGTCAACGACACAGGTCGATAGTTTTCTGGAGCGGCTTTATCTCCTTTCTTGAAGATAGCACAGATATTAGCCATCTTCCATTGATGTGGCAAGATCCCATTGTCCATAGAATCCTGGAACAAGTCTGTTAACAATGGTGCCAGTTTTGATGCAAACATCTTCAAGAACCAGGGAGGTATTTGGTCAGGTCCTGGTGCTTTGTTTGGAGATAGGTCCTGCAACTGCTTGAGAACTCCACCTTCATGGATCACTACATCGGGAATACTCTGGATGTTACTAGTTCCCAACGACGGAATGCTAGTTTGATCCTCTTTAGTGAAGACACTTGCAAACTGTGTGTTTAGAGCTTCAGCTTTTCCTTGCCCATCACTGATGATTGTGTTGCCAACCTTGAGGTCCGCAACACCTCCTTCACTTTTACCCATTCTTTTCATATATGACCAAAACTGCTTTTTGTTTTCTTTCATTGCTTTAGTTAGATTATCTGACACAAACACCTGCTCCGCCTTTCTTAAAGATTTCCTCAGTTCTTTTTGACACGACAGGAAGGTATCCCAGTCATCACTCTTTCCAGATTCCCTTGCTTTGTTATTACGTTATCCGAAAGCAATATCTATAGGATGTATGAGAGGGTATTGAAATTACTATTTCTTTGATTTAACAGAAAGTCTTGCGTCGTGTTCTTATTAGAATCGTAGAAAATTCGAAAGTGGCTAAAGTCATGAGGAAAATTGATGTTTTAGAGGGCTTAGTACTCAAAGGATGTGCCTAAAAGGTTGGAATTTTCTGTGATTCCGATTAGGGCGCGTTCATGCTTGATTTTGACGGCCAGAATCAGGCATCTGTTACGCGTTTAGTTTAAAACACGGTTGCGTCTTAGCTCACTTTTGTAGAATCACCGAAAAACGGCGATCACGATCGCCGATCGTAAACTCACAAAAAGATGCGTTTACAATTTGTAAACGCGTTTAAATGGGGTCAACGCACTGACCTCTAGTGGGTCTACGTAGCATGCACAGTGAAGGTTTGCGAATCCAGCTGGAAGACCAATTAAGGCCACACACTGAGAATTGCCTGGGGGAGCCAGAGAAGTAAGCATGAACACTACATCGTGGAACTGCGATCACGATGAGCGTTTACGATGAGCGTTTCAGATCGCTCATTCTGCCTTCAAAATTTAAGCATGAACGCAGCCTAATTTGAATCCAGTTTGTGTTTATATGGTTTTAAATAGTCATGAAGGATTTCGCGGCACGCTGAGAAATATCGCACCGTTGTGGACCGCGAACACAGTTCGACATGTGAACGGGGACATGACGAGTAAATGCAGTGGCATGATCATGAACGTATCTACGAGATTTTATCGATCTGTTCAAGGATATTCGAACCACTTCCTGAAGTGAGGCCCTCGATCGGGTACCATGTCCTTTAAATCCAATCTCCACTACACTCTACATGATACGAGAAATGGGATTGTTTACGCATAAACACTGCATTGGCCATCATTCTAGGGGCTTCCTGAGACACTAGATCGACATGGACGAGAGGAAAGCTATACAGTTCTCTTTGCTATATACCTCAGGCTCAGTCACACCGCCAAACCTACTCCAAACCGATTCCAGACAGACTGATCTTTCGGGGAAACGCATTATTTTGTTCGGTCAGTCATGTCTGATGTAGTTCTCGTTGATTGTCCTGGGGTGTCATGCATGGACGTCGGGATGCATAGCTGGGCGCATTTAAGATATTTGGTGTACCTTTATGCTGGACGTCAACAATGCTTCGGAATACCACGAGAGAAAACTTTCTGTAAAGACCAATGGCTGACCATCAGAATAATAAACGTCTAAAATTGAGGGGGTTTGGAACATTTAATCGACCCCTTCAGAGGCAGGCAAGACAAATGGAAAGGTTATAGTTCCCTTCTATATATAGGAACTTAGGAATTTCTAACTAGACACGTCTTAACACATCGGGTGTACCTTTACATTGGGCGTCAACAGTTCTTCAATGTAGACCTTTAGGGGAACTTCCTGTTGCCGGAACAATGGAATGGGTCCGTGAAATCATGGAAATAGAGAGATCCAAACATTTATTCTGTCCCTAAAAGCCATGAGTAGGAATCTGAGTAGGACGTCATCGATAGTAGGCGCCGACAGAGTTTTAACGTGAAATAATCCGATGACAATGGTACAGGAAAAAAAAACACTCAACCACCTACTCAAATCACAGGCAGCAGCTTCCTACTTTTATTTTTATTCTGTTTCTCCTCTGTCTCTCTCTCTGTCTCTCTCTCGGTCTCCCCCATCTCTCTCTCGCTCTCTGTATACAGGCACACCAACCCCCCCCCTTCCAACTATACAGAACGTAAGCTAGTTAGGCCTACGCGAATGTTGGAAATCAATATTTCTCTAAAACATCCGCCTGCTAATTTCTTCAAAAACACTCTACGTTCTTGTATTACTGAAAATTGATAGGACAAGCGTGTCTTAATAGGCCTCTGTGACCCCTTTATTGAACCTCTAATGTAATCGTCACAGAGATCCGCGATCAATTCCCTATAAAAACACCAACGCGTCTGTTTTGGCGCGCTTACGGGGTGTTAACAAATTAAGGGATAATTCGATCGATCGTCTGCAACTTTACGCAATATGTAATGCATTTAATTAAGGTTTGTGTAGGGCATCAGCGAAGAGGTAAGTTTCCCAACAGACGTTAATTAGAAAGAAGTAAAAAGTGTGCGTAGATGTGGGTGTGCGTGTGTATGGTGGCTTGGAAGGGGGCCTCGGCGGCTCTAATTAACCCCTTATCCCAGCGTATCCTCACTCGTCTGTGCATGGATCGTGTGTCTGTGAGCTCGAGTGTCGACCTACTTACGTCGAACAATCACATTTGAAAAAAATCAACCCAGAAAGTCATCGAACTGGGACATGTCATCGTTTACTTTCTGAGGCATAGCTTGACATTTCAGAAAGCGCCAAAAATACCCAGTAAAATGTGATCTTTCGCGAAGAAATCACGTTTAGAGCATGATTGTGTCTCGACGACCAGGTGGCTCCCTCGTTGGCAATATTACATGCCTCAGGTTATTACATGACCCAGAATGAAAACAAAGTCCTCATAAAATCATGATCTAAAACGGCAATAAAATGAGCCCATTATTGCTGTCTAGCGACCGAGCTAAACCTATATAACAGTGTTGACATAATAAAGTCATAATGTGTTAATACATCGCTTCACGTAACGCCAGCCGCTTTGTCAACCAGAACGATTTTTGTATTAAGATACTTTACTGAGATTTTAGAAAGAAAAACTTAGTTTTAATTTCCTATGTATATGTAGCCAATGAAAAGCTAATAGGAATTGCAAAGACATACTTTGTAATGCCTTTTCACGGATTATACGCGTTATATATTTTCTGTTGTTGTTGTTGTTGTTGTTGTTGAAGAAATGTATATTCTCATGTCTTGTAGAGTATGTATTTGATCATTTATATGAAAAGGTGTAATGGGGATGCTTTTTCAAAATATACAGAGACGAGAGACAAAAATATGTAGTACATCATTCTTCCATTTTCGAATGCATTTAAAAGCGTAGTAAGAAACAATAGTTGGTGCCATAATTCGTCCAGGTTGAAATATGCAGAATTACCGTTTAAGAGTAATTTATAATTTAGGGTTTTTTACTGAATGTTTATTTAAATTGTTTGCAACATTGAGAAAAGCAATGAAAAGAATTACCAAAATTGATAGTTGGATATGGCCCCCGCTGGAACGTTTACAAGACGCTTGACATTACAAAGGTCGAAATACATAGCAAGTAAACATAATTATCTTCAATAAACTAAGTAATATTAATTTCGCAATAAAACAATCTTCCTCTGTTGTCTTTATCGTCATTATTGGGTGTACCGATTACTAAGCAATAGTTTTAAAACTGGAATGTGATAATTCGGTCCTACTGTTTGATTACAAACCCATTTGGCATTTATGACATCGCGTTTTTTTCAATTTTCTCGCACGTCAATTCCAATCTTAGTTTTGTATTTTGCCCATAGCATTATTCAATCAGTTATATTTTAGACGTATCTGCCTACCTTCCCTGAGGCTAAGGACAAATTAAGAATTGAAGAGGTATGTTTCTGTAGATGTTTTTGAAGAAGTCAAGTAAAGTACTATTTCTCAAAATTTTGTATTTATTACCTTCAAAATGAATTACGTGCATTTGATTATAAAATTTGGTTTTAAAATTTGAAAATGTTTAAGCAAAGGCGCCCATCTATCTTCAAGATTGGGGGCTTATTCATCGCAACTTTTTGCTCCAAATGATCTAGTTTTCACTCAAAATGGAGAAAAAGCATATACATTTTTTTGTAATTCTACAACTATCCATACAACTGCCCTGTGGCACCCCAAAACTATCGATGGCCTTGCTTCGCCCTTGATCGGATCAAAAGTGCCTCATATCGGGTTCGATTTTGTAATCTGCTACTTGAGCTCAAATTTAAACCCTGTGTGTATTTCATACTTATTCAACACTTTACAGTTCTCACGAATAATGAATAACATTGGTGGTTTTGAATTTCGTTGTTTGTGAATGCAGAAAGGCTATGATATGTGAATGATTTGCATTCATGACGTTCTATTACCGCAGCCTTCCATGAAAAGTATACCTTCACCACTGCATTAGAAACGAGATTAAAGCCCGATATTCACAGGTTCGACACAAGAACGTACAACGCCCTTTCCCCCACAGATGCTACTTTTTATTGTGGTTGAGGGCCGAAGATGTATGACCAAATTTTCAAACAAGATAACCAATTCCTATTTAGGATGAAAAAAAAAGAAAAAAAGAAAAGAATTATAAACAACAATCCTAAGATTTTCAAAGGTTCCGACAGCACAAATTAAATAAAGGAAAAACAAACTGTGAAAAATTAAAAAGAGTGTCAATTTCAAACTGTCTAATTAGGCTTAAAGGTATGGACTAGTTTTGGAAACGCACCCTCCCCCCCCCCCTCTCAAAAAAAGAAATGGAAGCTCTTATCATGTGAAAGAATATGTTTTGACTAATACGTGATTATACAAATTTTGCCGAGAAACCGCCTACTAATTTATATATTTGGTAAATTATCATATCTATCCGGACCGGATAGATATCGCGTACGTGTCGCGTAGTCCCACATATATATCTTTCTGTGTACAGTGCTTGTTACTGTACCAAGACTGGGCCCAATTTCTTATCATTTTGATGATTCCAAAACCATGCAGTACACACCATTACTTATTATGCTAGATGATCAACCTTTTCTGAAGGAATCCACAACGTTTCTTTCACAATGCAATCGCATGACCAGAACTGGTCTTTTACTTTAAAAGAAATTACAAATTCAATAGCAATACGATAACAAGTGCGTTTGAAAATATCAACCCAAGGGAATTATAATGGCCTTGAACGTCACTTATTGAAATGTGCAAACATGACAATGAGGTTTTTACGTAATATGAACATGACTTCTATAAGACATACAATAATACTGAACTTGCCTTTGACTTGATTTCTCGAAAGTCTTTCCGATCGTCTTTAGCTGACATTATATTATATAATATTCATATTTATTTCATTTCCAACAGAAAGGTAAACAAAGATAACATTTGATTTCATACATAATTCATTTTTTCAAGAAACTATACAAATAAACTTTGCACATAATAAAAATTATTACAAGAATTTCTTAATTTCTGAGGAAATGGGGGGGGGATCCACTAAAAGGCAGAGCTTGGTGTGAATCTTTAATGGGGGAGGGTTGTCACACTCGCCCCACCCCACGCATCCTCTCGCTATACCCCTGGCTGTCTTTAGGCAATCATTGATAATGTCATTTCGGGGGCAGCTCTCTATGTTCCCCATGCAAGCAGCGAATTACTTCATAATCCCATGTTACGGCTTGGATTGCATATTCATGCCTGGTGTGGGTGAGAAAGGATGAGGGGGTTTTGAAATGTGAACGTGACATTAGCGATTTCAAAGGTCAAGCATTGCTCATGCTGACCGGGTTACGTGAGATTTTTTTAACTGTTTTTTTTTTATTGACTAAAAATGTTTTCCAAATCTCACTGCTTCATGATTTTCAAATGTGTTTTTTGTTCACTTTCATACAATACTGCAATAGGTTATTGATCGGTAGGGCAGAGGTGCTTTCAGTTTGAATTAATATGTTACACCGGAGAGTGATGTAGCTACGGAATATATATGCATTCCCTACCACCCCCGCCAAATGAATAAATAGAATAATACATTTTAAAAAATAGAATAGCGAGAAAAGAGGATGAGAAAGGAAAAAGTAGAAGGTAGGAACGTGAAAGGAATCAGAACAAAACGGTGCGACTCAACTCACACAAATCACAAGTTACGAAAGTTTCTTAACATGATTAAAAATTATTCTCGAAAAGGTTCATGTGACTGCAAGGAAAAAAAATGAATTTCAGATCTAATATGCAGTCAAATTAATTTATCATGAGAGACTTTTGCTATAACAAACCATAACAGGCTTTGGGCTAGTCGCCTTGTCATGTCCACCGTGGTTTGAAGGGAAATTGGACTGTGCAATCAAATAAAATGTTCTAATCGTCGCGTAATTCCATACATGACGTATTACATATATTATATAATAAGCGGTGCGAGTTACGGGACCAGACTGCTCCAGCTGACCGGAGATGGCGCTAGAGGTAGTGCTCCTAGTACAGGGTGGCTTTAACGACTATTTTGATGTGATTAACTTATGATAGACTTCATTCAGATAAACGTGCGGAGCAATTATAATTTTGTCAAAAGGACAATTGTTGTCCCTTTTTTTCCTTTTTTTTCTTCCCCCATTTCTTTAGCTGATGGCTGTCACAATAATGTTTGAAAAGGGACGAAATTTCACTTTTTGCCGAGGGCGCATGCCACTTTATTTACATACTTATTACAGTATGGTAGGAGACTGCTCACTCATAATCTTAATGAGAATATTGTTCACCTTTGCTGCAAATTAGTCTACAGTGAAGCAATTGCAATTTAGTCAAGGGTCATTGGCTAAGGTAACAGATGTTTTAGTCATCATACGAAAAAAACAAAGTGATGATCTTTATTAAAAGATGGCCTGTAATTTTGACGAAGAACGAAAGACAGTGGAGTTCCAAATGTGCCATAGATAAAGACACGTGTAAATAGGCCTGGGTTCGGGTGCTTAGTAGATTCAGATGGGGGAGGGGTGAAGCTGGGGGGACGCGACCCCCTGTACTAATTCCCTCCTTTCCACTCCCTCTATAAAAAAAAACTTGTCTTCCAATAACCTTCTTTTTCCTTCTAGCTTATATCTCGAAACCCAGAAACACAGCATAAGATCACACAGTATGGACAGCAAAACGCGATTGATCCTGATTAAACTTCCGCCGTGTGAACACATCCTTCGATAATTTCTTCATGATATGGCTTCTTAAATCATTACGGTGTTCATTCAAGCGAATGTAAACACTCTTGAAGAAATAATGCCTACCATGTCCATATGATTACAGTGATAATGAGTTGCGATTAAGAGTGAGGATGGTATCGCGATGATGGTATAACAATGTGCGTTAATATATTGTTGGCAATAATCAGGTCTGTATTAATGTGTTGATATCGTGAGATTCATCGTTCAATATCTATGGAGCGTCTAGCTGTCTGTACACTTAAGTGTGCTGTAGAACAAAGCGCCGTCCCTTACTCAGTCTGCCTAATTCTCAACAGATATCCTATAATACGTCATAATCTAATACTTTCATTTTGGTAGTTAAAATTTTGTCTCGGGTTATATGTTCAATACCATCATATAAGGCGACGTGTATTATTCCTAATTATATCCATACAATCTGAACATATGCAGCATTGCTCATATTTATATATTTGATCAATATTATAAGCTTCAAAACAGTACGTGTATATTTTTAGTTTATTTTAGTTCGCCATTTCTCCCTTTTTATTTGCCTTTTGGCGGGGATTGAATGACCTTATCTGTTATTATTCTTGCTATACCTGCAAATGTTCATACGTGAACTTACTTCCTTTGTAAATGTCATAATGATCAGAAAGTGTTTAGAAAGTTCTATAAAATCAATTTCATGCCTACACCTATATTTTCTCTTTAATTAATTATATAACATCTATTTCATCCAACTCCCCTAATAAGTAGTTAATTACCCTTTATTTTATTGCTATATTTTTCTATTCTTTTTTGTGTACCTATATGTTATGATTATCATGGGTGTATATAATATTTGTATTTCAACCTGTAAAATAAAATCTCGCAATTCAGCCTTTGGCCGCGATGTAAGATTCTATCAGACAAAAACATGTGAATACAATTCCATTCAACAATAAGAAAGTTATGGATGTTTTCCAAGACCAAATGGAAGACAATTATTCCACTTGTTCCACGAAAAAAAACATTATTAAATCATCACGTTCCCAGTAGAACCCTCAGTAAGTGTTCCCTCAGGGCTGCACTCGAGAGATAACATGGATAGGATGACATATCCTAATGTGATAGAAGCTATACAAGAACGGTATATTTTTAGTAGTTTTTATTTGTCGTCCAGGAAAAATTCCTGCTAAGTAATCAAATTAAGAAACCCTTTTTTAGTCATTTTAGTCCTTTCATATAAAGTTCTCATAATTCATTTTCTTACAATGTAATAGGCCTACTTATAATATTTATTGCTTTTTATTTCATGACTTGTAAATATGTATGTTTTTTGTCACGTACAACTGTCTGTACATTTTAGAAATGAATTGAATAAATGAACTGAACTGAACTGAACTGATATAAAGAAACGAAGGGGAGGGACACGGATAATACAAATATTTGGATTCTTTACTCATGGAATGTAGGTTAAAAATTTGTCAATTTGCCCATGAAACCACTCTGATTCTCCTCTGAATGTATTTGCTTTTGTTTCACATGTTTAAAGTGTACCGATCACCTAAAAATATATTACCTTTTTTTGAATTTATTTTTGTATTTCACATGTTTTAAAAAAGGATAGCCCTATCAGCATATACACTGGTTTTCGTTGGGGCCCTTTAAAATACAAACTATATAAATTCCAAAAAACTTGTAAATAAGACAAAATTGACCATCTCATTATACAACAAACAATAGCTGCATATCACGTTACAAAATATTAAAATGCAAAGATTGAATATAGATTTTTTAAAACGTAATAAGAAGGGGGAAAGTTTCACATTTAAATATATGAAAGGTGAGAGTAGGTATGTGCCTGTCTAGCCTCTAACGCTAGAATACATGAAAACAACCTAAAAAGTTAACCTGACAGGAGATGCTGAAAGTTCTTACAAAGTATTAGTAGTACCCTGTTTTGGGGTCAAGCACCTCCGGTATTATCTCATGCAGTACCGAGAACCCATTTTCTAAACCTGGGTTCAGGGTGGCTGATGTATAATGCGTCGGCTGACCGCAACGTGACCGGAAGAGCTATATTTTGTCAATGGCAATTACGGCCTTCTTGCGGTCACCGATGAATTGCTGGACTCCTATTACACATCGAAAAAGAATGCCATCACGTGAGGATATTCCTTAAATGACCATTAATATGCAAAATTTAGTATAATGGCTGGCATGATCATATTTCACTGAACATGAACCAGACCGGCGATGAGCTTCGATCCGATAAATGCAATAGCCCTTGACGACAATGGTTGACGGTCTATCATCCCATTTTTCTTTTTTATTGTGAAGAAGAGAAATATGATTAATGGACACTCAATCTTCATAATTATTTTATCTCTTTTACGAAAAAATAAGACGCGAAAATAAGACGCGGCCCGCCCCTCGCCTCTTCCTGTAATCAATATTGCCACGCGCTTCTTTAATAGTTTATGGATCCATTAATCACTGTAATGTATCTTTAATGTATTGTCTTATCTCTCCCCGCAATGTAATACACCTCCCACACACACACACACACGTGCGCACACATACAAACACACCCCGAAAATGAACACCCTCGTCCTCGTTCTCGCTCTCTCTCTCTCTCTCTCTCTGTCTCAGAGTAGTCGTGGTCAAGTGGATATGTCACCGGACTGAGGATCACAAGGTCCGCGGTTCTAGTCCCGCCGCGGCACTAATTTCCTTTGGCAAGACATTGATCTATATTTGCCACTCCCCACCCAGGTGTCCGGTAGGATGCGACAGCTAATGTGCTTATATTAGCAAGTGTGCGCTTGTAACAATGACGCCTGGCTGGAATGCTCCCCAGGGAGTGGAGATTGTTCATACATTGTGTGCAGGTAAGCATGAATCTGATGACCGGGGTAATAATATATATATCTGTAAAGCGCTTTGAGAGGGCCTTCGGTCTTGAAAAGCGCTATATAAGAACTAGCTATAATTATTTTTCTCTCGGGTTCTCTAAACTCTGTTTCCGACCGTTCTTTCCATTCAAATGATTATAAATTATGGATTAAAACTAATGATGGCGGAGAGAAAGAAGGAGAGAGATATGATGAGAGAGAGAGAAGGAGAGAAAGGTGTAAACTTCCGTTAGGCTTGATTAATATCCCTTAAGACAGCATTTCCATTACAGTTAGTCAACATTTTACCACCCATTCATAATACTTGGTCCGCCCATCAAACTCATTTTACAACTACGGCAATCAGGTCAATTTAATA
Organism: Strongylocentrotus purpuratus; assembly: GCF_000002235.5. Lineage (NCBI taxonomy): Eukaryota > Metazoa > Echinodermata > Echinoidea > Camarodonta > Strongylocentrotidae > Strongylocentrotus > Strongylocentrotus purpuratus. Next base: position 26,253,141 of record NW_022145614.1, read on the forward strand.
TTTGCCCATTTAGTCCCTGGTCACGTTCGTAATCTGATAGCTCTTCTCGAATCCTTTCTTTTTTCTTTTTTTTCTTCCCCAATTTTATCCCATCCTCTTTACAGGTAAAATAATCGAATAGCTTGCTAACCAGTTTTGCAAAAGTAACATGTACGGGAGAGGCTTTTTACGCCCATTTAAATTGATTTGTCTTAGTGGAGGAGAATCTCGAAAAAGTCCATTCAGAATCCATTATCATCCTAATCATTGTAAAAACCGGTTCTTGTATTGTAAACCTTCACCTCTTCCAATTCTTTTCATTTAATAAATTAGCATGTTTAGTTGAACGTACGTGTTTGGTATTTTCTTGCTCTATTCTCAATGTCTTCTTGTGATGACAAGGTTATTTGCGTTTTCTCAGTTACTTTATAATACTATTTTATTTGCAGTTTTTTTTTCCTCTCTATTTTGTTTGTCCACTTTCCTTTTCCTTACAATTGCTGCTTTTTACAATGCATTGGTGCCTCAAAGAATTTTCGATAGAGGTTTTTTGAATTTTTGTAAGCTTTCTCATTTTCGTATACCCTTAAGAAATTAATTCTAACAGCAATACCGAGTGTAAATGATTGTTCTCATAATTATATTGCGCTCAATTTGCTTTTCAGTGTCTCATATTCCAAATAAGACTAGAAATAGTTTGCGACTTGGGACCAAATTCTGATGCCATGATAATCCCATTTTCTAAATCCGTGTCCGGTGTATTTCGTTCTTTATGATGCTTTAAAATATCTAGTCAATTTGTAATCATATTAGTGATTTAAAAACCTTATAGAACATAATCATTGCTCATATCTACTACCTTGTCGGCCTTTCAGAATACATTCTATTTTTAATTATTCGGAATGAAATTGAACAACCATTACTAAATATTGCTTTTAAAAAGTGATATCACCGAGTAGTTGAACAGCTGCACTGCATGTATTAAAATAACGACTCTCTTTTTTATCAAATACAAAAAATGGGCCATCGAACTGAACGTCTTCCCGAGCATTTCGCAAAACATGGTACTTAAAAACCACAAAGATGGTGTTTTTCCCCATCTTGCCCGTCGGTAAATGTTGGATTTCACCTTCTTTAGCCTGTATAATGTACTCCTCAATTCTGTTTCTTTGCCCATGAAACCACTCTGATTCTCCTCTGAATTTCTTAAAATACATTCTATTTTTAATTATTCGGAATGATATTGAATGACCGTTACTCAATATTGCTTTTAAAATCTGATATCACCGAGTGCATGTGTCAAAACAACGACTCTCTTCTTTTGTGGAATAAAACAATGGGCCATCGAACTGAACGTCTTCCTAAGCATATATATCACAAAACATGGCACTTAAAAACCACAAAGATGGTGTTTCTCCCCATCTTGCCCGTCGGAAATGTGAGATTTCATCTTCTTAAGCCTGTATAATGTACTCCTCAATTCTGTTTCTTCAGGTGTAATTTCAACAGTTCCTATTCATTTTGCGGTAGACCAGCAAACCCGATTTCGAGAGCTTGAAGAAGGCGCACTTGCCCGAGAAAATGCTACGTTAAGTTAATCAATATGGTTGAGTGTATTTCTGCTTAAGACACGGTATTCCCGGCGGCTGCGAGAACATGAGGGTTGACTAATTACTATTGAAAGCATGTCGTCTTCAGTTTCGTAATGTAGTTTCACTTGTGATAATCTCTGTCTTTTTTCTTCTACTTCTTCTGTTTCTTCTTCTTCTTCTCTTCTCCTTCTTCTTCCTCTTCTTGTCCTTCCACCTCTTCTCATCTTCAAGTTCTTATATTACCCCCCCCCCTTACAGTATTTTACATGTCTTAGTTTTTTCTATGCTGCGGTAGTTTTCGACTCATAATTAGTCGAATTAAATGCAAGGAAGTTATGAATCGGGTGGAAAAGGGTAATACGCTTTGCTCTAGAGTTTATAATTACAATTAAAATGTATGGTAACCAAACGTTAAATGTACCAAAACTTTGTCATGTTAAAAAGCATTTTCAACTAAGACATTTGGAATTAAGATATTCAGGACACAAAGTTATCCCATATGATGTGATGACTCAGTCACACCGCCATTACGACTCCAAATAGTATTTAAAAACATGTTTGATTCTTGGCCATTGTTCTGTTTATTGTTGGTATAGTGTCAGTCTCATTGGTGTGGCTTGGCTATAGGGAAGGTTTTTCAATAGGCAAATAAACATGGTATCGGTAAAGAGACACACCTTGGGCGAGTATATAAGTCGCAATGTTGAAGAATACGTCTTTGAACATCGATGATTAAATTTCCTCCTCTAAATTTTTTTTTCATTAAATATATATTTTTTTCTTTTCCCTTCTTCTTATATCTTTTATTTTTATTTTTAAGAATTACTCCGTCCAACACTTCCACATGGGATATTCATTACACGTGGAAAGTCCAGATAACTCAATTAAGGGATTCGAAAAATGGCAGATAGATTTGGATATACGTTTGACATTGAAAACCAAGTTCGGGGATTATGTCGCTAGGGAAATGGTGGCATTACCAGACAAAACAAAAAATTGATTTATTTTAAGTCAATGACCTTTTGAGAAGGTGTAAAAACAAAAATGAGCAAGGTAAAAGAAGTAGTGCAGAGAGGGAGTAGACGAGAGTACCGAATTAAGAGAAAAGGGGAAAGATGTGAGTGAGAGTGAGAGAGACAGAGGGGAAAGGGGAGGAGTGGAAGGATTGAGGAGGTAATGGAGGGAGGGAGTGGAGGAAGGGAGGGAGGGAGTGGGAATGGAGGGATGGAGGGGGGACAGAGGGACAGAGGGACAAAGAGAGGGGAGGTGTAGGGAGAAAGGGAGGGAAGGAGGGGAAGGGGTTGGGGAGAAGAGAAAAACGCGCCCTAAATTGTGATCATTTGCCTGTAAAAGATGTTGTATAATTATATCTTCTGGATTATGAAATTCATATAATTTTGTATAAACTAAAGAAGATACCTTAAAACACATATCGTTCTAAAAACAGTAATGGAAGCTCTACATCACAGTACATGATACATAAAAAGTTGATTAAAAATGTATGATTATTTCAAAGAAAGCGGTCGCCAAATGGAAAATAGGAAAACAGAACTGAAAAATAGTTTTCTTGATTAATTGGCTTCAAGAGAAGCTTAAGGTCAATGGCAAAATCTGAAATGCCAAGTAAATGGCAGACACATGGCTCCCCGTAGCCGGTGGACGATGAAAAGGAGACGAAATTGATCAAAACCTCGGTGATGTGAAACAGAGAGGATGTCACCGGGTCTCCTTGTATGACGATTGACATTAGAAAAAGAGAAAAAGAAAAGGAGGAGATAGAGAAATAGAGAGAGAGAGAGAAAAAAAATTAGAGAAAATAGAGAGAGAGAGAGAGAGAGAGAGAGAGAATGAGTTTTGGCTTTGATGTAAAATTAGAGATAAGCAAAAGCTCACAAGTGTTGTGAGAGAGGGAGACACACGGAGAGAGAGAGAGAGAGAGAGAGAGAGAGAGAGAGAGAGACAGGGAGAGGGGGAAGAGTGAACAGTACGTTAGAGACCAAAATATGAAGAAAGAGGGGCGCTATATAAATATCCATATTATTATTATTATTATTATAAAAGAAAACATCATAGCCTATAGTATATAGACATTTAAGAAATAGAGCAGGCACCTTCAGCAAAAAGGGGTTAAATATATTTATGTATGTATATACCAAATCTCGAAAGAGGCTGAAATATGGGGAGCTTTGATATTCTAATTGTTTTTTGTTTTTTGTTTGTTTAAAGAAACAAATAAATTAGATTGACAAAAGAACTTTTAGTCACTAAACAGACTTTAGTTATTATATAACACCTAAAGCAACCAAAAACATAATATTATTCCCTGTGCTCTTATGGTAAACGATACGCACTTGATCATAAGAACACAGACTAGGACGAGACAAGACCGGGAAAAAGAAATAATGCTGGGTTCAAAAACCTTATTTATTGATTCCTCATCGAGACAGATGAATTTCTCCCAACAAATAAATATTACGACCATATTTTTCATATTTTCCCCGATATATTTCCTCAGGGACCATACTTTATACAGGAATGGCAAATAGGAATTGGCAGCACATGTCTAAATTCTCTTTTGCAATAGGTTTGCTGTAATTGTTCATAGCACGACATAGATGCTAGACGAGTGGCGTAGCGTGGATCGAGGCCCGGGGAGGGGGTGGCACTGGCACCATGGGAAGAGGGAGTATTACTGTGTAGATTATATGTGAATCAACAAGGCAACCTGATAGCTGGTGGAAGTTGAGATTTTATTGTCTGTTTTTCAATTTTTCAATTTCTTCGCCTCTTTTTGTTTTCTTCCTTTCCCCCTTTTCCGCCCTTTGAATGTGGGGGAGGGAGTGGCATGTTCCCCTTTGCTATTTTTTTAATATCTCCTTCCTCTCTCTTTGTTTTGTCTTTGTCTTTTCTTCTTCTCTTTAGCTGCCCCTCGATGGAGAGCATAAGCCCTCTGGCATTTCCTATAATATATTAACATTTTCTGTGCTTTCTCTTTCTTTATCTTGTTTGTCGTCTTTTTTGCATTTTCCTCCACCTTTTCTGCCTTTGAGTGGAGAAGGGTCACGCGCCACCTGCAGCTACGACGATGTAATGGTATTTCAATGTCTTTTGTTGACACTTAGGGAAGGTAGGCTGTCGCTCTTTGGTTGTTGGTCATGGCAGTCGGAATGCTTAAATTTTCTGTCTCGATTATAATTTCATGATGGAAAGTGCTCTTTTATTCTGCTATGTCACCCCCCTCTCTCTCTCTTTCTCTCTTTCTCTATCTCTCTCTCTCTCTCTCTCTCTCTCTCTCTCTCTCTCTCTCTCTCATTTCTTGATCTGTCTCTTCCCTTTCGCGATGGCAATTGCAAGGACGGAAAGGGGTTTGAAAAGGGGAAATCCAACATTTCTCCTGCCATCTGTGTCTCTCTCCCTCTCGCACAGATCTAAAGATTAATAATATCCTTGTGAAATATTTTTGGGACGCCTCTATCAAGCTCTGAAAATTACCTGTAGTGCCATAATTGAATTAACCAATAATTGAAATGGCATTATATCAATTACGAAATGATAATCCGGAATGCAGTGCTAGTGTTCATTATTCGTGTCATGCCCGTTTGTTTATAATGAAGGCACTCGTCATGGATATATTTTTTATTCATCCATTATTTCCCTACTCTAATCCCCCCTCTCTCTCTCTCTCTTTTCTTTTCTGTCTTCCTCTCTGTATGTCTCTCTTTACATCATTCAGTTTCCTGTTTTTATCTTTTCTTCTTCCAAACTCTGTATTTCTGTCTCTTTCTCTGTCTATTTCTTGCTCTTTATTTCCCTCTCTCCCCTTTTGTTTGTATCTCTTTCCTTCTATTTCTCCCACCTTTTCCTTTTTCTCTCTATCTCTCTTTATCTTTCTTCCCGCTCTCTCTCTCTCTATGTCACCCTACCTCTCTCTCTCCCTCCCTCTTTCTTTCTTTCTTTCTCTCTCTCTCTCTCTCCCTCCCTCTCTCAATCTCTAAATGTGACATCGTCTCACGTACACTTTACCCAATGAACCATCCACCCATTTGTATAGGCTCCTCTCATGTCCAATTCCCTCTCTCTAATCGATTTTCTGATCGTGATAATCATTCAAAATTCGAAGCTAACCGTGAACTTTCCAACTTAAGTGAGGTCATACTTTCTTTCTTACATCATTTTTTTTTCGTAACTAGATCCTCTTAAGATTGTCAGCGTGTGTAAAAATGATCATGCCCATGCATTTTCTATCTCCGATGACTAACCATAATTGTGAAAATCGAGTTGCAGGATTTACAAATTGACAGCATTGAATATTCAAGTATTACCTTACATTTCAAATTATAATTATATATTAAAATCATGGAAGTGTTATTTGATTGAAATCTTACAACGTCAGATCTCTGTGTTCCTTTTTTTATCAAAGCAACTGAGGCAGTTAGATTGGAAATGTAACAGGGAATTATGTAACAGAGACGTTTGTATTCGATCATTTTATTAATGTTTCATGATTTCATTTTACGTCAATCTGATGAACACAACTCAATACGAATTGTTACCTTCTTTACAACTATCGCTAAATAAATTTTGCAGCTGAAGAAATGAAGGGCAATTTATAATGATAATTTACAACAACAAATAATGTGAGTAAAATAATAATTTGTATTTACTTAACAATAAAATTTCGTTCTGCCGTTATGTTTTATCAGTTTATTTTATGTTTTTTTTAACTTCTATTTCAAGGGGAAATATTTTTATTGGTCAGTGTTTCTCAACGATTTACCTTGTAAAACATACGAAATCAATTTATTTGAATAATAACCCAAACAAATTCAATAACTTTATCATACACCAATGCAATACGAACAAACACAATGATCTACGGACCCATGACTATGTGTAATTGTCTTTACGGACCTGGGAGGAACCTAAACGACGAAAAGTGCTCCAGAACAAAAGAACGAAACAATTTACGAGGTAACAACACTGAAACGCAAAGTACCAATATTTAATGGCAAATCATCACCATGATTATGGAACTTGAATCACACCGATAAGATTGCCCCTGTTCTAAAACTAAACATAAAAGCCGCTATCAAATGTTATATTCATACAATGAAAGCTTCAGACTTCTTCCAATAATTGTATAAATGATAATGCTTTCAAATACCTCAACCGAGCTTTAAATTGGTATGCTTGCAAAGAGAGAGAGAGAGAGAGAGAGAGAGGTGTCATTATTTTCTTATGACTATTCGATTGATTTGGCTCATAATTACAACTGTCCTTGTCACCTCATTAGCGCAATTATTGGACAGTTGATCGAGGATTTAATTATGTATCCAGACATGCAGTGTAAAAGACAATACATATTCAGTGCAATTGCAGATGGGGATCTGTATACTAGTACAAATAATCGTGAGCAAATGTACATTTTGCTTTTAAGTTGCTAACTTACAAGTAAGTTGAAGTATTGAAGATTAATTTAAACATAATGCTATAGCTCATCCATCTCATTGCTGAAAATCGTAAATGAATGGTGTTCTTTTTTTTAACACTAATTGGTTTAAAGGTGAAATTCAAAGAAGATCACAAATATGTCCACCTATGTATCACTAGAAACTGGTAAGCTAACAGATGGCCATCGGACAAGTTTTTAGATCAACTACATATCGGGTGATTTATAAAAATACAAATACAACCACCTCCATAGCAGCTGGGATATACGAGAGATTCGCCGGAAAAATAACGATGTTTTAATGACGTCACTATATGGACCAACACTGCCCAAGCAGACGACATACCATAGAGAATGAACATAATTGCAAAGCTATTATTTCTCAAATTATAATGAGTTTAGTGTATATAAATGTAATGGCATGTCAAACCATTCAAAAGGCACTATGAACATGACGGACAATGAAAGCGGACAAAATATACAGTTCCTCAGGTAGACAAAGGAACATCCCTTCAGTGCTATTATGTACAAATGTGTAGAACAGGTGTCACATGCATATTCACCTGTTCTACACATTTTTACACAATAGCAGTGAAGGGATGTTCCTTTGTCTACCTGAGGAACTGTATATTTTGTCCGCTTTCATTGTCCGTCATGTTCATAGTGAGGGGATATGACCCGATTCTGATAACTAAAATCTTTTGCTTGTAAATACACAGGATAGGGGTTAATTAGCAATCAAAGAAACCAGACTTTCGAATTGAAAAGCCCCGGAATGATAATAAGAACGGCATTTGTTCCCTCTTGAAACGCCGAACATACCCCGGTGTGTGCAGCTGAATATACAATGGCGTCTTATTTTGTTAACAGGCGACAGATTCCTTTATTTTTGTATCGCTGCATTTGTCATCAAAATAAAACCATGCGCGGGGTTTAGAGTGAGGCAATAGATTATACATTTAGCCTGACGGTAGTGAAGTATAGAGAAAGAACTCAAGAGAAGATGAAAACACAGGCACTGAAAATGTGTGAAATGTCATGGGACATCGTCTGCTTGTGCAAGTCATGTCCATACTGTGATCTCACACATCTCAGCAGCGTTCGGGGCTGTATTTAAGCGTTTTGTAATTTATAATAATCATTACTTCGAATGTTTCCAAGCATTGAATTTTGATAACCTTGTCGATTCAAAGTTTCAACTCTGCAATAATGAAAATAAAGTTAGTTTTTAAATCAATGAATATCTACTTTAACAAAAATTTAAAGCATGGATAAAGAAACCTCTATGTAGGCGGCTTATATCGTAAGGTCTCCAAGTCCATCAAAATAAAAGATAAAAGTCAAGGTTTACATTAGTTTGTTGAGGGTAGGTTTTATTTATCCTCTTATCCTTTGCACGCGTGCACACACACACACACACACCCACACTGTCTCTATCCATAGCTATCTGTCTCTCTCACCTCCCCTACCTCCAACACACACATGCACGCACTTATTCACTCTCTCTATCTCTCTCTCTCTCTCTCTCCCTCACTCTTTTTCCTTTGGAAAAACTTGTTTTTTTTGTTGGACAAAGAGATTGAAAAGGGGAAATTCGACATTTCTCCCAATATCATCACATCGCTGTCTTCACAAGGGCAGCCCCTGGACATAATTAGCAGCCTTGATTCAACACCTCTTCATTTAGCACCTGATGTAAATGTAGAATATATGTATCTTCTTCTTCTTCTTCTTTTGAGGGGGAGGGTGGTGGTTCTCGGGGGTTCTTGCAGTCATATCCTTCAAATGCCTCGAGAAATTGTGGAGACTTGAAGAATTTAGAAGGGGGGCTTAATGACCCTCTCCCCTCTAGAATCGCTCATGTCAAGTTCATTTTTTAACATTTATCAAAAGCTTGATTGCTCTGAAGTGGTTAAGAAAAAAGAAAAAAAACTATATTGATTTTTTGTTCCTGTCGTGCGAATCGATCATGTCGGGTTGATATGTCTATGCTCATGGCAGATTATCGTTCTTTACCAATCAGGATCAAAAGAGTTACTCACCGAAATGCACAAAATTATGTTAAAGATGACCTTCTTTATGTACTTTATATTGATGCAAAGTTGTATGTGATATAAACAAGCAGTGGCATGGCGTACGATCAGTCATAGGTAAGGTACTCGTCTTACTAGGTGGATGAAGTGTGACGTATAATGGGGGTCGTTTATGTACCTTTCTGTTATCTTTCTCTGTTTAAATTCATTGCGGATCATTAAGGGGAGTCTCCTTCTAATCGGCGCTACTCCACTGCATACTATAAGTTGACAATGACATCCATAGGATGTTTCTTATATAACTATAACAATAACTATACATGAAGACAGGCTTTAAATAAAATCGTATCTTCATTTAAAAAAACACCGGATTTTTGTTACTCGATGACAAAAAAGAGAAGAAATGTGTCAACCAATGTTGTTGCTCTTTGTACCCTTGGAAGTCCATGATCTCCCAGTGAGGGATAAATAAACATCTCCATGTCTCCACATACATCATGCATGGATGATTTTCATCCATCATATTTCAGAGGACATTATTAAGTATCGTCAGTTGAGTTATTAAGTTACTGCGGTCATGCTAGGTCATTACAGCTCATACACAGCCCCTCCCCACCCTCCCTTTAATGTTAGATTTCTACTTTTTAAGAGACATACTGCCTATTAAGGCCACCCAAAGGAATAAAGAGAAGCAGGTCACTGTAGACAGGTGGCCTTTCTAAACAGGTTCTGCAATACGCATTTCTTTCTCGAGGGAGAAACAACACAATAAAAGGGCTCTTTAGTTATAGAAAGATACCTTCAGATGTTTGTGCATGTTGACCGGGTTGTAAATCATACAATCGGGATTCCCAATCTATGCATTTATCAGTTTGTATTCCATGAAAAGGTAGCTAGTCATTGCGACAAACATAATAATATAACGGATCCATAACATACAGGTCCCCAAGTGTGCCATTTTTAAGCGTTTCGGCTTGCATTCTCTACAATTTTTAGTTGTTTTGACAAATCGTATCCGTTAAAATTACGATAAACTATTTTTCAATAGAATTATCTTTTAGAATTATTGTTCTTATGTAAAACAGGCCTACGTATCATACAATGAGTTTTTCATAAGTCCGTTGATAAAATTATGCCCATGGTAAACCATGTATTGCAGAATTCGTCACACTCTATGAATCAGTGGTTGGTAATATATCACAGGCACAGGTGGATATTGGGTGAGCTAAAATCTTAATGTAGCTTCTGAGCGGATTCATAAAATGGTATGTTAAGATTTTAGAAAGAACGATAGAAAAAAGCCATTAAACTACCCTGTTAAAAGGTCGATTATGTTGATTTATAGTAACGCGCAAATATTATCGTATCGAGACGTCATTATATTCAATGAGGTTAGGCTATCGTTTCTTTCTCATTCGACCTAGAAAAAAAAGTGGATAAGATTTTTTTTTTGTTATGAAAGGACATCTCAGAGAGTTTTATAGATATATAAGATAGGTAGATAGGCAGACAGACAGACAGACAGCGAGAGAGAGAAAGAGAGGGAGGGAGACAAAGAGAGACAGAAACAGCAATAAAGAAAGAGATAGAGGGAGAGATAGAGCGAGAGAGAGAGAATAATCCATCCTATCATTTTCCTTGCCAAAGTGATTATGTATGCGTGATTCGAGCGAAGCCGAGTAAATCTAATAAATGACTTGGAGGACAGATGGTGGGTAATCAAGCGATTTTGATAGGGAGAGATGCACTGAAAGATAGTAAGAGAAAGAGAAAGAGAGAGAAAGAGAGAGGGAGAAGGAGAAAGAGAAATATGAGAAATGGACAAGCAAGTGGAAGGGAAAAGAAAATATGATAAGAATGAAAGGGGAAGAGGATATGGAAAGAAGGAGAAGGGGAGGGTAAGTAGGTATATTATAATAATAAGGAAACAGAGAAAGTGGGAAAGAAGAGAAGAAAGGGGGAAGAGAGATAGCAACAAAAAATACAGAGGGGTGATAATGGACAGAGAGAAGGTGGAAAGTGAAAGATGAGAATGGTAATGATACAGAGAGAGGGGGTTGAACAAATTTAGACTAGACATAGACAGACAGACAGATAGATAGATAGATAGATAGAGAGGTGGAGAGGAAAAAGAAAGCATTGAGAGCATTTAAAGAAAAAATGATAAAGCGAAAGAGGAGAACAAAACGAGATATACAGATAGATGACGAGAGAGAGAGAGAGAGAGAGAGAGAGAGAGAGAGAGAGAGGGGAGGGGGGGGGGGGGGTGGGGGGGGGGGGGGGGGGTGGGGGTGAGTGGAAAAAGAGAAAAATTATGAGAGAAGTGATAGAGGAGACAGTCATGGAGGGGAGATGATGGACGGAAGAGTATAAGGAAAACAAGAAGATCGATATAGAAGGAGAAAGGAAATAAGATTTGGCTAGAAAATCAGATCAGGTGTACGAAGAAAATAGCTGCGGCTAAGGAAGGAGCGAAAGAAGAAAAATGTTGACATGCGGTCTATAAAGCTGAATTTCAATTAGACTCCTCTCTGTATCCCAACCAACATCGAGAAAACGTCCTCTTATCCGACGGCTCTCTACTTCCTATCCCCGATAAAAAAAACAGTCTGAGAAAAGGGCAGATAGTCAATAAACACACGCCCTTATGTCGGAAGAACTGAGGCAAGCATGGTTTTGATTACTTTCTACTTGAACCCTACTACACATGAATGTTGAACTTTGCAATATGTCGCGTATATTTCTTGAACGGCAAAGTGATACAGATACTGTGTTACATTTTAGAAGGCCATGGAGGAAGGAAGGAGCCTTTCAATGTTCAGCAAAGTGATTATGGAAATATCCAATTTTGAAACGCCAGAATACAGACATAATAGATTGGTTGCTTGGAAATATATGTTAAATGTGTCACCTGTCTTTATTTATGAGTTTGAGGATACCCCCCCCCCCTTCAGTACGAATTTTAAAATTTCATTTGCAATTTTTCTCACTGATTTGCGATTTTTCGGAACTGGAAAGTTGATGTATATGCCTGTACAAGACATCAGCCCCCCCCCCCCCGATGAAACCATGCCCGTCCCCTAACCAAATGGTTCACTACCCTACCCCTACACACCCAACCTCATAACCATCCATCATACTATTTGATACAGACCCTTCACCCCTCCTCCCCCCCCCCCCCCATCCAGCCCAGCCTTATGCCCCCTTCACTATAGATGTTTATACTGACAACATTTTCATTAAATCGTATGATGAGAAAAACAGACAAAAGTTATAGATCATTAAGCTCGACTTAATGGAATATATCGGCATCATAACCTCTCGGGATGGCATGATTGTGTTTAAATTAATATGAATACCATGAAAGTTCATTTCAAAAGTAAAGTTCCCTGGCAAAAGTCTTACTTAAACTTGACTTGAATAACAATCAGATTTACAGTACCTAATCGATAACCATAAACCATTACCATATAATAAATTTAAATTTACTAAAAGTTCGAAATGATCGGGTTTTTCATACAAAATTTTCTTTATCCGATCTCCTCTTTTATTCAATGCTCACAACACTCTTTTTCTACACTCGTTGCAACATGGGGATGTCTTTAAAAAAATCAAATACAAATTGAAAGAAAATAAAAGACTTTGGCATCATACTTTCCATATGGTAGCAAACCTAGCACGCCACGACAAAGTTAATTAACAAAAAGTAATCATTTGGAAGCTTTTTCAACGTCACACACTAAAGCAGCACACGCCGCGACGAATTCTCGAGAATTCGCTGATGCTGTGCCGATGTTTCTTCTCTTTTAACGTCAGTTTACAGGATTTTAAATCAATTTCAAATGAATTCTAGGTTTTAGTTTCGGAATTTGTCAGGTTTTTGCAATGATTTGCTACATGTAAGGTCGGTTTATTCCCCCCCCCCCCCCGATGCTATGACGCTGAACGTAATGGAGTGCAAAAACTATTTATCACAGGCAAGAGAAGATTGATCACATTGTTTGTTCAAGAAAGAATGTAACACTATATCGGGTTATAATTCAAAGATATGTTTACTCACCAGTCTTATAAAGAATCGTTGTCCTTGTCATCAACGGTGATCGATGTCCACTTCGTGATAATTGTGTATGTCCTCCTTCGTCCGATTAAACCTCCGACCAGGTTCCAAACCCCCAATGGATAATGATCCTTTAAAGTAATGTCCCGGGGCGGAGCGCGGCAACTTCCTCTGCTCCTAAATATTGAATTTCTTCACCGATAAGAAAGCGGCACTCTGTTTGCAGAGGAAGGAAAATGCGGAAAAACGTAGGATATATCGCTTGAAAAACAAATCTATCTTGATTGAATCACGCGCGATTCTTTCCTCGAAGTTCTTTCTTCACCGCCGACCAGAGATGCGTCAAAACCTCGGAACGCGACAAAGTTTGTCCGCTGGAAAAAATTATGTCATCAATATTCACCTCCGTGAGACTGTGAGCGCGTTCGGATGAGTGGTGAGGCAAAAGAAAAGAAGAGACGTTCAAGATTCGTCCAAAAACCTGTTTTGATGAGGGAATCTAGTTAAAGTGCAAAAGAAAGGACGTGATTATGTGAATCGAATGAGTTTGGAAGCAAGATAACGATGTGCTTTAGTAATGGTAATAACAGGTTTGTCGCGGTATGCGAGAAGACAGGAATAGTAGGGTTTTTTTGTTGATCGCGTGACTTCGCATCACAATTATCGGTGGCACTCGCGACTGAATTGAATCGATTTGGGGGCAAAGGTTTGCAGGATCTCCCAAAACAACCATTAACACGAAGAACCGCTGATCTATAAATCTATCGAGTCTAAGAGCTACCTATTGAGACATAGACATTCCAAGACTTTTAAATCAATAAAGGAAGCAATCCGAACACTCAATGATGAATCAAGTCATGGTCAATTCACTAATGTGGTTGTCCAAGAAAGGGGCATCCCTTTACAGATACGCTGGGAAAAATAATCAGCCGAGATTTTGGATGCAGATTCGCTACGAGTCAATTGTTTAGTTTGTTGACTTTTATTCTCCCTCAATATTCGTTGATATTGCTGCGAAAGCCAATTCAGAAAATAATTATTGGTGCGATTCCGAATTCGAAGTAAATCTCACCATACAACCATTAGAAAAGTTGTTAATAGGGTGATCCAAACAAATCGCTGTAATTAATGAGAAACATGAAATTTGGCGAAAACAGAAATATGTTTACATGTTATATGAGTCAAAACTGATTATGTAAACACGAACGAAATACAAACGAAAACAATCCTTTTCTGACGTCATAATAACTATGTATGGGCATCGGGGATTAGATTCCGTTACACAAGTTACACACCGATGCTGTAGATCTTTGCCGCAATTCCTTGAAAGTCCATCATCTCCCGGTACAGTGAGAGATAACTAAACATCTAAACTTCGGAGCAAAAGATGAAGACAAGCAAAGTGCTTTCTGGGTTCGCCTACTGACACACAAGTCATGAATAAGGGCAGCCAGATGCGGTTATGGTAAACTCCACAATCAGAGAATTAATTAGACTGGAGAATTTAGTTCAAGGTCTTGGTGTGGACAGGTGCGAGGAACGAATGACGTGGGATAAGCGAATTTTCATCAACACCAATACAGCGCGCGATGAATATTAAGCCGGTGCCTGCAGACGATAGCAGCTCAAGATTTGTGTACACTTTGCGGAAAGCGCCAAAACGCGCTTACATCCCGATCGCGCGGATTTTTCCGATAAAGGTCCAAACATGCTTTCTTTCTGAGTCAGTTCTTCGTTTTTCTTCTCGTTCTTTCTCCTTCTTTCCGTTTGAGGATTTCTAATTATATGTTCTATGTCGTTATATATTTTTATATATATGACATTTTATATTTAATCTTAATATTCTAATGTGTTATGATTTCCTAGATTTACTTTCTATACCATATCAATTTAAGTTTATTTTACAGCAATAAAAAAAGTAAAGGCTTCTAACTTTAATCATTGGATATTACATAAATATCACATACTTTGTAACATTCTACAGTTTTTATGCTTACGTTTATTATCTTATTATGTCCTATCCCATTGTATTTGTTACACGACCCCTTCAATCAATCAAACACATCATAAAGAACTAAAGATAACGCAACATCAACACGCAATGAGAGAGATAGAGTGGTTGTAGTTTAATGGACAGGCAATTCGGAGTGTAAAACCAAAATGTACAGGGTTCGAATCCCTGTCACAGCACTAACATCCTTTGTCGAATAATCTACGTTTGCCACACTCCACCCAGGTGATGCGAGGTAAATGGTACCTGATAGGATTTGTTCCTTGAAATGCACTGTGCGCTGATAACAGTTGCCGTAGTTAGAGAAAGGGTATAATAATTTACGACGTTTCTGTGAAAGCGCATGGACGCTATATCGTTCTTATTATGAACTTGGACACCTAAAGGCAATTTATATTTTAGGGCTTCTTGACGTACGAGTCACATTCACTGACATGCATAAGAAACGCAACATGCGTCAGAAGACGTGAGAACGGTATTATGCTTTCAATATCCATCCGGTCACTGTATGCTTTCAGAAGGATGTCCAGACTGATCAAGAGTAATGAGCTAGTTCTAAATTATAATGTTGCCTTGAATGGATACTAATTGTGTCAAAATGGCGCAATTATTACTGATCAGCAAAATTCATCAAAACGACATTCGTTAGTAAGCATACAAAGGGTACAGCCTCTTGTGGTCAACTTAAAGACCGATATAGCCTTCATTTATCGCTTAAAATGGTCTCCAGTCTCCACGGTTGGAAAACTGCAGGCATATTTTCTTTAAACAAGTTAAAGAATTGTTAATAAAGTAAACAATTGTCTGTTTAAATATGGCGCAAATATATTTGCAAGTTAAATTCATGGATATGAACCACTGTAAACTCTAGTAAACGTCAAAATCAAGTTCGCTTCTTGTCTCGTACTAATGACAATCTTCTCTTACAAGATTGTGATATAATTATAACCTATTTTTTCTGTATTGTATATTTGTTTTTAGTGTTGTATTTTGTTTCATTTTCTGTATTTTTGTGTATTATAACTACTATATTTTGTTTCAGCACTGCTATCATGACTGTTATCTTTTATGTTATGGATATCCCTCTCATCTCATTTCTCGATGTATTTATAAATATACCCACGCGATTTTTATGAAATATATAAATTGAATTGAAAACGAATAGCCGATTGATGCTTTCCATGCGCACGTCATGTCTTGTGAAGATTAAAAGAGAGAAAAAGATAGAAGCAAGGAAACATTATGATGCCCTGAGATTCACTCCAGGTGTAGAGGCAGTCTCTATACCACAACACAATATTCTCATCTTATGAATGACCTCATTTCGAAATTAATTAAATGCAATAAGAAGTTTCATTCACTCATCCGCCGCGAGAGTTTTCACGCCAGACAGGGGGATGGGGAGTAGAGTTCGTAGAACTACGCTCACGTGCAATTCATTGATATCTCAGTCACACCTTAAAGGTAATATAAAGTTTGGTATGCGGTCATGAATTCGGTTCAAATGAACATATTGGAAGCAATGCGATCCTACAATATTCAGTAATCGTTGTTGCGGTTGAAATCGAGTATAAAGTTATGAAATTGTAAATAATAAACTCTTTATGTTGTATAGCCCCTCTCAAGGTCAAGATATTAATTAAGCCATAAAACAATGTTTCTTGACTAAAATCGACCGATTGGCTATTCCCATTTGGAAATTACACACAACAACTACATATTCTGAGATTTTCATGGTCGTAGCTACCATTGTATGGCCGTAAGCGCTATTTGAAATTGTTATATTCAGTTTTTCTCGAAAGCAGAAGTGTTTTAGGGGCTAAATTTTCTAGTACTTATAATACGTCCACAGGGTCATCCAAATATATCAAAATTGTAAAGAATCACTATCCAGCCAATTTTCAAAATTTCCCAAAGTTTTGTATTACCTTTAAACCGACTCAAGTCTGAATCTAAACCGACCTGATTCTTATATTTGCGGTAATGGGGGAGGGGGGGGGGGAGGCATAAATAGTCGAGTTTGACTGAATTGCCTTAAAACCCAATCAAACAACATCAAGTTGTTTGGGCTGGTGTCGGTTTCGTTTATGTTACTGAAGAATCAGTCACACCTGCCAAATTTCCAGACCGGCTATTGAGGGTCGTTTGATTTTTTGTATAATTTTGTTCGCTCGCTCTGCTGTCTGACTGGTGTCTATTCCATTGCTTTGACTGAGGTTTATTTAATTTAGTCGCCATCTGAAGAGAAATGGGAAATGTTTAGGGGTGGTGTTACTGAGCCGACAGAATTATTGCCATCGGTCTGAGATTGCTATTGACCTCGATTTCCGCGGGTCAAAGGTATGAAAAACGAACAAGAGCGGATCAATGATTCTCTGGCGGGGGGGGGGGGGGGGTGGCCCAAGTCCGACAATATTCTTTGACAAGCAACAACAACGAACAAAATTGGAAAAAGGATAAAAAGGAAGGGGGGAAATAAGGCATGAGCCCACTATTCTTCATTTCATTCTTCCTCCTCATTCTACATTTTGGGCGGGCAGGGGGGCACGAGCCCGCAATGCCCCTTCCCCTCTCCCACCGGATCTGCCACCAGCAAAAGTGATTGTGAAGGACAAAACGATATTGCGCTATCGTGTCGTCTGCTTGGCGGTAGGGCAGAAAGGTGAACCCTGCTCGCGAAAGCTGTTCGGCTAGCGTGTTCGTGCATCATCGTCGCGATTGGAAATATAGGGCGTCAGTTTCACCGTTTGGTGGCGTGATGCTTTTCTGAATAGCCGATGGTAATTGCCGGTCACGTGGCTAGTGTTTGCTAGAAGGACATGGCTCTGCTGTGCATAATGAGTTCAAGTTCATTTCTTTTTCCTGTAGTGGCGTATTGCTAAATCCCAGACTCTATTCCTCCTGGGATACATACTATCAATTCCAAATTTGTTGGGCTACCTGTCGCAACATGTCCCGAATCGACCCCGCGGAATGGAGTCATCGAAATATTAATATCTCGAAAGATGAAAACACAATGTAAGCTAAATTATCGATAATCCCTAAGTTGACGGGTAAATTATATCTGATTAAGCCTATATCTCGCAGGAGAGGTTTTAGAAGAATTTATTTTTAGGGAGGGTTTGTGTCGGGGGGCTCGTGGGTCCGGATCCAAGTTCCACAAAAGCGCTTAATTAGTTTGTAATCAAGCATGGTGGGGTTCCTAGCCCCCTCTAGGACCGCTACTGATAGCTCGTATTGAATGGACTATCTTCAAAATTTGCCAAACCTACTTATTGCCTATAATGCTTCATTTAAGATATCTTTCAGAAAAACACAAATCAAACGATTACATAATTACATAAAATGTACCAAATATTCAAGACACAATATCGATTCAAGAAACCTTAATTATAAATGTATAAAAAACCGAACCTTATGATTAAAAAGAGACAAAGTTTCTAATCAAATTACACATTTCTTTGCTTAAAGCCATTCGATTGGCCTAACTTTATATTAGAAGCTCTATAAGGGGAATATTGTACATCTCAATCACATTCATTTCCCAATGAAAATGTTGAATAAAACCTTTAACGCAGGTCCCAATGTACGGGTCATCCTATAAACACTTAGCAGCGCAATCCACCGTAGTTACTGACTATACACTCAATGAAAAGATATTTGAGACAATATCTATATACTCGGGACTTGAATTCAATTATCTAAACGCCCAACCAATGTGCTAGATTCGAAATAGGAAAGAGTGAGGTACAAACAGCTTGCCTCCCATTTAGAGCCGAGCCTGGTTAAATGAGAATTACTATTCTCACTATTATATATAGCGTTCGCAGCAATGGCTTGAACATTTTAAAGGGATAGTTGAATTCTGTTTTCAGACCGCAAATGCCTTCAAAGTGCATGGTCATTGCTCTTATTCTTATCTATGACATTGCTAGTGCCCTGTTAGAACCTAAAATTGCTATGAAGGTAATTTTAGACCCCGAAATGTGTGAAATTTAGCCAATACGATCATACCAATTCAGCTCCACTTTAAAAAAAATACGGTGACCGTTAATTTATTATTTAATTAAAAATAACAATAAATGATCGGCCGGATGGTTGTGCGTAATATAAACAAAACGAAAATGCTACTAAAAAGCCAACATCGGCATTGGCTGAAATACGACGTAAAACTAAGGCGCCATTTCGTTTTTTCAACGGCTTTTTCAAATTATCTAATATTAATTTGTGGTGGTACACAAGACTATTAGAAATCGTTATATGTATGGATATTTCAGCCGTCTCTGAACCGTTTTTGATCAAACATTGAAGATTTTGTCATTTAAATTGTATGTTCTTTCAAATTTGACACTCACTGAATTTTTCATTATCTCACAAAAAAAAAAAAATTGTGTAGCGCCCTCTGCAACAGCACTCAACTATCCCTTTAAAATTGTGAAGGCACCATACACAGTGGGATCAGCCCTCCTCTTTGTATCACATTTGCAAAGTGATGACAATTCTAAAAAAAAACAGTTCCCCCGTGAGATTCAAGTTTTCTTTCTCTCTTTGTTGGTATGCCTTATAAATACGGACATGAAGCCGTGCTAATAAACTGAATGAATTAAAATAATACACTGACAACGAACGGTATTGAAACGTCATTTGATAACGAAACATACGCAACATCTTATCCATGATGAAAACAACAAATGAAGGTAGAACTTTGTACGAATCCAGAACAAACGATAAGTTGACTGATAGAATAATTTTGAAATAAACAAGTTAAAAAAGTTTGAGGAGCATAGTGATATTAAACATAGACCTACCTTTATTTATGTCAAGTAGTGCTGCAAATAATTCAGAGAGACCGTAACCATGCAGTTAGATCTTTGCAGAGCCATTTATATACAGATTTTGACCAACTTGGTATAATTTGGCATGCTTGACATGCTTGTATCTACCCATAATGTACTCGCATGTCCTTCAATGTAGGCCTACTTAAAAAATAGACCGGATTACTAACACATACACATTTATGATGTTTACTACCACGGGACCTATAGTGACGGGGTATTCCAATAACCTGTTATTAATGAATCAACTTCAATATTTGGAATCCAGTCTGCATACATTATGTGTTGCTTTGTCGGGAAATCCTCGGGCAATCAAGCCTTCAGGTTGTCAAATACAACCTTTGCTGAAAAAGTATGCATATAATTTGAATTTGTTAGTAAACTGGTCTATTGATTTAATGTTACAGATAGATACAATTCATGGCGAATAATTTCAACAATATTACAGATACAACATTTGTTTTACGATTTATTGTGGTAGAGATTACAGGACAAGAACTAATTGAAACTCTTACATTACTTGTATGCCTCATTCTCGTAGAAGTGCATTGCTGTTGCCTACGTAATGTAATCAAATGTAATGCACAAATCTTTGTTTAGTGCCTCGTTACAAACTGTTTCATTCACCTGCATGTTACGAATAACTGTACTATAGTCAGATTGCGCATTGGATAAATTGTTAATAGGTATAGGTCTAGAGAAGTATGAAACCAGAGGTTCTCCCACCAACTAGGTATTTATTTTATACTCTGTGATGTTTCAGAAACATTTAGGGGTGACCGCTACAAATTTATTTTAAAAAACACATTTGAAAAATTGTGTATTATGATAAAATCTTTCGAGTTAACAAGGTATGCTTAGTTTTTGAAGTAGTAGCAACAACTCAAAAACTAAGCATGATATTAGGCATTATTTTGTCCTTCGCTTACTATCAATGCCTTTGTCCATGGTAAGATGACAGCACCCCCCCCCCCCAACAGCCCTCTCCTCTATTATCACTGATGTTTTCAAATGTATTGGTGCGTATCGCTGTCCCTCCCTCGGCTGAACTTTGACAAGTAACATAAATGAACAATTAAATCAATAGCTTTATTAATTGACTAATAATTAATAAATTAACTACTTAATTAATAAGGACATCAATCATTGAATAAATAAATGACTAAATGAGCAAAGAAAGTGACAAACATTTTCGTTCTGATATTGGGTTCTAAAACGTATACGGTATAAATTAACGGTATACTGTCTCATCAGCGTGCCATATAGTGCAGTTCACTGATTGCGTAATCATTTCAGTCTGCTTGCGTAACGTAACCATTACACGGGAGCCTATGGGAAGCGATCTAAAGAAAAATCATGAATTTTCTGGCCTTAAATGCAACAAATCGTGCAATATTCTCATTCGCAGTTCACGCCAGATGCTTTTCGAGTTCCAGCTCCCCCCAAAACATGATAGTTTTGATAGGTAAGTGAAGAAATCAGCGAGAGCAATCAGCTTCAGTCCCAGATAACTGTTTTCTTGTCACGTCAGATTTGACAATAAACGATGGCGATGCACTTGCACTCTCTCTCGTGCCCATACAATGATATCTGGTATATAGACTAGGTAGGGGGACTACTTTTGATAAAGGATATAGTATATTTTCTCAAAATCAGTTTTCTACAGCCATGGATTCTATTACTAGTTCTAGATGTTGATGATTGTGCATTCAAGAAAACAGACAGATTAGCAGAAAGGTTGTCCTTACTTTTTAATGTTTTATAATCATTTTCGATGTCACTTTAACTTTTATAGTGTATTGAAATTAGAGCAAAGGAGCCCGTTTTCGGCCACTTAAGACAAAATCCTATTTTTAGGACCCTTTACTTCCTATTTATTATCATTTTTTGTTCAAATCATGAAGCAAATATTATTATTATTTAAACAAAAAAAGAATCCCAGAAAAAAATCACGAATTGCCATGACAATATTCATTTCAATTTTCACTGTTTTGGAGCCAGTTATCGGCCGAGCGTTTCAGTTTACGGCCGCATGTACAAAGTCAATAGGAAGCGCTCGCGCGCGCCGTGCGTTTCCGCGCTGATGTACAGCACAAGCGGGCGGAGCAGGTATCCCACGCCGGAGCTCCCTGGTGCTCGCCTGGCCGAAGACAGGCACAGCGGTGATCGGAAGTTGGAATCTGAATTAGACAGACATATCGTGTGTGCGTGGCAGGGTCCGGCTGCATTGATTTAATACATGCGATGAGATACTTTTGAGCTTGCGACTAACACAAAATCGGGCTCTAAATCTGAAAAATACTTGAAATAAAGCTGATTTTATGGTACCCATATTTCTTACATACACGCGTAAGATACTCGATTTTTCAGATTCGGGTAGCGGGACCGCCGATTACATCGCTAAAATGTGATATTTTAGGATATATTTTTCATTGCAAATGTGGTTCTTCAGTGACACTGGCATGGTATGGTATGAGTGGGATATGTGTTATGCTATTATGCGATGTATTTTAGAGTGATTTTACCTTGCATCCAACCAATCGGCCGAAAACTGGAGCTGGCCGATTACCGGCTCCTTTACTCTAATGTATTATTTTTCCAGTTATTATTTTGGTGAAAAATCGCTTTCTACATCGGGGTATAGTCTATATACTGTAGGTTAGTAAAAGACAATTTCATACAGCAATCTTAGTGGTAATTTTAATAAACTAGACTCTGTATGACTTTATCATAGACTTCATACACTGTATGTTTTCTCCTCAGGTGGAGGAACAGGCTTTATTGGCACAGCACTGAGGAAGCAGCTGGAGGTCAAAGGTCACAAGGCTCTTCTCGTTTCACGTTCACCTGGAAAGGACAGGGTCACTTGGGTTAGTATTTCAAATTCAAATTTTTCATCAAGACTTTGCAGATTTAGAATCATTCCTAAATATATATCAAAACGTGTATTCCCTCATTGACAAAGAATGGGAAGATTTTATGAGATAAATTAAAAGCTTGTATTAACCACATAAACAAGGAAAATATGACATTTAACCTGTCGACTACTGAATCCCCTCATTCCTAGAGGCTCAATACAGGAGCCATCCAGTTCCTGTAGACAATGGGTTAAAACACTCCTTTATAAAGGCTTTATGCATGTTAAAGTAACTTTGAATACCGGTATGTGAAAGATGTCATTTTACCCTAAATCGTAATCTTTTTCCCCAAAATGATTCGAGAATGTTCCAATTGTATCCGCTATCCAGTTGTATATATACCTAATGCTGTTAATATTCATCTCAATGTGAGGGTAGGTGCATTTAAAATTAGATGGAAATATAGAAACAAAGTACTTCATCCTAACTTCAAATAATATTTTCATACTTTTTACTTTGTTTTTCTTTTACCTTCTATGTATCTGTTCACATGTCCCTTGCAGGATGAGGTGAAGAATAATGGTTTACCACAGTGTGATGCTGTTGTCAACCTCACAGGGGAAAACATCTTGAATCCGGCCAAAAGGTGTGTAGACCACTAATAATAACACGCTCACATGAACCAATCAAAATCTAGCGACAGGAAACTGATTGTCCTTCACTTTCCAAATTCGTAGTAAATACCCATAAATTTGATGTATGATTCAAGAATGCTACATTTTTGTACATGAGGTATATTAAAGTTGATTTTACTAGAGTTCATGTGGAAAAACAAATTCTGATGGTTTCCACTAAAAAGGTAGGCCTATTAATGAATTGTTTCTACAACACATGCTCAGGCAGCAACTGCTCCACTGTCAATTTTCAATTTTCAAAACTGAAGTCCCAACGTCAACCCTAGACTATGCCTTACCCTATCTGGAGCTAAATCTCCAGACCTAATTACAATCCTAAACCTGCACCTTTCACAAAATAGAAATAAAAATAGGAGCAAATGTTAGCCAGCTATAAATCACAAGTTCTGCAGTTTTGTGTTGGATTTACAACTGTTTTTTGTATACCAGCAAAAACCTTTAAAAGTTCTCTCTCTCTCTCTCTCTCTCTCTCACTCTCACTCCCTTCCTCTCTCTATCTCTCCCTCACTCAGGTGGACTGAAGATTTCAAGCAGGTTGTTTGGAAGAGCAGAGTAGAGACCACTGCGACTCTGGCCGAGGCCATCTCCAAGGCCAGCAGTCCTCCAAGTGTCTTCGTAGGCATGTCGGGTGTAGGTAAGAATTTGTGATACAGGAGTTGGACACTAGTATTTTTTTATTATGTTTTGAATGAATAAGTGATCTTCTAGTTCGGATAGTTGATATTTCTCCCCTTTCATGATTCCACCCCATATCATGACATAAATCTAAATATCTAAATGGTGCACCCAGAAACACAAAATTGTTTCACTCACTGATTTCCACAGACAGTTGGAAGAAAATGTTGTAATTCTTATGTGATTGTTTTTATTCTGGTCCTTTCCATTGGAAATGTTACAGCCCTGAATCCATAAAATTTCATCTCAGATTACTATGAAATGTGCTCTGTCGTCTTGATACTTCTTAAAGAGTACCCTGTGCATCACACTCTCCTTCGAATAACAGGCCTAGGCTTCAGAGATAAAAAAAATTCCATTAAAAAATGACTGTTCACTTTTTTTCTGTATCCTGTCATTAATTTAGGTTACTATCCATCATCAGCAACTGCTGAGTATACAGAGGAGAGCATGGTAGAGGACCAGGACTACCTGGGGAGACTATGCGTGGAATGGGAGAGGAGTATGGGGCCGGTAGATGGGAAGGAAGATGGAGTCAGGAGAGCAGTAGTAAGGACAGGTAAGGATGGGACTATTTGAAGAGTGAGAAAGGGGTATGGGATCGGGGGAAAGATTGGGAAGAAGGGATGATTATAACTTGCCAAGTTTTCCTCTAAAATTTTCCTTAAAACAAGTCTGTACTAGTTTGGCCAGGAGGGATTAGACCACCCAGCGTTGTCACTGACAGGTGGCTATCTCATCAACTCAGCTCTCAATTAACATAAAAAAAGAGGATCATGGGGGACCAACAGGCACCGCTTAGGCATTGATTTCGATATAGAGGGAGCAAGTAGCTACAGGTAGTACAGTGGGGCTTTAACTCATATTTCTTCATCTTTCTCTTATCAGTTTTAGCCTAAACATGCACAATATCTAGTATATATTTAAAGTAGATTTGAATTACTTTTAGTAATTCCATTCTGAGGACCGGTAAAACAATTTGTTCATAATTAACCGAACTTAATATCATTGAATACTACGGAAGAGTTATCTCAGGCAGGAGTCTATTAAAAATATATGTTACATGATAAATGAATATAAAATCCTATGTCATGCTACGTTATTCTTTCTTCTGATTTCTTATCAGCTGTGGTTCTCGGTAAGACTGGAGGTGCCATGAGCCAGATGAAGTGGCCATTCTACTTTGGCGTTGGAGGCATCATCGGCTCCGGCCAGCAATACTTCCCGTGGATCCACATCGACGACATCGCAGGCATCTTCGTGCATGCCATTGAGAACGAGAGCATCAGCGGGGTGCTCAACGGGATCGCCCCCAACCCCGTCACAAACCATGGCTTCACCAAGGCCTTGGGCGCCGCCATGTGGAGGCCGACCCTCTTCCCGTTGCCGGGGTTCGTTGTGAAGGGTATATTCGGAGACGAGAGGGCGGTGATGCTTCTGGAGGGTCAGAAGGTGTTGCCGAAGCGGACTCTGGAGAGCGGGTTCAACTTCAGGTACCCGGACATAAACTCGGCTCTCAAAGAGGTGGTCTCATGAGGTTACGATCAACTCGTCTTATGAACCTTTCAAGATTCTATTATTGATCAAGCTCCCTCTTTTATCTGTCAGAGACTGGTAATGAAATAGTAAGAGATTGTTTTCTGAGCTGTGAGAAGTGGTACCAGTTCAGGTACTCGGACGTAAACTATGCTTTCATGAGGATGATCAACTTATGTGCCTTTCAGGTGCTCTTGATAACTCTCATTCATCAAGAACTAGCTGTTGTATTGTAGTTTGTGAGAATGGGTACCTGTTCAGGTAATCAGATTTAAATTTTTCTCTTAAAGAGGTTGTTCACGAGTCTACATTCAACTATTTTTGTGTAACCCTTTAGTTTTTTGGCAGGGGGGGGGGGGAGGGTCTTGACCAGAGTTCCCCACTCTTTTACCAAAGGCCTGTTATGGATATAGAAGAAATTGTTTTCTAGGCTGTGATAATGAGTGCAGGTTCAGGTACTCGTGATTGACTCATTATGAACCTTTCAGATGCTCTTAATTTTGTAATTGTTCTCCAGGCTGTGAAGAGACATTCTAATCATGACATGAGCCACATTATGCATAGATCATTATTTTGCGTATGTGTCACAAGTCTTAAAACTTTGTAGATGATACACATCCCACCACCCCCACATGCACAAAACAAACGGGTAATATGTGATGTAGGAGAATTACAACTTACATTGCTATCTTTGTAAGGGGTAGGGGATGTTGAACCACATTTTCATTCTCGGTCATATGTGCTATATCTTTTTGTACCTGGTATTCCTAAAGTGTGTGAAAATGGCCCACATTTATCTCTATAAATATGCCATATATATATTGTTTACTTTTTTGTGTCTGTATTAATTAAAAGTGATGAAAATCATACTTGTAAACATGTGTTGTTTAGTTGTCTATGTCCTACTTCTGCCCATCATATTCAGGGAAATCTTGTTGAAACTAATTTCACGAGCCTAAGCAATTTATATGGTAGAAGTGAAATGATTGATGAATACATTGGGATCTAGTAATAAACCGATTCAGACAATATCTGCCCAACAAACGTAGAAAAGATGAGTTAGAAGCAAAGGAACATAAGGAAATTGACATATTGTCCCAATTACATGCTAAACACTTCAATAGTCCCAAGCGTGCAAACTTTTTCCTTTTCTCCTTACATTCAAACCAACTTGATTGCAGACAGAGAAGTTCACAAAATACTCTACAACAATGATTCTCTTTCATACCACTTTAATTTTATTTACAAATGTTTATTTTGTACTCATTTTCTTTTACATTTTTCACACTAAATTCTTGATTTTATCAATGTGTACACAATTAGTTTTACATGTACATGTATTTATAAAGCAAGTACTTCAATAATTCAATCACATATCTTCAATGTTCTCCTCCTTTCAACATATATTGTATCTTCTTTTGTAATAACGATGCTCTACAGGAACCATCATCCCACTTTCAGTTCTTTTTTTTTTCCAACAAAAGTTATCCACATTTATTGTGAGTTTCTACGGTGGCTGCTACGATAATGCTACAAGATCTACCGATTGCATGATGAAATACGAGGTCATGTTTGTTTTCTTTTAGGTGTTGTAAGCAATGATGATTTCCTGGACAAGCCAAGATTTCCCTGGGGTTGTGAGTGGAATACCTTTTGAACATATCGTCTGTTTTGAGCCAGAAGGGCGTCGACTCCTATCCATCATCATCACAGAGTTAACGCCCTTCTTACTACAAATGGATGATACATCTTAATTTTAAGATCGGATTCAGTTGGCAGCCTAATACGGGTCTTAATAACCAAGCATTTACAGACTATTGCTGTGATCTACCCAATTATGAATGCAAAAGTTGTGCAGTGGCTGAAAATATCTTTTGTGTACAGCACCATGAATATCTTCATTGACCTACCGTTCTGCTCAGTTGCAGAATAAAGTCACACTCCACTCCTCTAAGTAGCGTCAAAGAGTGACATTATGATGATGAGTAAAATAAACATGGCTGGTTTACATTTTGAAACACTGGACTAACATGACATGGTGTTAACAAATGATTCAGGACCACAACTCGTACTATTATATTTTAACGTGCTCATTGGATGCCCTGGTGCTCACAAAAGCTGCTAGTTTGTGCCCCACTCACACACTATTATTTTAACTGAGATACATCACACCAAAGTTAAACATTTAATTTGGCAACTAGAAGTGATTCTAATGGTTACACTTGTGAATACACTATTACTATTGTATAGCAGCTTGATTGACGAGTGCAGGTGCTACATCATGATGTGAACAGTACATTCAACTCTTTGTAATTCAGGCCAGCATTATAAGGGGAGAGAGTGTACAGGTTTATGGATTATTCCTAAACTAATTGAGAGCCAGAGCGGTATTCACTCGTATTTTTTAACACAGACTTAATGCCCATCTGATTCTCAAGAGAGGGGGCGTCTTGGGATCTTATGTACTTTCTTCACTCTGAGTAGGGTTACCCACTATGAATATGACTGACAAAGAAAGCGGACAAAATATACAGTTCCTCAAGTAGACAAAGGAACATCCCTTCACTGCTATTATGTAAATAGGTGAATATGCATGTGACACCTGTCCTACACATTTTTACACAACAGCAGTGAAGGGATGTTCCTTTGTCTACCTGAGGAACTGTATATTTTGTCCGCTTTCTTTGTCAGTCATATTCATAGTGACCGGTAGTCTAACATGCCCTTGTTTACTCTGCCCACTGATGGCAACAAGGCCGTTACAGCCAACTATTGTCAATGGCAGTTACTACCTTATTGCACAGAGCTAACAAATTTCAAATTGACAGAACTCATATGATTCATGGTACAAGAGTATGATTATGAAATAATGAATCTTAGCCACTAGAAAACCACTTAAAAAGAGATTGGAACTTAAGGGAAACCCAATGAAGCATTGAAGATTTTGTTGTTGTAATTGATAAGTAGAAAAGCATGTCATTCTTGTCCAGCCAATCACACTATGAAATTGCTTCCAAACACGACTGTTAAAGCAGGAATGCATTCACATACATCTGGGGAGATAGAAACAATATTAGTTGGCAACTTTGTTCAGAAAGACAAGCATTTCTAGCCGTAAATGACACATTTCTAAATGATAAATTGAGTATCGAGCATATATAACTTGTCAATCTAACTTGTTTTAAATTTTGTGACCTTGGGCAAATAAGACAATAATTAATGTAATCACTATTGCTTTACAAATCACCAACATAGAAACTTTAAAGTTGTGAGAGCATGAGTCGACTGCAATGAGACAAGGACACATAATTTGTAATCTGTTTACAAATTTCCATGCACATGTACTAGTGAACAACATTCTTATATTTTATGCATCTCATGCATGCCTGAAATTGTAGTGAAAATTTGTAGGGAAAGTGGACAGGGTAAAAAAGAAAAACTTTGTCAAAGTGGAAATAGTAATCAAGACGAGACAATAAAAACAACAGCTTGTGTAATGTTAAGTACTAAATTACTTGAGAGAGAAAGAAATGACCTTTGAGCATTCAAATTTTATTAATTTGTGTATTCTTTAAATCATTGTGCATCAAAATGATAACACTTCTGAGATAAGAGTAATTTTCTTCAAAAGAAACCAAACAGCCCCCCCCCCCCCCCCACCAAACTACTTCTTTGAGGCACTAATATCTATTCTCTATAAGAATTACCATTAACACAAATGGACATGACAAAATAATCAAATTTTGAATAAATAAACAAATTTCAATAAACATAGCATTTGGTTCCTGTAACACGAATCCTTCCATAAGGCCCACATAAACAACTTGATAAAACAAACACTGTTTATTTCAATAATAATTCATAAGTTTCTCATCTTTACAAGAATCGCGATAGACATAATCTCTATATAAAACAGTCTAGAAATGGAATAGTTTAAAATCTACAAGTGAATACAAAAGAAGTAACGCACAATAACATTTCATGTCAGAAAGTACATATTCTTAGAACAGACCAAAGAGATGAACTTCATAATGGAGAATGGGGAGAGAAATTGCTGGTTTTACACCAACTAGTGCTTGGTTCATTTCCCCAACTGTATTTTCTGACATAAAATAGATATATCTTACTAAAAGAAAAAGATAAACATACAAATACTGAGCACAGACATAAAGATACACAATGAACAATAGAAGATTAATACGGTTAAGAAAAAAAGATTGTTTACACCTGAACAGTAATGATATTACTTGCCAATACTTCAGACAACTATTCTCTCAATTCAAGGTTACATTTTTTAAGTTACGCATATTGTGGCAGAAATATTTAAAGAGCACTACTTAGTGATACAATAATATTATACTAAAGACGGATCAGCATGTTAAGGAATGTCGTAAAGATGGCTCAACAGACTTGATTCTCTTTATTTCTTTATTCTACAATCAATTAGGAATATCTGGCCCTTTTCATAACCACAACATTGCAAAGCAATTTGTCATATAGTAATTTCAACATATAAGGGGTTTTCCCCCTTGGAAGCTAAATAAGTACTGGCTGTTAACTAGGGTGGTTGAGCTCCATTTATATGAATGTTTTGGCAAACAAAACTTTACTAAAGGAATTTAATTTGTTGTCCTTTCAGTATACCTCTAAATGTTCATTAGATGCAATAAGATAAGTTAAAGCTCTTAGCAAAGCCTTTGTTGAGGACAGATTCATGATGCGAAAGGAAGATTCTGTAAATATCAAATGGGACATGAGAACCCTTCTAGTAACTGCCTGGCCTGTACATCCTATCAATGAAAAAACTATAGAGTGGTCATTCTGTAAGTGACACACAAAGAAACTCTAGTCATTGGTGATATTGAGTGATTTTCATTTGGGGGTATAATAAAACATAACACTAAAAGATTTTACAGGACCCATTTCAAGACATCGCTCCAAAACAACATTTTAAACTCTGCATTAGACGTCCAAGGAAAGAAAAATTTAAGTACCGATCATTAGGCCAATTTTAGGGGATTGCAAGCAATTAATTGCACAGTATACATGAAAAGAGAGACAGAGAGAGAGAGAGAACAATCACAACCACACATATCACTTAATGATAAGTGTGATAATTGGGAATACAAACCGAGTATGTTGCCTGTAAATTTTCGACTCCCAATCCCGGTTATTGTCAATAACACTGGCAGACAGGCTTCCGATCTCACTTGGATCAGATCACTCACGAGTACTGATGCAAAATGGAAATTATAATATCTGCACATCAGGATAAATTCAGAAAAGACTGGCCCCAAGGGAAACAAAATATGCAAGAAATATTGCAGTGTCAATAGTCATTCTGAAAGATATGTTGATCGCAGTGTCTTAACATTAACTTTTGATTAATTGAAAACTGGCAATTGATTTCAAGTTCAAGTCCATATAATAAATCCTAACATGTACACCTGGGTTGAGAGAAACAAAGACAGATGAAATGCCTCGTTTCATAAAATGCAAAATAGGCAACGATTTAAACTGCTCTGAACGTCATGATTCAAAGTCAGGAAACTGACTGTAATCCTGTCGTATTTGACCAAGAAAAAAATCGCTATTTCTAATGACATCCGAAAATAGTTGTTACCAATAACATTACCCTTAACGACCAAGAACAATTATCACTATTACTTTTGGCAACATAGAACAGTTGCCACTATTTCTATTGGCATTCATGGGAAATTCAGAAAAAAGCTAATGATCTGTGGGTCATGAACATTACCAATACATGTATACCTGCATCAATATTTTTGTCATAGACTTCTCCTGGTCCAAGAGCATATATATATATATATTCTGATGTTTTTTACTCTTCAAACCACACGATAATGGAGAATATTGCTACGTGCAGCACATAATTGACGGTATGCATATAATTGTGGTTTATAAATGAGCGTGTCATGCAATGCAATACATATACACTCCAATAATCACCTCATCTCACTACGATTATACAGTCTACACCCACAGTAAAATTTGAAATTCACCAAATCTGGCCACATCAAATTTCAAATGGAAGATGTTGGTTTGTGTAGAGTAGGCAGTGGTTTTGACAAACTTTAAAGGAGTCACCTAGAGGGCAATTTCAATAACCTAGGATATTTTTCAAGCAAATGTACACATGACCATTGACTATTGGGAGGATCGGGCACCTTTGAATGTTTTTAACAGATAAATGGCGCCTTACAAGTGCTGTGGATCATCATCATCATATTGCCTATAGAAATTCTGCATGCATCTGGTATTGTTCCTACATTTCAAAAGGTCGTGTACAAGGTTATTGGAATTTCCTAGTGCTGTATTTTGACACTTGATTGGTGCTAGTGTTGAAATCGAATCTTTCCAATATGCGTCATATCCGTCATTCTCCACAAGCAAAGGTATAAATGCATGTATTAATGTCTTTTCGGGTTAGCAAAGCTTGCTCAGAAGGGAGTATACACACTTTAGAATCCACTATAAGTTCTTGCAGTAGCAAATTATTGATTCAAACTTGTGAATAATGATGTAAGAGCTCTTCTTACTGCTCTCTATTTATTCTGTAACTTTTCCCTTGTACAGCTAAAACTTCACACATTGGGCTCAGATAATATTGCTTGGAATATGCAATATTATCTTTCTCTCCCACACTCATACTCTCTCTCTTTCTCTCTCGCACCCTCTCTCTCTCTCTCTCTTTCTCTCTCACTATCTCTCTCTCTATCTATATATCTATCTCTCGCAGTATGTATCTCTTTCTCTCTCTTACTTGTCTTCCTCTCCTGTTTAGAATAGGCTAATAATACCTATTAAAGAGTGGGAAGGTTCCTTCGTCCCCCTTAGTCAATCAATTATCTATACTCTCTAGCATTTAGTTCTAATTTCGTGCTACATTGAGTGTATATAAAGTGATCTTACTTTCTCTGCGATGTCCAAAGGCTTATCCCCTTTTGAGTTCATCACATCAAGAAATCTTCATTGCAAAAGAATCATTAGCATAATAAAAAAAGAATTCATCTTTTCTCTCTAGATATAGTAGATTCAACATATACATACACGATAACATAACAAAAAAGGGGGGAGGATGAAGAATAATTTTGACAGTGAAAGGTGCGTTGAGAATGAATGCCACTATCACGTGAACAGGTTGGTGGGCATGTTGGCGGCCTCGCCCGTATCGCTAACAGGTACTCCATCGATGCTGAAGGAAAGCTTGTACTTCATGCGCAGGACTGCGCCGGGGGACCTGTTGACGACCTTTATCGTTTGGGTGACGAAACCAGAGTTGTTAGGGGGGACAAGATCCCCAGATGGGGGCAGCATCACGAGCTCAAATGTCTGTTGGAGGAAAAGAAGAGAGGGAAGTTTTCATGAAAGTTATTCATAAGATACAAGTTCATTTACTCAAAAGTTGAGAAGTTTCACATCAGTTTCAACTATTTTCTTACTACAAGCATTCGATTTCAGATCCTCCATATTATCTACAAGTATTTTTTAAAATTCTTCCAAACTATGTAACAATACTAGAAATATATGTATACTCAAATTTTATGAAAATAATAAAAGAGGCATCATCTACTGCTTTTAGAAGTGATACCATAAAACAATATAGCATATCCAGGCATTCAATATCAAATCAAACTTTGAGATTGAATGCTTAGACAACAAGGCTTTTGCATAGACTGATTATTTTAACAAAACTGATTACTGTTTGGTTTGTTTTTGGTTTAAGAAATATTCATATGTGAAATTTATACTTGATAGTGAATACAAAATACGGTCTTGATCAAACCCGAATTATCTCTAAATTCAACATATCTTTTTTACTTCACACGTTTTAGAATGTGATCCTCATTGTTTTCTTACTGCCCAGATCCCTCCAAGTGCCTTTTGCAACTGAACTAAGTTACCTTTGGTATAGCAGCTTGGAACAAGAAGGCATTAAAGGGAGTGGCGGTGCTGTTGGTTGCTTTAAGGTTGATGTTGACTGCCCCGGACACAGCATCCTTCTCAAAAGAAAACTCCACCTTCATTCCGCGACTTTCCACTGCCGTTACTGTGGGGAACGACGACCCTACAAACAAAGCAAGTAAATAATCAATAGAAGCAATAAGAAACATACATGTTTTTCATTTTAATAGCCATCTCTATTAATGGTAATTATAAACACATGATATATTTGGTTAGTGTTACCCAATTGCTTAGAAAGAAAGCATGTGTGTCCTTGAAAGTTAGCAACCAGAGGACCTACAGCTTCAAGTGATCTCTGAGGGACTTACCAAAAGGGTACTAGCACACCTTGGTTTCAAACCTGTGATCTCCCAGCTATGAGACTATGGTCTACCATTGTGTAAGTAATATAATATCATATGCTGAAAGCTTGAAAGGCATCAAACTACTTTAATCATAGTGTTAACACCCTTCTGGCTCTACACAGATGATATGATCTCAAGCAATAACATTTCATTTTTCACGTTGCACATATTTCCATATGGCCAAAAATATTGAAGAAGAGAAGACTTACAAAAACTTTTCTTCAGTCTATAATTACTGAATGATATTAACAATTCCATACTGCAATATTGTCACACTTCAACAATTTTAACAACAGGGACCTGTTTCACAAAGCCTTCTTTGAATGACAGATGACAAAAATCAGTGACAAATCTGCTGATAACCAATGAGAAGCAAGGATTTGTTACTGATGACAAGTTTTGTGAAATGGGGCCTGATCTACATATCCATCTCCAAGCTCTTACCACCAATATTATTAACAGGACCACCTAGAAGACTATTCATGCCTAGCGCTGGGGGCACCGAACCCGGAGGAGGCACAGTCTGCATGGAACCCAGGCCATCCATGAGATTCATGACGGGGTTAGGCGTGGGCTGGACGGGGGGAGGTGCCGAGGAGGGAGCAGGAGCGCTGAGGTCCAGACCCCCTAGGAGATCCAGGAGACCGTCTGTGTTGTTACCGACGGGTTCTAGCGGCTTGGCGGGCTGCTGCTGGGGCAGGGAGTTTGTGATGATGGGCGAGCTGGGGCCGCCTCCTAATAGGTCTACTAGACTTGAACCCTGTAGAGGATAGGAGGAAAATGTTGCAGAGAGGATGAGTGAAGTGAAGTGTGAGAAGTTGAACTACATGTACAGTGCTCTTTATGAGACCAAGGCAATTCTGGAACTCATGATTAGAATGACTGTGATTTCCAAACTGTGACGAAGGTTACATGAATGTAAGGTTGTTCTTTGTGACAGAAAAAAATTATAAGCTGCACATTTCTCATCCATATGTGTGTATGTCATTTCGAAGGTACAATGCAAATTCAGGAGAAAACTTGCTATTTAGAAAACTAGTAGTCCCTCAAAAACAAAGAAAAAACACCCCCAAAAAAGATTTTTTGTTATGTTTTGTTTTGTTTTTGTTTTTAATTTTTTTTATTTACAAATCCTGAATTGCATTTTAAAACAAAACACTTGCTACCAAGGAGAAAAGACTCAAAATGCAATGTATTTAAACCACTTACTACTTCAAGTCCTAGATTGGCTTTTAGCCAGAAAAATAATAATCATAGGACATTTTAGAGCTCCTTGAGAAACAATTACAAGAGTATATCATAATAGGGATGGGATAGTGATACCTCATCATGTGATGGCGCTAGGCTAGGTCCTGTCCTGTCTACCTGCTCATCTTCCAACATTTCACCATTGTTCTGTGTTTGGCCTTCTCTCTTCTCTCTGTTCATAGGTGGCATTCTTTCTAATAATGGCCCTCTGAAAATCAAAGACAAACACGAGTTAATACATGTTCAAGTCATTTGATTTATCAACAATACTATAAAATACAAACATACCCTCTAGGGGTCAATAGCACTATTCAAGGTCTTATAAACTGAAACCCACTTCTAGGACAATTCCTACATACTCGAGTAGGAAATATATTTAAAAAAATCCTTTTTAATTAAGTTTGATTTTGGTATATCATGAGAGTTCCTTGAGACCACAACCACAAGTTATTTGCTGCTTAGTATTAAATGGGTGAAACTAGCCACTTTAAAATGGTTTCACTTTGTACTCACGCTATATGTTTGTAAGATTTAGTGAGTGACATGAATTCTACTGATCTCTGTTGTAGCTCCATATCCAACGACCGTGTGTAGGGTTTGACTATCTTCTCTATTCTCCTGTGAACAAAAAGAGAAAGCGAAAGAGAGATACAGATAGAGGAAAGGTATGAGAAATCAATTTTTAAAAAAGTTTGAAACATTTGGAAATTATGGGATATGATTGGTAGAAATCAAGAAACAAACATATAGGAAATTTAAAGAAAGAGCATAGCACCTGCAACATTTATGATAGCTTCTTAAACAATTTTAACAAATCAGAATATTTGGATTTCTATTTGTTTTTACTAAACTGGTAAAAAGATTTTCGTTCTTCTTTCTTTTTTTGTTGTAAATAACGAGCTATTCTGATTTGTACACTGGTAGGAATGATGCAACGTTTTAAAATCCTACAACATTTTAATCACTTCTATTCATTGGTGATTTGCAATAAATAACTTACATTGCAAATCCTTTAAAACTGATGTAAATTAAACAGAAAACATCCATAACTGGTGAAGTTATTTTTTTTTATTTCTGAAGCTTACTCATTTGTTTCTGAGAAGCGGACACTGAGTTTAAGGATGGCCAGGAGGATGTATTCCTTGGTGATTTGTGATGACGTCGTCGTCTGGATCATCGACTCTAATAAATCCAGGACATCATCTTCTGATACCTGTACAATACAGAAAGGGGTGTAAGTAAAGTTTTAATCCCTCTTCCTCATCAAAGCATGAAGACATGATGATGTTGGGTTAAATAATCTTTATTGTACATATCATGCTAATCAATCAATAAATCAGAAGAGTATTCATGCAAATTACACATTACCGAACACACCATGCTCATCACTACAAGTCATGTATTACAAAGAATTTGATTTCATACAATGTGATCAAAACCAGAATATATAAATCATAGTCCTTTTATAACAAAAGGGAATTTAAAGATTTCTCACTGCTATTTCTTTTCTTTTCTAAAACATTTTGTCATGTATTAAGTACTTTCTCATTAGCCAATTGGACTGCATATTTCCATGTAATATCTAAAAAAAAATAAGTTAGAACCCCTATGCTAGCAATGCTACCATGTGTAATAAGCCCAGAGATAGTTTATTCATTCCAGTCACTCAAGTTTAAAAGAAAAATAGAGTTATACATTTAAAAGTCACAATATTTTATAAATTGGTAAAATCAAAATGAAAGGGCACTCAAAATGGATGGATGAAAATACTGCAATAACGTCACCAAAAGAAATGTGTTTTTATCATTTCTTCCAGTCATAATTATGCATGAAAATTAAACAACACACTAACACACTCAAAGAGATCACCATTTAATTGGTGCATGGCAATATATTAAAACTACAATCAAGGTTTTCATTAATCAACATGCTGTTTTACACTCAGGCAGTACTTTGAAATGTGCAGACACGCTTTATAATACAATAACTTATCAAAGGGATGTTCATACACGACTTGAGGCAAAGAGAAAAAAAGGGAAAGTCTCTCAATTTCAACTACAGCAATCCATTTCAAAAGATGGAGAGAAAAAAGGGGCTTATAACTTCCAAAAGTTATTTTAAGATCAGTCTTTCAATACAAAATTACTATAAATGTGAAAGTCTATAATCCAACTCGATATATACCCTTAAATAATGCCAATATTTCATATTTTTAAAACAATTTGTTCTGGAAATACCTACAAAATCCCCACACTGACAATACCATCGGTAGAAAAACCAGAAGCATTCATGAATTAAAATATTATTAGGGTTAAAGACAGGCTTTTGTGATAACACATTTAAATGAAATAGGATAAAAAATGAAGAAAATTATGATTTGGTAGTAGGACTCTGATAATCAAACAGTGACATATAAACACCATGCCTTAATATCAAAGGACTACTTCCCAAATCGGTGCCTAAATCCATCATGGCCTCATAGGGGGAAATAAGTATGTGCCGTGAGAAAAGAAATTGATAATAGGGTTAACTACCAACTTGTCTGATTTGTGAGAAAAAAACCCAACAATATTAATGAATACCATTTTAAAAAGTGCAAAAATTACTACTTTTTCTAGTAATATATTTGTTAATAAAGTTCAGACAAGTCTGCTGAGGGGTGCAGTATAAATATTTTATGGGACTACATGGCATAGGAAACGGGGTGAATAATGATTAGTTGGTTAGAAATGTTTTACAGTTAATACTACTATATATGCATTACAACAATCGGCACTTGATTTGAAAGTTGACAATGCACAATATTATCAAATCAGTTCTAAAGGCTAGCTTGCCAAGGTATTTCCAGTTATAAAGGAGATGACCCTTGCCTAGAAAGATCTATGCACAGCAAAAGCATGTTACAAGTTGAAGCATAGCGAGTAGAGTAGAAATAGTTAAATCACCAGAAGTTACGCTCATTCATAGGTGAAATTCAGGGAGTATCACAATAGTTCCTCTCCACAGAGATTGTGTGTGCGAGGGGACTATTCAAAGCTACACATGCATATAAATTGACCTTTAACCCTTCGCTTGTGTGTCACAACTATCTCTGTCAATGTTGTACGAGTGGGGGAGTTATAGATGCCCTCTAAAAGGATCAAACCATCACCAAGTCTGAATCCTCCTAAGCCCTTGAGCAAGAAGGTTGGATAACAGTGTTCTAATTTCTGACGTACCTGAACTCTACAAGAGGGGTTGTGGCGGCAGTTATAAAGGCTTTCAACTTAACTGTTTTCAGCCTGCATTTTACAGTTTCATAAAAATGTAGGAAAGTAATCTAAAACTATCTGTGGCTAGAAGAGGAATATCTAAACTCTAAAAGAAGGAAAGTTTAAGGATTAAAGTAAGTTGAGATTTTTTTCTTCTTGCCTATAAAGCAATGTGCAAACACAAGTGACATCCAATGGCTATTTGGGACCTGGATTAAAAGCAATAATGTTAATAAGCCAGCGGTTTTCAGCTCAACCATGTTAGACCTTCACCCTAACTACCAGTAACTGAACAACATGTGGTAACTTTTACACAAAGATAGTCTAAGAGGATAAGGGAGGCATTTCACAAATGACAGTTTTTGTTATAAGCTACTGAAATCCTTGCTTCTGATTGGTTATCAGCAGATTTGTCACTGGTTTTTGTTATTTGTCATTGAAAAGGGCTTTGTGAAACAGGCCCCAGGGTTAGTTTGGGAGTTTTTTCTAGTCTCTGGGGTAGTCAATGTGCCTGTACACCTCCAATGGCTCTGTGAGGCCTTGATTAAAAGCAACAATGTTAATAAGCCAGCAGTTTTCAGCTCAACAATGTTAGACCTCCACCCCTAACTAACATTAACTGAACACAACAGGTGGTAATTCCGACACAAGGAGAAATCTAAGAGGATCAGGGTTAGTTTGGGAGTGTTTTCTAGTCTCTGGGGTAGTCAATGTGCCTACACACCTCCAATGGGTCTGTGAGGCCTGGATCATAGGACGGTGCTTTGAGGTGGTCAACGCTGAGCTCTGATAGGTAGAAGGTACGTACCTGGATGGGCTCCTCCTCGTCTACCACGCCCTGTACTAGCAGGTCCCCATACTCTCCAACGCACCATGCCGACACCTGGGCCAGCGGTTGCTGTATGTAGGGAAGAGAACAAGGGGTGTTATTAATGAATATGAGCTACAGCAGATCAGTGTACAGATAAACATATCGTAGCAGTACCTCTATATAAAGTCCACCTGCGTACTATCTATATATTGTCTTCCAGATGGAAGAAACGTATGTAGTGCAACCTGTCTAGAAAGGCCATCTGTTGTCTACAGCGGCCACTTTTTTTTTGTTTCCCTTAGGTGGCCTTATTTGACTGTACATCCAAAGCAGTGTTGCACGATGTGCTGTGCAGGCACTAGAGCCGTGGGATACTGCATGAAACTTGAAAGACAGCAATCAGCAATATACCAATAAAATAGAATGTACAAAGAAAGGCCTACATGGGCTCTTTAAGCTTCCTTAGGGAACATCAACAAAAAGCTGAATAAATTGATAAAATAGTTAAAAATCAATTTACTGAAAATTATGATAAAAAACTCCAGATTTAGCTATCTTCTAGGACAGTAGTCAACCCAAATAATAATTTAGATTGACTAATGTTTTATCTTATTACTCTCTAGCTAAAAACATAACAAAATCAGTTCATCTTTACCAAATTTGTCATAGAGAAAGAAATAACAGAAAGCAAATTAAGATCTGTGTTCAAAAGAGGAATGCAACATCAATTCACAAATGCTGTAAAATTTGTGGTACATGTTTTATGCATCCCCCGAAAGCATTTTGCACATAGTGAATGGAAACGGAATAGGTGAACAGGCACCACAAAACCACTAAAGAGTTGAATGGTATAATTTACAGGTGAACAAAATAATTTGTAATGGGGCACTGAACAAAGATGTGTGCTTTAAATTTGATTACGTTACAAAAATGGTCTATTAGACCAACTAAACAAAACAAAAGTATGATCTCTGGGATTTTTTGGTGGTTCATGGGTGCCTGGTCAGTGGTCACATTTATAAGTGAAAATAACTCATATTCTCATAATTGTCCTGTCTTTTGTTAAATCAAAATGCTGGTTAACTTATTTGAACAGTGCAGATGTGATTTTCATATTGTGATCTAAAAATTATGCTACTCAGACTCATCCAATTCTATGGATTCATTCTTCCTTGTACATGAACATGAACTAATATTTTCACAATGATAATCCACATGGTTTGTGTCATTAATAATTTTTG
The DNA here is from genome assembly GCF_000002235.5 of Strongylocentrotus purpuratus. Taxonomy (NCBI): domain Eukaryota; kingdom Metazoa; phylum Echinodermata; class Echinoidea; order Camarodonta; family Strongylocentrotidae; genus Strongylocentrotus; species Strongylocentrotus purpuratus. Next base: position 26,293,742 of record NW_022145614.1, read on the forward strand.
CATAATTTTAAACAATAATTTGCAATATTGCAACATTGTAAATTTGCATAGAATAATCTATGCATGAAGAAAGGAAACAATAAATTCAAGCATTTTGTGCACTTGCTCCCTAAGGCCTACATGTAGTTCAGATATGACACTATGATGATGTAACGTGTTGTATGCGTCTCATTTCTGTATCTTATAACACAGAGCTCGGTGACCTTTGTTAACCCGAGGCAGTTTACCGGGTCATATCTGAATGAGCCTTTATACTATTTAAAGTAAGGATAAGCACTCAGAATACATCAGTTTTCATGCAAAATTAATATTGTATTCCCTTCCATCAAAGAGAAAAACATATGCAAACAAACGGGTAAAGACCATGCTAAAATCATAAATTGAACTGAAATCATAAAAGAATACATCAGTTTATAGACAAAGAGTATTAGTACAAAATAAAACATACATAGAAACAAAAAGCAGATGTAAATCCCTCATGTACTGTACACATGTAGATAGCTAAATACAGGTAACACATACATGTAATTTTGTTGTGACATGTCCTTGGTTATTCTTAATCCAATGGAAGAATTTCTTTTGAGACAGATGATCGATAAAGTTCAACTCATTTTAATTCAATATTCCTAACATTCAAATATTTTCTTTCGCATTCATTGGAGTAATCATTCAAACCTTTGGTTATCATTGACTTACTTGATTTGACATTAAATCATAGGAGTCTCATTATAAAGATTAGATATTGCTGATATACGGCAAGTTAATTGAGAAACTAAATCATGAAGATGAAAAATTAGCTGGCAATTTGGTTATATATTTGCAGAGGAAAAAAAGTACTATGCATAGTCTGATTTAATTTAGTCTGACACTTCAATATGTAAAACTTGTATCCAGCCATGAGCATATCAGATCGATTCAATATCAATAAATCAATATTAGTTTTAAATAAAATCTTTAATGTATGTGTGTAAATTATTTTATACATATATATCTCAAATCAAGTCCATTTGGGAACAATTTTTCGCCGGTTTTAGTTAGCATTGGGTTAGTAAGCTGGTCAATAGCAAGCATGAACTTGTTATTCCATGCGGCTTTCAGACTCTGTCCTACATGCATCCCGAGCCAGTACTCACGCTATGGACCTCTCGGTATGGTTTTAAGCTAACTCCAGGACAACTCCAATGCTGTAGACCTTCGGCGCAAGAGTCGCGCCCGGACTGAAAGCATATTGTATCACAACTTACATGAAATGTACTACAAACATACATGAAATGTACTCGAAACGTACATGAAATGTACTCGAAACATACATGAAACTAACAACAGTATGGTATGGCACTTAAGCTAGCATGCCATAAAATAAGCAACATATCCTTTTTGTTTACATCTCTGTATAATGTTGCATTACTGATGTACTGCTGAAAGTTCACTAAACAATTCATTACGGTACATGCTTTCCAAACCCCTCTCCGCACAAGTAACAAACGGCAACAACTCTTGATTGCTTCATGATATAACTACATCCTTGTTTCTTGCCAATAAGCCTAATTGCTTTCTTTCCCTCCCAAAAATTTTCAGACAGTAGCATACAATGATATTCATCATGAGCGGCAGCTTAAACAGAAGCAACTCTATACTTTGGGGTTTGGGTAGGTTATTCAGGTCATTTTCATGCAATACATGTAGGATTTTTTGTTCTCATTCTCTGCAAATTTTCACAAATAGCTGACAGCAGGAACAATCATCAATATCATTTTTGAAAGTACAGTATTTAGAAACGAACGTGGAACTTTGTCAGGCATATGAAATAAGCATTAGATATTGGTCAGCAGTGTTATTTTCAGGATATCATCATCGTAGTGTGTTACCACATCATTTTTCACCATGCTGTCATTTAATTTTAGTTTAAATATGTAACTCATCGTTTCCGTAAGAGTGATCAAAATTTTCAATTGGGATAGAGTAATAATAGTTTATCCTTTACACTTAGCGATACTGTCTTGACCAATATGAAAGGAAATGAAAAAATTGGAATTAAAAACACAAAGGGATTTAAACATAAGGGACTAGACAATATACTTTGGTAAAAATGCTATTTATTGATTAATTTATTTGTTTTAATTAATATTGTCTATGGAAAGCAAGTTTTATCTAGTCCCACATGTTGAAATCCTTGCTATCCCTTTGGTGTAGTGGTTCAGAATAACTCAGTACAGGATTGCCACAGAAAGCCTGGTTTGAATGAAAGGTTCAGATTTTCCTGAGGGTCCAGAGTGACAATTTTGGGAGTCGGTGTGAACTATGCACCCATTTATATTTGAAAATGTAGGGTTTCCGTGTGCAATAGGCTCCTGTCTGTATGTCCTAGGACTCTGTTAGCATTGAGTCCCGGAAAGTTGTCCAAGTCAACTGTCAATATAATACCGGGCATGGTGGCTCAGTGGTTAGAGCGCCCGCCTCATGAATGGGAGGTCGTGGGTTCAAACCCCGGCCGAGTCATACCAAAGACTTATAACAATTGGACCTCCTGCCTTCTAGCTAGGCGCTCAGCATATTAGATTAGAGAAGGATAGTAATTATGCAGGGCCCGCTGGAAGAGCAGTTTCATAACTGAAGTGGCTACCCTGGGTAAATAAAACGTTATTATTATATAGAACACTTACCTGACTGATGTCGTCTTTGACTGCCTTGTAGAGTTGCTGTACAGTGTAGGCGTGCAACGACGAGGTGTCTGAGATCATCTGAATAAGACTTGCTACCGATTCATCAGGGACGTTGTTACCAGCTGTTGAGAGGACACGCATCATGGTGTCTATGTGCCACCTCTTGTTTGGAGAGTACCTGTCAAGCACAAGGAAAAAAATAGTAATCATAATGATAATAACCTAAGCTTTTACCGCGCACTTCATCTTCAGAGACAATGTCAATGCACTATAGAAATTAGTAAAATAACTGAATTACAGATGACTACTATTAAACTCACAAACTAAAGAAATATCAAAATAAGAACAAGATTAGTCATAGCACTTTTTAACTTTCAAATAATCCTCTTCAGGCTTGTTCATACATGATGCAATAAAGCACTGTGGCAAAAAAAAAAACTACTTCACATGTACTTGAGAAAGAAAAAAAAAATCCATGCATAACAAAGGCCCCTCAGCAAACTTGCGTACCAATGTATCATAAAAGCAGTGCTCTAAACCAACTTTTTCAGAAGGGAGACTAAATTAAAATTTGAGTCTGTATACATGAGCCTCGAGGATTAAAATTGTGACATTTTGGGGGGTCTGGACTAATATTTCAAACAGCCAGGTTACACAGGTGCCCATTAGTATCAAGCACGGTAAAAAAAACACATACTAATGTAAAGCACATTTCCACTTAATTTCTTTTGCTGCACTGGTGTTTGGAGCGAGTTTGCCATATCATATGGAATTGAGGCCCAACTTCATGCTCTATCCTGACAATGACCTATACCTGCCAACCATTCACAGCCAAAATTAGCAACCTTTCACGGAAAAATTACAAAGTCTATTTTGCATACTTTTCACATAGTTTTTAAGAAAAAGAGGAGGATCTGGGGTTCATAACATTAGTTTGAAGACTTAAAGGTAGAGATCATTCCTCTGAAATTGGAATGATTGGCAGCTAGATGTGTTTATATAGACTCACCTTTCGCATGCGAGGAAGATGTTAGATGATGTGTAAGACTTGAACTCAGGGTCCGACCTGTCTAAGAAGAAGATGAGTTCCTTGACCATTGTTCTAATGTTGGATGTATTGATGAGGGCAAACGATAGCTCTACTGCTCTCCTGCAAGGTAGGAAAAAAGTTATGGTTGTCATAGGAACTGGAGATTTTAAGATTCGAGTCAATTGGTGGTATGTAGTAATAGGTGACAAGTGCTTCGACAAAACATGAATATTTTTACATCTATAGATGAGGTGCTATAATTAGGCATCAAATAGAATGCAAAGATATCTTTCATCCAAATACCCATTCACCACACCTGGATAAGATGTTCCAGATAATTCATATAAAAACTTTAAAACAAAATTATTGGAACACTTGTGATTATGTGGATTATCTGCAATATATTTGAAATACTACTCTGCCTTACAGTATTGCTTGAAATAAAGTCACACCAAGGTCTATAGGATAATGCATGCAGTTACACGTAACACAGTGTGAGACTGTCAACTTTATTCCAAGCAATACTGTAGGTGCAATACTAACAATCTCCATTTTAAAAGACAACTGAGGTTACTCCACTGCAATAGTCGGTACAGCTTCAAAGTAAAAGAACCTGCCGTTGTAACAAAACTTTCATGAATCTTACCTTTGGATAGAGACATCTGGATCTTTTAAACAGTCCACTATAGTACTTCTATGCCTCTGCACTGCATTGTTGTCTGCTTGTACTGTCTTCAATAGTGTGTTTAGGGCAACATATCTACAAACATAATCAAAAGAAAAATGAAATGCTAGGAATATCATTGGATATTTTAAAGCATATTTTATCCACCATGCAAGGTGCTCAATGTGCTCCTTTATTACCTGGGCTCTGGCTAAGCTACCAATTTCAGTGCTCACAACATCCCTTTCTGCCTGTAACCATTTGACAAAAAATGGGTGGACTTTGAGATGCAAGAACTAACAGAAGAATAACAACAATGTATGACTTTCCACAAATCAGGATTAAATCTTGAGAGCATATTTAATTATTAACCCCCAAATCATGAGCCCAGTTTAGACTTTCAGTGAATAATATATTATGTAAGAGAGAAGAATGTTCCCAGATTACCAGGTTTACATAAATAGCTTATTTGTAATCGTTCTATTCAGTGACATCAGAAAGGCAGGGAGTTTTCTTCATTCATAGGAAACAATAACCTTCAATTCTTGTTGTAGCCAAAAATTTATGTCTAAATGTTATGAAAAACAGCAGTTACAAAGTCTTTATTAACCTTTACATAAAGATCACTTTACTAATGTTCTGCTGGTTTACAAGTTCTATGCATAGTCCAAGTAATCATAATTTGTTTTCCTAAATGACATTAAAAGAATTCCGGAATATTTCAGGATGAAATAACCAAATGTTCTGGAAATATATCTATCTTGAGATCCTCTCACCTAATGTTCTTATCTGTGTTGAGGAGGAACCTTCCCAGGATATTGATGGCTAGTACCCTCAGACCGCTCTCCGACTTGATGTCCATGATGCAGAGCACCGTCTCGTAGAGGATGGCATTGCCTACGTTCTTACTCGTCTCGGTGTTAGTAGCCACCTGAGCCAGGATGTCGTTCATGGCATCGCTGTTGTCGGCGTCGTGGTGACCGAGAATCCTCAGCAACCGAAGGATCTTGACCTGTTAAAGATTAAAAGGTCAGAGGGGAAAGTTTTGGGGATCATTATCTTGCAATATGTGATAGTTACGTTTAATATTGTTGAACCAATCATCAAAGTTGTCAACTACCTAGCACACAAAACACTTTATCCTTTCTATTCTTGTACACCATCACAAAAAGGCTGGCAGCAAAAATTATATTAATAAAAACAACTGCAATCTGTGACCTATTCCTGCACATGGTATCAAGTTCCATACATATATCTCAGACAGTTTTAAAATTATCACTAATATATTTATTCTGTGTTCATATATTGACAATGCTGCATTTTATAATAATAATAATAATAATAATCCGGTTTTTTATATAGCGCTCAATACACCGATCCAACGATGTACCTAAGCGCTTTACAATACAATACATATGGAGGAATGTGTGATACCCATAGGTCGAACTCCTTGTTAACTTGGTGTCAAAAGATGCATGCATAAGACTCTAGGCCATATTGTTATGAAAGTTAGCTGTGCAACAAAAAAAAAAAGCATGTGTCCTGGAGGGAGGGAGGGAGGGGTGGATTCTGCCACCCCCCCCCCCTCCCTTTTGGGATTACGCCTTGTACCATAAAGAATGACCACTGACTGACCTGAAGGAATGGATCACTAACTCCAGAGACATCGTGTTCAGGTGAGTAGCCAGACATGACCAGGTTCTTGAGTATCCGGACAAGGTTTGGCACCAGCTGTAGACAAAATGGATGGACAACGGTCAAGAATGATAGATAAAACAATCTCTTTTAAAATTACTCCTGTCAAACACAAACATTCATGTAATTCAGCATTCATTTTCAATCTTCTACATCAAATCTTACTTCAGTCACTGATTTATTTAAATTCTTTTTGGAAACTGTCTCTGTGACATTTTTCTATAAAAACCACTAAAAAAAAAAACTTTCCCATGGACTTTGTTCTTCATCAAGACCTATTCTGATGCAAACATTAGTAAAGATCATTTCTTTCTCAAGACTGCTTTTTCTCGTTTCATTTACGATGCCTTAAAACAGATTTGTTTACTACACAAGCCTACAGGGGATGTACATGTAATTTAAAGGAAGAAGAGGGATCTGTGTTATTATGGAATTTTCTTCTCGATTTTGTTTGATGCAGAGGAGGAAATTTGTGGAGCCTAAGGTCTAAGGTAAGAAAATAATGAATTCAATGTAATCTCCCCGATGTATTTTCTCAGATCAAGAACAATTTGCAAATATCCATCAGTTCTTTGCGTCTCACACGATGTAAAAACAAAACCAGGTTTTTCCAAGTGCTCTGATATTGTGAAATTTGCAGCAATGGTTGCTTTTACACACAAGCTTCATGTACCCTTCACCATGGGCATGTGACATAATGGCTATAAACAATATACAAGCATGCAAAATCTTTTGTAGGGAAAAATTATCTGTATGAAACGCCAACACTGATATTTCCAAAAGCAGGAGTGCATGATGTTCTTTCACAGTCATTTTTTTTTTTTTTTAATTGTGCATAAAGAATTGTGCTTGCCTAATTAATGTATGGAACATTAATTGTATCACCAATTTATGATTTAAAAAAAAATATATATATATATAATGTGGTTAGATGCGCTTGAGTGGATATTTCAAATAAAATTAACAGTCTGGGCCAATAAATCATCTGTAACCATATTTTGTTCAACAGGATTATTTGAATGAAAACTTTGATACGTTAATTAAAAATGCAACCTCTAGAATCCCAGAGCGAGGCTTGATCAGAAAACTGACCAAAAAAAAGTATTTTAAAATCCAGATAATTTTTTGATGGTCCGGAAGCAGGCATCATGCATAAATAAAATTCAACACTGGAAAATCAAAATGATGCTCAATATCAAATTACACAATGCATTCAAACAGAAACGTAGATAATTTTGGAGAAATCCCTCTATATGTACAATATACCTTGATAATTAAAAAAGATATCAAGGGCTTTATGAAAATTGACCACTAATTTTCCATCTTCATGCTGAAATAGAAATCCCAAAACACAACCAGGACCGAATATCTCTTAGAATACAATGTTCACAAAACAAAGGCCTACAGGCTACTTATATGACATATACAAGTAATGACAAAAAAACAGTTTTATCGTTGCATTCAAGATCACAAATAACGGATAACGCAGGCATACATGTACATGTCACAACTTAGTGAAAATAATTCTGTAATGTCAAATAATGTAGCAAGCAAATTTGATCAATCAGCACTCTCCACATGGAAAAACTCCAACTTTGCACACAAATAACAGGAAAAAATAAGAGATTAAAGAGGGGGCTAAAAACCACCTCCCTCTTACAGTACAGGGGTTGTAAGTAGAGAATGCTTGGCTATCAATTTGCATTTATAAATAGTTTTAATTTTCTCAGTATTATAACATTATTTTTTCATTATGGAGAACTCTGTACTTGTGAAAGCATAAAAATCACTAAAAGTAAAGAAGAAGGGGGGGGGGGGCATATTCACACAACATTGTACATAATTGACAACAGATGAGTCTACATGTATAACGTACCTCCAACTGTATTAGGCAGACAAGTAATTTTGAAACAAAACATAGAAATAAACAAGTTTCACCAAAAAGGACTAGTAAATGATTTAAGGAAAATTTGTATAAATATATCATCTTAAGAATGACATAAAAACAAATTAGTTACATGAAGAAACTAACATTCCCAAAGTATTCTCTAAGAATTTTTGCTGTGCTTGAGAGACAGAAATGGTCAAAAATCTTGTATGCTGGATTACATTCTTGATTTTTTCCCCAATAGAATGTATGGAAGATTTTAAAAATTGAATAAAACTTTCCACAATTTGCAGACAAAGAGTCTGATCATACTTCTTGTCCGAACTCGAAAATGGTCACCCATACATGTATGTACCGGGCACCTGTTAGTCACTGATTAACATGAAATGAACCCCAACCCCCCCCCCCCCCCCCCAACCCCGTGAAAAGCAATGCCTTCATAAAACATGTTGACATTTTTGAACATTTGAAAGACACATCACATGCTTCAGGTATGAGCTGAATCTTTTCACCATTAAACCCATAACATGGCAAGAAATAGTCATCAAAGTCAATAAGAAAAGAGTTAAGATTTATCAACAGAACCCACAGCAACTTGTTAAATTTAGATACATGTATGTGTCATAAGCATACTCCACATAACCTGAAAAAGCTGCTACATGAATATGAATATATATATCTAATGATTCCACATGAAGATATACCATACCATTGATTAGCTATGTTAAATCTACACTACAAGGGGTGACAGCTAGAGGGCGCTATGACTATTAAATAAATCCTCTCCTCTTTATCAAGTCTTACCCCAATTTGTCTTCTATGCGTATAGCTGAGAGACATATCAAATTTCATCTGCATGCAAGTAGACAACCCAGAGATATGATCAAGAACAGTATTCAAGCATTTGTTAGTCCTACACTGTTGCCAGTTAATCATATCCCAGTTTTATTTTATTTTAGTAGGTCGTGGTTTTAATCCTTAATCTGTAGCTAGTAAAACTCGTTACTTTTTGCTAGGATCTATGGAACTAAAAAATACAATTATCCAAACTAATCAAATTAACTTAATGCTTTCAAGGCACTTAATAAAAACCTTAAAAGTACTATGTGGGAGATAAAAACTGAAGAACTTAACTTGTTATCACCTGACGAAGATGTATGCAGAAAAACATGAATTATTTATATTCCTTGTAAAGTATGCCAACTATCAGCACACAGCCTTTAATACAGAAGTTATCTAGAGTAACCACACTGCATTTCCTAATAACTGTCGCATTTAAAATTACTTAGCCTACATGTACCCCTTTGAAATCTATATGCCTCCAAGCAGGATGGAAAAAAAAGAAAAAAAAGAAAAAAAAAGAAAAAAAAGAAAAAAAAAGAAAAAAACATTTCATGGCCCTTGGCAAGTATAGAGTTGCACGTATCAGTCATGAATGCAAGCACTTTGGAAATTGCTTTCCGTCCCATTCACCCACTCAGTTGGGCAAGCAAGACCATTATGGAAACGATGGATGGACATTTCCTTGTACTGGTGACAGTGAGAACTCGGCCAAATTATGGGTGAAGATGTAATCAAACACGTCAATACAGAAAAAATATGATTTAAGGTTTAATCATAACAAAGAAAGCTGTTTGAATCAATAAATTATCAAAATATCAAATCAATAAATTGTCAAAATATCAAATCATTAAATTTTTGAAAATAAATTTTGAAATATTTCATCTGTAACCAAAAAATACTTCTCATCAACGAAACATTTTGAAGATCCACTTCGACCTGAAGGGGAAAATAGTCACAGCAAATTCTAAATATGATGCACACCAAAAATTCCAGTTATAAGAAAACAGCACTGCAAAATGATCCGTGCAGTGCTTCACTGCAATGGTCTTATTGAAGGAGGGCAAGGTGGAATGAATATGGAAAGGCCAATGTTTACCAACCTTTTTGAAGTGAACAAGTGTATCGTGACTCTTCTCACACATCTCTGTGATCAGTACTACAGCTGTAAGTTGCACACCTAAGAAACAAAGCAAAGAGATGAGAAAGATTAGATTGTATTACACCAAGTTTCAAGGTTGACTGGATCTTTTTTTTAAATTCTAAACAATTCTGCATCATTTTGTTTTCACCAGATGTAATATCACAGGTCATCACTTTTAAGGTCGTTTAGGATTATGTATGATTAGAATTCCGTATTTCTCAAAACATGCAGCATCTATAAAACCTTTCAGTTTCCCAATATAGTGTACAGACATATTTCAAGAGAACCTACAAACATCTAGCGAGAGAATCTAAAAATAGCATTCTGTTTACATATTTCACTTTTGTTCAGCATATAGAAAGAGTAAAAAACTTTGTTATCATTTCTACATCAATATTTGGCAGTACTCTATACTATTTACATGTAGGCATCACAAGTATTTCCAATTGAGCATAAATTGCTACTCTGGGCAATAAATTTGTTTTTTCCTGTTCAATTTTCAAATGAATTACTTGATTTCAATGTACCAGGGCCAGAGCAATTTCCTCATGATGCACCAAGTTAGATTACCAGAATAAATTCCCCTTCATTGTTTTCTACAGATTTTTAAGGCTAATTAAAATCCTGAAGCTATAATGTCCACTTTCAGTCTGACAAGAAGAGTTTACATTTGTACATGTATCTTACCATGATTTTTGTCATTTAGTAGAGAGCGAACAGAAGGGATAAACATCTCCATCAGTTCTGGGACCTTGCGAACGATTCTTACGGCACATAGCACAGCCTGTATCAAAAGAGAACATAAATAATGAAAGATGTATTTAATAAAATGTTTGAGCAACAACAGAACTATGATTGTTAGCTTCTATATAAGCAATCTAAACTATGTGGGTCGTCATTTTGTACATTTGCAATTTTTTTAAAGAGTAGGTTAGTAGTTCCATGGTAAAACGCCGTGCTCTTGTTTCATGGAATTACATGTAGTTCTTACAGTAAAATGAATGAATGTTAATGACACTTAAGAAAGCACAAAGTAATATCAAAATTAAACAAACAAACTAAACGAATGTTCATCTACAATTATAACAAATTGTAATCTTTCCACGGAAACCTAGTCAATACATCCCTACAATCTTGTGTAACAGAGTATTTAGATAATAATAATGACTTCAAAATTTCAAAGTAAACTGTACTGCCATGGAAAACAGTTGTTGATTTGTAGGTACACCATGCTTAAATCAATTAAGTTTGGAATTCAAACAGTTTAATCACACTCTATTTAATTAAGAGAAAAAATTACCTTCTTTCTGATATAAGCATTTGAAGTTTTGATCATCTTCTCGACCTCCCCAGCTAAATCTCGGCTCATCTCTGGCGAGCAGATACTGCCTAGACAGCTCAGTGAGAGACCTACAATGTATTGTGTGTTATGACCCATATCACTGTAGAGGAGAAAACATACAAATATAGTCAGAACTGCTTTAGCATTCACATCTACATAACAACCACCTGTCTGTCTATAAAGACATTTTTCTAAGTTCCCAGTGAGCAATGTTTCTCAAGCAAATGTGTACAAAGGAGCCTGTATGTGAAGATACAGTAACCTACCAATGAACTTTCAGTCCACTTGAAGGGGTCTGTATCTAGTTTCATTGTACTTGCATAGCAGGGCTCAACATTGACAAAGGGGTGAGGGTAAATGACCCTCTTAAGTTCAGAACGGCCCCTACTTTTCAAATAATTAGTCAATAAAAATCTAATCCGAAATGGCAACTCGGTTTGTTTAAAGGCCCACTGAACTACTTGTAGCTACTTGCTCCCTCTATATAGAAAACAATGCCTAATCAGTGAATATTGGTCCCCCATGATCCTTTTTTTCTTGTTAATTGAGAGCTGAGTTGATGAGATAGCCACCCGTCAGTGACCTTCCTGGGTGGTCTACTCCCTCCTAGCTAAACTAGAACAGACAGCCTTTAAGTATCAAAATTTAGGCAATCCAGTAGCAATTTTTTTGTGTGTGTGTTTTTTTTTCTCAAGCTCACAAGCCCCTTTGCCTGGCAAGTCTTATCACACAACAACTTCCTTGAAGCATAAATTTACATGTATTTAATTGATATGAAAAATGTTTTGTCGATTTTTATGTTTCATATTTTGTCAGTTAATAATAAATATAATAAACTAAAAACTTTCATTTAAACTTGTCGAACTAAAAAAATCAAACAAAATTTGACATTGATAAGATATATACCAAAATAGCAAGAGATTTTGAGAGATATACGAACAAGGAAAGAGTCCTACCGCTACTTACTTTTTCATTGAATTTGTCATGAGTAAGTGAACATCATGTCGTTCATCTAGAAGTAACATTGCTCCTAAATAACCTATTCTCTTGTCTGCATATCTTGGGGATGCTATCAATTTCAAACATTCCAGCTGTAAAAGAAAGAGAGAATAGTAATCATAACATCAAGCACTGTTACTTTACTTCATTTTTATTATCATAACTGTTTAAGCAACAAAAGAAAAAAATCCAAGGCATTTCTGATGAATAAATGAATAAATTTGACAATAGATAATTAGATACATACAAATATGGAATTTAAAAGAGAAGAGTTCTTTATCGGTATCAAAAAGCAATATCTAATAGTGCACACTACTACTATAACTTTTGTTTTAAAATGAATTAACGTAAAGCGTGCAGAGTGAATTAATTACTGACATTAAAAGTTCTTCGCCAAAAGAAGACTAAGTGTGAATGATTAATCAATGTACAGAAAGGGCAGTTTACACATGAATAGCAATTTATGTCAGACACATACATGTACATGGATATCAACACATTGAACATACACAATGAATAACTGTCACACTGTACACATGGTCATCGAGCTGAAGTTCTGATGATAATGAGATCTCACAAAATGTAAATTCCATTGATTTTCAAACAGTTGGAAGAAACTGAATTCCATTTTTTAAGAAATATAATTTATTTTGTTTCTCTTAGTTAATAAAACACTTAATTCCAAGGGCCCCTCTTTAAAATCGTAGAGGTGTCGTGGACGAGTGGATATGTCACCGGACTGTGGATCACAAGGTTCGCGGTTCAAGTCCCACCGCGGCACTAATGTCCTTTGGCAAGACATTGATCTACATTTGCCACTCTCCACCCAGGTGTTAAATGGGTACCCGGTAGGATGCGAAAGCTAATGTGGTTAGATTAGCAAGTGTGCGCTTGTAAAAAAGACGCCTGGCTGGAATGCTCCCCAGGGAGTGGAGAATGTGCATACATTGTGTGCGGGTAAGCCTGAATCCTATGACCGGGGTAATAATATATACATCTGTAAAGCGCTTTGAGAGGGCCTCCGGTCCTGAAAAGCGCTATATAAGAACTAGCTATTATTATTATTATTAAAATCAATTCTTTACAAGGTCTACTGCTTTTTTCCTTTTTCTTTAATACAAGCAGTAGGAAAGAACTCAATAAATGTGCACATACTAAATTATGGAAGAGACACAACATTTAAAGCGACTCATACTGTAGTTCACAGCACTCTACTCTACAACAGACACAATGCTGAAATTTATGCAAACTCTTGAGCGTTTGTCTCGAGCAAACTTCCTCCAACGATGCACATACTGGAGAGGGGCTCTACAAAATGCAATTACACACTTCCAAGGGTCATTGTGCGATCTCTGTATGCAATGCTGGTAGGGGTACATGTATTAGGTATGCCGACTCATGCACATACAGGAAATTGAATATGTGGGGACAGCTTGATGGTATTCAATACCAGCGTCCATGTTCAAATGTACATTGTGTCAAGTATCAATTCAAGCTCTTCTCTGTAGAGAGTATTGTCTGTTTATTCATATTTCCTTGCTAATTATTAGTGTTCAAATTAATTCAGATTGTTTGTTTTTTGGTTTTCAAGTTACTTAATTTATTTCTTTTAAGTACTATCATTTTGGGGTTATTCCCCCCCTCCCAAAAAAAAAATTCTCTCACAAGGACACAAAAAGAAAATAGCAATTGGCGTGTTATGAACAATAATACATAGTTAATCAATATCACTGCATACATGCCAACATTTGAAAATCAGAAATCTGTACACTATGTGCGCAAAGCGCACATCACGAGCGCGAAGTCCTTTTAGCCGGGGTCCAGGGCCCGCTTTAGGGCCCTGGAAGCTCTGGGTTTCCAGATGCTCTCTGGTGCAATCTGAGCCTATTTTAGGGACCATTTCCCCTAAAATTCAACCCAAGTTTATGGGTAATTTTTTGTCATAGTGTCTACTACTAGGTCTAGGCAAATTCATGCAAAAAAATATATTCAAGAAATTGACTTGAAAACACATCATCAGACAATTAGTCTGAACCGAGTCAGGAGCAAATTTGAAGAAATTATATTTTTAAATGTTGTAAAACCAAAGATATAAGAAGAAAACTGACCAAGTATCTGTACTAAAAATCGTACATTCGACAGCTGAAAATGACGCGCACGGTTGTGGTACGTGCGTTCTCGAATCCAAAATCGTATCTCACACACACACTCTCGCCATACCGCGAATGGTCCGTCGTGGGGAGCTAGCCGCCCGAGTTTGCCAGCGATACCAACGCACCCTCGGAGCTCCGCAGCACAATTTTAGCGGAACTCGAAAGGTTCGAGGTGGGAAGGTGGCGGGCTAGCTTTTTGCCATCGTTCCTTGTATTCCTGTTTGTACTTCTGAATTCGTCTTGCTGCTGTTCCGCTCATTTTGACAGATTTTCTTCCGAGACAAATCACAAATCACAAAGTATACGGTACCTCGAAACACGTACTTCGCATGGGGACCCTATGCATACGGTGCGCTAGCCGCGATAGCCAATGCATGCATGCTGCGCTGATATGCGTGCAAACGTATAGAAATTATACTTACGAGATTTGCCAGCGCAAGTATTTACGTACGGAAATGTTACGTACGGAAACACATATCAGAGTGCACGTGGCGCGCAGCAACACGCTGCCACTGTACGTACATATCAGTGCACGCTGCACGCACCTTGCGCAATGCAATCCGTTCAGCACTCGATCGGATCAATACTATGTATGGAAAGCCAAATTCCCCAAAATCGGAACGTTCCGTTTTTTAGGGCTATAAAAACTTCAAAAACGGAACAGTTCCGTTAAAATCGGAACGGTTGGCATGTCTGTCACTGTACACCTTTTTGTTTGGCTACATCAAATTCAAAGTCCTGGTGTCCATTTTAAAACTCATTTTCAAGATTCAACTAATAAATTTGAATATGCCATGCAAACATGTGATGTATATTTGCTTAAATACTGTGGGAAGGGTGAAATTATTAAATACCATGGAGAAGGAAACAAGGAGAGAAATTATCTTTGATTTAATCACTTTTACTCATCTACTACTAAATGAAAAGATGTGACAATCTACATTATAACACAAATAAAAGTTTTTGCTGATAAAAAGAGTTCAAACCGATCTCTTACCTGACCAAAATGAGCTGGATAACCCAGCATGTGAATATAGAGGACCTTGGCCACATTGCGACACCTGTAAGTATTGTCCTCGTCTCGGAACATTGCCCTGATCTGGGCAAGTTCTTTCTGGACAAGCGCCCTCTCGTCCGCTGCCGTCCGGACCGCCCGGATGTTACGGATCAAGTCCTTGAGCCGGATTGGGGCCGGCATCTTGGACAGCTGAAGGGAAGGGAAGAAAAAAGATTGGTCATGAGAGAGAGCTTTGAATCTATTGACCAGTTCAAAAAACTTTGGAAGCCCCACCTTTTTCTGCTGGAGAACAAAATAATTATTCTGTTTTATGTACTAATGTAAAGCGCTTTGAGCATGTTTATGTAAAGGCGTTATATAAATATCAATATGTAGTATCGTATTGACTCAACTGGTCTTCTTGAAGTGATAAATGTTGCTTACAGTAAGTGGCCAAACACTTGTCACTGCAAGGAAAAGGCACTTTAGAAATGGATTTAAATGGATTTCGATGAAAAAAGGAGCAATGTGATGCATGAAGTAATATGAACTTGGGGCATTTGATTCTGATATGATTTGATTTTTTGTTATTGCTACATGTTGCATGTATTTCTGTTAATTCTCTGACATTAACTTCAATTAACATGGAATATTACATGTACTGATGACTATGCATGTAGTTTGTATACATGTATATACCGTATGTGAACTTTTGAGCAGCCTGCAGTGAATACTCCATTAACTCCCCATAGCCAGTCCGCCCTTAAGAAAAGATGTACAGAGTACATGTACACTGTATGTACATGTACATGTGCTCAGTATTATTAAACCAAACAAACAAAACAAACTACCAATATATCTAGGAATAATAATACAGTAGTTCCTCACAAAAATGACTGATAAAATGTATTTTGATTGGTTTGCACCTAAATGAATTATTTTTTTGGTTTGGGCAGTTTGGTCAGTGAACTGAAATTTAGTTGGGGAATATTTTTGTGACTGGTCCATTCAATGCAGCGCAGCCTATAGGGGCCACTCCGCCATTGAAATTGAATCATTTTAAATATAACTGCAATGTCGTACATACTTGCAAACATTTGAATATAAGAATACATGGCCTTACCATGGCCATGTATGCAGCGGCAGTGCAACTGTCAATATGTGGTAAATCTTTACAAAAAAGCAATACAAATTTTGATGCTCGATCGTGCAGCTTTTCAATGCACGCAATAAAAATTCTCAAATCGTGGCACATGATAAAACAAGCTAAATTCGGCTTTAAATTTAAAACAAGGGAAACGCTCTCGGCGGTCTCGCCTGCATAACGCAATTCAATATGATAAACCAGAACGTCAATGACGTAGCGCTCATCCGCATCTCACAACAACAAATATCGTAAATTTTAGGTGGTACACTTTTGAACTGGTCAAAAAATAGAAATTTGATGCCCTGGAAGGGACATAATTTCATTTCATTTGCATAAAGTACCATAAATAATCAATAGCGCAAAATCTCACAATTCTGTGTAGAAGTTTATTGTTCCAAATTTAGCTCTACCAGATAAGGCAAAATCGGTCAAGAAATGAGGGAAAAGAAGCAATTTTTGTTATTTTTGGAATAAATTTGCATAAATTACCATAATTAATTAATGGAGAACAATTTCAAAATTCTGTGTAGAAGTTTAGTGTACCAAAGTTAGCTCTACGATATAAAGCAAACCAAATCAAAATCGGTCGAGAAATGAAGGAGAAGAAGCCTTTTTTGTGATTTCGAATAAATTTGCATAAACTAGCATAGCATAGATAATGAATTTCACGATTCTGTGTAGAAATTTTAAATCCCCTCCTAGCCCTATCATATGAAACAATCAGAATCAAAATCGGTTGAAAAATAACGAAGAAGAAGCATTTTGAAAATCTTAATGTTGATGCCACAACAAAGTCTAAGTTTGTTGACCTTAAATGGCCTTTGACCTTAACTTAGTGACCTGAAATTCTACTCACAGGATCGGGGAGACTCGATAACCCTATAGTCCAAGTTTCATTGATCAAGAACTTATACTTTCAAAATTATATCAAAAATTCAAAAACTTAACCTTAGGTTAAGTTTTCGATGATGATGCTACAACATAGTCCAAGTCTGTTGACCTGAAATGACCTTTGACCTTGACTTTGTGATCTGAAATTCCACTCACATGATTGGGGATACTTGATTACCCTATAGTCAAAGTTTCATTGACTAAGAACTTATACTTTAAAAATTATACCAAAAATTCAAAAACTTAACCTTAGGTTAAGTTTTTGATGTTGACGCCGTCGCCGTCGCCGTCGCCGTCGCCGTCGCCGTCGCCGCCGCCGTCACCGGAAAAGCGGCGCCTATGTCTCGCTTTTTGCTACGCAGGCGAGACAAAAAAAACTATTAAAACAAAATAAAAAATAAAATAAAATTTTGAAAATCAGAATATTCCGAACAAAATCAGAACATAAGGGTTGGCAGGTATGTACATTAAATGTAGCATTCATTACATGTTCAATCTAGTAATTCACCAAATATTTGTGTTACAGTACTTTTTACATGTCATTGTCATTTATTGCAATGTTCATGTACAAATACAAAAATGTACAATCAATAATAATCCTTGTATTGAATTCAAGAAAACCCCACTGAATAAAAAATGAAAAAAGGGAAAAATCATCAAAATATGCACTAATATTGTACAAACCTGGTTCAGCCTACAAAATAACCTACCGGTACACACACACAAACAAGAGCGTTCACACAAAATGTACATAACATGTGTACAATGTGTGAAATATACATGAACATGTGTGCACACAAACACACACCCACAATCCAATATAACCAGGATGGCACACAAGCTTGCATCTGGTTCAAAGGCTTAATCTCTCTGCATAAATTGGTAATTACTATACAATTCAGATTGATTAGAAATTCTCTTTCTCATTCAGCACTGATAGGACAGCATTTAAGCATTGCCACATCAAAGCAAAACATCAACACTGTGCATCTAAACAAGGTCAAATTAAAGGAGGACTCCAGCCCTGGAGAAGAAAAAAAAGGAGTTCGTAAATTAATTTCTCTAGCCTTTAATTCATATGCATGTCTCTAAATGAAAGATACTTATCTATAATATACAGTCAGGTAGTATAGTAACATGCATATATATATAATTTTTTTAATGCTTTTATCATTACATTGGTTAATAGCATATTGTAGGGAAGTCATTTCACATACATGGATGGACATTTCTTTTAAACTGTTGTTTTTCTGTCGATTAACTGATAACTATTTTGAATAACCACAAACGTAACTGTTACTAATTCACCTTCTAAAACCTTATATTGAGTTTTCAATTTAGGTTTTTCAATGTGTGTGACTATCAGCTACAGGTGAACTAGGGGGTAAGGGTCTTCTAAGACATACCCCTAAAAACACAATAATAATAATTTATTTAATTTTTTTATGATGATAAAATAAAATGAAAATAAATTCATGAATTCATTATTTATTGTCATGATTAAATGATTTGGAATCTTTTGAAATAAAATTAATTCACGCATATTTTAAGACTATCATTATAAGAGCAGGGACTCCGGGGAGTTCCACTTATTATTTTACCAATTAAGAGAGGGGAGTTACAGCCACTTTAAGACAAAATGAATTTGTTAAACATTTTTTTTTCCAGAATTATATTTTACTTATTGAAATTAAGGAAGTACATGTACATACATGTACATGTACCATGTATTGTTACTGTTTATAAAAAAAATACAAATTCTGAAAAGAAATAAAGAGTTGCCATGGCTTAATCAATTTTCAATTCTCAAGATTTAGCAGTAGTTTTCGGCAAAGCGACCATGGTTTTTGGCCATAAGTAAAAAGTCAATGGGCAGTGTGTTTGCGGGCACCACAATAAAAAAAAACAGCGGCCAGAGCCAGCATTGGACACTCCAGTTCCCGCATGAAATCTGGCTGAATTCTACTCTACCTCCATGATTTGAGAAAATGACATCGCAATACTATCGCATCTGCGTCTTACACACAGGTGACTGCAATGTGACACTTTTCATTTTGTTTATTTCCATTTCCAACAAAAAATAAATTAAATACATGGGTTTGCATTGTACCATCATTGGTCCACAGTGTACAACAGGCATATAAAAACAGGTTGGTCATGAAGAGGACTGATGAAAAGCTGGGCTTGTAAGATTGCAGCCCCCTATAACTTATAGTTGCAAAAAAGCATATCAATAATAAGGGAAGGCACAAATACATAAACCGGTCCAAGCTTGTGACTTACAGGTGTAGATACAGATTTTTTTTTTCTTCAATACAGCACCGTTTTTTAAACCATGTTGCTTTAGTCTTACGGACACACTCAAGAGATGGGCATTTGCAAATTTTAGGAGCGGGCCCACTGTTTAGATCGCTGAAATGTGACATTTATTAATACTTTTTATCCATTGCCTCTGCTGTTCATGTGTGACTTTAGAAAGTACATGTACTGCGTGATATGATAATGTGCATTTATAGATGATTTGCAATGTATACGGTGGACCAGCCGTAAACTCACCCAGCTGAAACTCCCAACTTTACTTGATCTAGAATTTCACAAATTTATCTGCTGCATATTAAAAAAATATAAAGCATTTGGAGAAAATATTTTGATTGTGTATTTTAATTAAGTACTTTAAATATTAATATAAACAGATAATATTTCAACTGTTCTTGAAGTGCAATAACATTCTGATAAATAATGGTACTAAAATACAAGGAAATAACCATAACATGCCATCCTAAAAGAAACTGATTTATGAAGGGTTTTAGTAATTTTATCAAAAGAAACATAATTGGACCAAAGTCTTAGAGCAAACAAGTACATGTATGTGTCAATATTTTTGTCCTTTGCAATCCAAACAAAGATTTATATTTGACCCTTTCCACTGCATAGATTATTTCATTAATAACCAATTTTTTTTTTTTCATAAATATTTTTTCTCTCCATATTTTTCCCTCCACTTGGATTTTATTGATTTTCATTTGCGACAAATAAACAAATATTCAAGGTAATTTACATTTATAACATAAATAAAATTGACTACTCAAGAAACAAGTATTTGTTGAACTGTTGAGATAACAGAAAACTAACAAATTTCCAATAATTTATTTCTGATATTCATGGAAGAAAAAAACTAGATGGACCTTCGACCGCGCGCAATCGAAAATGATGCCTCCGCCATGGAGCAATTTTACAAACCAAAACAGAAGCGAGCTATTTTTGCATACATAATGAGCCCTGTGACCTCTGACCTCGTTACCCTCAAATTTAATCAGTTCATTGGCTCTGCAAGATACATACATGGCTCAAGTTTGGCGGGAATCCATCAATGGGTTTTTGAGATAATGCGATCACAAGCAATTTTTGCATACATAACGAGTCCTGTGACCTTTGACCTTGGATCTCGCGACCCCAAAATCTAATCAGTTCATTGGCTCTGCAAGATACATACATGACCCAAGTTAGGCGGGAATCCATCAATTGGTTCTTGCGATCACGAGAACGGGACGTACGTACGGACAACCCGAAAACATAATGCCTCCGGCTACTTTGTAGCGGAGGCATAAAAAGGGAAAAACAATACAAAACTGAAAAGACACATATTATTGTTTATTTATTAGGCTTTACAATTACATCGTTGTGACCACTGCTAATGATTCTGAAAATTGGCAACACCTAAAAGATGATGCACAGTAATCCAGTTCGGAGCTGCAGTGTACATGTATAATATAGTATGTGCGTGACCTAACCAAGATCGACTGTACCAAATTGTGAAGACAACCGAGTTCAGGCTCCCCGTCACTACCAATGACACCCAATCACCCGCCCCAGGCCCCGCCCCAGGCCCCACCTCAGGCCACACACCCTCTCACCAGCACAATAGTGACTGCTACATCAGACAAGCTCCACCACTGCACCGATAAAAGACAGCATGGCACAACCACCCCAAAACATGCGGCCTAGCGCCCCTAGCCATGACAAGGAGCCTAAAAACTTGCCAAGGTTTTATAAATATGACACAGTTTCGCTTAGTGCTAGAAAACTTGTTTTCACTCTGCACTGAATACAGCATCGTACAAATTCATACATGAACATGTGCACTGTGCCATGTAGGAAAGAATAATCATTCTTAGCAATGCATTTGACAAAATACTAACCTTTTCTTCAATGGCTTGCAGAACAGACATTGTGTATTATCAGATTGGTTAATCTCCAGAATTTCAAACACTGATGACAGTTTGCCCCTATCCTGCAACGAAAATAAAAATTGAAAGTAATTGAAAGTATTAGCATTGAGGTGAAATAAGGTTGCATCCTTTTCCTATCTATAGGCTATATGTACCTGTAAATGAACATCTGAATTTTTAACAAATGATAATTAATTAGCTACTGGAAGACAATTTCTAGAAACTATTATATGACTTCTGAGAAAATCAGGTTAACCATCCATGTTTTACCACTTGGAAGCCATCAAACTGTCGTCCCAATCAGGTCATATCCATGTCTTTACATTTATGAATGTCAAAGCTGAGCTGCATGGTAAACATTAAATCAAAGCCTGCGTTGTGTGTTAACGTGCCCCTTCCCTTGTTCATAGAGGCAGGCTATGTTAAGTGGAAAACATCCTGTCCCTCGGATAGGACGTTAAATGGAGGCCCCGTGTAGAGGAGAGTCATTATCTTTGCACGTTATGAATAAGGCTGTTCATAGACGTGTAATGAGGTACTCGAATACACTCCCAGGCATACAGGCGAATACTTCAATATTCGGATGCCATGTTTTTTTTTTGAAGTTTTTTTTTGGTTTTGTTGTTGCCACCACCATACCACGGGAGAAGTATCCCAAGTTCGTCTCCGAAAACTCTAGCAATTTTACTTCGAGTTGCAGTTGAAGGCGCAGATTTAATAATAATAATAATAGTAAACGATGCTGTTTTATATAACCAAAGAGGACAGAATAATCCATTTTCCTCCGAGTCCAAACAGAAATCCGGACATTTGGTCACAGTTTCTGAGTGGTGAGTTGACAGTGATTGAGCTGGGAAACATTTTTACCCGCGGTACCAGTGCGGCGCTACCTCCTGGGCACGGTTGAGCGTGGGTCTGGACAGTGCCAGGCGCTGGCAAAAAAAAAGGCCGAGTATTGCACTTTACACAGGCTTGCATCAAAAACTGCTGGTAATTTTCAAGTTTCCAATGTGTACAGGTTTGTATCAGTGTCAGTTCCATGTTCCATATCCAGGGGGAGTGGCACTTTTGAAAGACAAAATTAAATTTGAGGTTTTTGCCGATCTCAATCAGCATGAAAAAGACAGTACCTGTGTGAATAAGTTTATTTTCTGTATGGTATTTTTCTTTTTTAAAAACATTTTCCATTGTTATTTCTATTTTTCGGGAGAGGGAGGGAGGGGGTCCAGCGATTATTAGACCTCAAGAGAAAGGATATGAACAGATGCATTCTGCCTTTGAATTCATATCTGATTTTCCTGATGCTTTCTTTTACCGTTTAGATATATGAAAAACAAACATGAGGTAACAAGGTAACCTCCGCGATTACCTAGTGTCGTCCTTTGTCCACTGCAGATCTAAACGCTCGCATCACGAAGGACAAAGCAAGAACACAAGGTAAAATTCACTCTAGCGGTCTAGCACGACAAGGCACAACCTCAGGAGGCAACCAGTGTGATCCGTTGAGCATAGATCTAAACGCTTGCGGGATAGAAACCGGCGCGCCCTTGCTCCACATACGTGATCGGCCGTGAAGATGGATGTAAACAATAAGGTCTATTTGGCGAACATGTATAGACAATAACAACTTGTTTTACCTCTATGTAGATTTTGCAATAACATTGAAATAAAAACATTCACACAAAACCTTGATTTAAAATTTGTCTGATGAATGTTTTGGGTTTTTAAAATAATATATTCCATGTAGACATTGTCAATGAGCGGCGCTGCCTGACGAATGTTTCTCTTTTTAAATAGTTTGTACAGCTGTAGCGATAGCGCAAGATTTTTCACTGTGGACACTTTACCATAACAACTAACCTCGAAATTACAGCAGACGTGCATTGTAATTTAAACGGCCCTCTGCTTGTTACCTCGTATTTGAGAAGGAATGTCACCCTGCATTTACCTCAGACAGTCGCCTGGTGTTCAAGTTCAAGTTCAAGTTTTATTTATCTTTCTTTCATAACACTGGGTGATATACATAGATCTAGATCTTCTTCTTCTTCCATTGGAGTACATCCCTCTTTACAGAGTTTTGTCGTATTATACTGGGGTGTGCATGTGGACCATTACACCGGGGATTCCCCTACTCTTATACGAATAGTGCAGTGGGTTCTTAACGTGCAAAGGTAGTGACTCTCCTCTACACAGGGCCTCCATTTAACGTCCTATCCGAGGGATGGAGTGTTTTCCACTTAACATAGCCTGCATCTACAAATAGGGTGTCTGAACGATTTTTCAATTTTCAATTTGGGATCGTTTTTCACCATTTTTGTTTGATATTTGAATAAAAAATGTTATCAGAATAATACATTTCAAATTTCAAGTCTCACCGATGTTTCTATCAAAAGTTACAGCCCCTCCAAAACGCTGGTATATTCATATCATTTTGGTCAAAATTGACGAAAAAGACGTCCACGCAGAGTGATGTTGTTTTGCTAAATTCAGACAAACAGCTGTATCGCGCGATATGCAAGCGTATGCATATAGTACGCATGTTGCTAAGCCAATGCGCGACTTGCAGCTTGAGCCACGCTGTCACCGCGATATGTGCCATTGACTAGTATGGTTGGCAATTCGCGCCGTAGAACCCGGAAGTGAATACACGTTGTAGTCAAAGGCAATATCGCGGAGACAACGCACGTTGTCTCCGCGATATTGCCATTGACTATAACGTGTATTCACTTCCGGGTTTATCGAGGGAATTGCCAACCATAATTTCAGTCACTATAATGTGTAATTGAATTTGGGGTTTCGTTCGTGCGCGGAGATGTTACGCGATGTAACCATGGTTTGGACTGAACGGAGCGCACGCCCCCTAATTAGCTGATCCACCAAATAGCGAGAAGGGTATTTTTAAACTGTTATCAGTTGTGATCCCTGGGGGCTAGCGAAAATATAATCACATAGAATTGTTCCTTAGGACTGGGACTACTTATCGATCGGGGCGTCATATCTCAAAAGTGACAAACCTCAGAGTTAGCCAGGACACAATGTTTAAATTGCTGTTTTGACCAAGATATTTTTAGAATTTCGGGGGCTACGCCCCTTTGGAAATATTGGAATTCACCTGCTCTTTCATATGACACCTCATTTATTGATTATCACCTTCAGGATCACAACAGATAAAGGTTTGAATCTCGATTTGAAAAAAAAAAATTGACTTTTTTTGCATGGTCGCGCAATGCACGTAGACTGCATAGGGATGCGTGTAATCTCTGTGGGAAGAATTTTAGCACACAACATCGGGTGCGCGATCAGACACCCTACTACAAAACAAGTTAACACACAACGCAGGCTTCAGTCATCCGCCTTGGTGGTGGGATTCGAACTCGAGATATCCGGTTTGACAGGCAGACGCTTTACCGACTGAGCCAACTCACCTCCTTCTCATAAAAACAGGGTCTAAGAATTATATGGCTTGGTCTCATTTCTCAAAACTTTCGGTCTATGACTAGTACGAGTACGATTGTACGAACATATCAGACTCAGAGTCAGACGCGAAGCTCAATTATCAACTGAAATAAGAAAATTGGATATGACAATTGATACTGATGTCGACATCACGACTTAAGACAGTGTTAATCGATACGATAGATACATAGGTCTAGTCTTGTGCCTTGCCCTTCGCACCTTGGCCTTGCAATCTTTTGCATAAAATAAATTCAAAATGTAAAAAAAACTGATCACTTCATTCAAATTTCAGACATTTATGACACAGCAGCATTGTTACTTCATTACCGTTTAAAGAGTAACAAATGATCTTTCAAGGTTTTTAAATGGTTTTTATTACTAATTTACATGAGTGACAGTCTGACAGTGAGAGTCGGCTGAAAAACTCAGAGGGCCCTTTCCAGCACACACACCCATTAATCAACCAGTCAACACGGAACCTCTAGGGGAGGGAGCGGGCGTTCACTATCCGCAGGTCGCCGCACATACACACAATGCATTTACATTTACCTCGGTAATTGAGGTTGTTATTTAATTTTCAACGTTATAAAATCAGCTAATCTAATTCAAGGAGTCTCTTTACCTAGAGTCACATCTCAAATATACATAGAGACCACTGAAATGCCTACCTTTCCTCAAGAAAATAATGATTTATGATTTTTGCCGGTCCGGTATCTCTATTTTCCTGGCATTATTACACACCGTCGCGTGTGTATTTTGCCAATATGGTGGACATTGAACCGAATCGCTGAAACTGCAAAGAATGTTCATCCGCTGATCATTAATGTCAAAGATAATTAGGATTTCATCTAATTTTTCCAGTTGAAAAATACAAAAGAGGAAATTAAAATAACATTGAAGCCGATTTCGATGGGACATTAGTGAAATGCATAACATTTGAGAACTATTCTATCATGCGGACGTACACAGAAAGTCCACAAGTGGATAAATTCGTGGCAGGAGTGACGTCACTGCGAGCTATCCGCGCGCCCTCTTGTACCCTCCCACTTTGCTATTTGCAGTTGTCTGCTCTTATCTTGGGTTAATAATAACATAAATTATGAAATATCTACACGTCTCTGTTCAAAATAACGATCACATCATTAAATATCATACTATTATCTTAAGAATTTTTCATCATACACTATAAATTGTATAGTGTATACTCTAGTCCTTAGCTCATGTTTATTGTGTTTTAGAAATATATATATTGTGTCCCAGTATTATACTTTGTTTTATATATCTTTTTGTATTGTATTGTAAATATGTTGTGTTCTCTTACCACTGAAGGGGATCGATAGAGTCAAATAAAATCTAAATAAAATCTAAATCTAATCAAAGTCGATGAATAAATATATTCAGAGTATCAAACTATCATGATTTATGATCGCGATCGAGCAATTCACAAACCTTATAAATTAAGCTTTATAAAACAAAATATATATGTATATCGATCCAATGGTGAAATATATTACTAATTGAGTAATAGTACGCAAAGGATTTATCGTACAGGACGTGGACTTCGGAGATTGAATATGTGGATGCCTAGATACTACCAGGGATCAATTATATACCTCCTAGCTGCCAAGTTTTTGGTGTATAGTCTTTGTGAAGTATATAGCTGCTTTAGCTACATTTTGATAAAACACGTGTTATTAGTAATGATTCACACAAAAATACAACACCTTAAAGAATATCCTACCACATTTCTTTTAATGGTTAATAGAAACAAATGCACTGTTTAAAACTTCAAACATATCGTTTAAGTTTGTTTGATTTGTAAAAAATATGGTCTGCACATACAGACTATACACACCGATAACCTCAGGCGCAGGACGGGCGCAAGCCTGGGGAACTCCCTAGCCTAGATGACCCTATACGCGCAACTATTCTGTTTTTATTCAGATTTCTCAGGTTTATCTGAATGTATAGGCCTTTGATATGTAAGGTTATTATTAAATACATGATTGACTATACGAAGTGATATAGATTCTAGGGCTGAGCCTACCAGAGTCTTAAACTCTAATTTTTTTACAGAAAAAAATGGCTTTGTATTATATATTTATAATATATATCGACAATTACAGTATATCTAAAAGATCTATTAGTCAGTTATTGCTACGATTCCCAAATGGAGACTTGGAATTTAATCTCGGGCCGGGACCTACGGACTGATCGGACATCAACCCGAGACCGAACATAATTATAGACTAGTCTTACTAGATACACTGGTCAACAAACGGTACGGTGTAGGTCCCAAAGTGGCTAGCTCAACCTTTTAATCATTATACAAATTAAGTACTCAAAATAATGGTGGGAAGATGAGTAGTGGGAGCGAAATATTTTGCCCTCATGGCTTGAAACACTAAAAATATGCATATGAGAATAATGAGAGTTCATATGAAATCAGAGTTATGTCATATATCATGTCATAATATGATAATCTAGCTCAAAATGAATGTATAAGAATGCCAGTTCGCAAGTGCTCCGATCCAAAACGTAACGGATTTTTATGACTCATCTTTTTATTAATTAATTGAAAATCCTTGAATAATGTGTCTTAAATGACATCCGAGTCTGTCACATTATGACACAATTAAAGTGAATGTTTGCCATCAGTCAAATTTGCAGTGCTCCCAAGTCCCAACACTTTTAATTAGAGGATAAACATACAGCATAAGGACTGCAAAAACCTGAGCAGTATGCCCCATGTGAGGATCGAACTCACGACCTTCAGATTATGAGACTGACGCGCTGCCTACTGCGCTAACGAGGCTGCTGGTAAATTATGTGCAATCGCTTTTCAGTTCTCCTAATCGTTTGAGAAGCATTCGAACAGAGCTTGGTAATGGGACAAACTTTCATATGAAAACAAATTGGTTCAAAAGCTTCCGGCCACGTTTTCTGGTTTTATTTTTGTAGAAGGGTAGTACTTTGTACTAGCTTGAACCCCCCCCCCCCTCCGAAACTGTAACTTATAGCAACAGAAAGAAAGAAAAAGGTTATAAACACTTTAGATTAAGAAGAGGCGGCGGTTGGGGGAGGGGGGGGGTTGGGGGCACAGTGTACCATCCCCCACTGTTTCAAATAAACCAAAAGTGCCCCTTTTTCTTTCTTATAGGTGCCCCTTCCCCCGTTATATGCCCCTTTTCTCCTTCTTATCACTGCCCCTTTTCAGATGCGAGAAGTGCCCAATTTTACCTCTGATAAGTGCCCCTTATGCTTTAATAAGTGCATTTTTTTCTATTCTTACAAGGGCCTCCTTTACTTTGACACATGCCCCTTTTGCTTTCTAATAAATGAACTTTGCCCTTCCTAGAAATGCCCCCTTTTCAAGTGTACTTTTCAAATCTGACCCCCCAAAATGCTTCTTCTATCATGCCATATCTGTCCTATACGACATATCTCCTTCATTTCCCATTCCTGTCTCTCTCTCTCTCTCTCTCTCCCTGACCCCCCCCCCCCCCCACCTCTCTCCTCCATCTCCCCCTCCCCCACCTATCTCTCTCTCTTTCTCTATTCACTTTCCCCTCACCTCAGTCCACCTCCTCTTCTCTCCTTTCCTCCACCTCATCTATCTCCACTTCTCCCTCAACTTTCCTACCTCTACCCCCCCCTCTCTCTCCCTCCCACCTTCCTTATCTCCCTCTCATAATTAAAAATATCGCAACCACTTTGAGACTCTCATTCATATCCTTTCCAGATTATAAAAATTAAATTTGCATAATAACGCACAAACAAACAAAATTTAGCTGAAGTATGTATCATACAAACATATTTAATATATGACTAAGTTCTTTGTAGAATGTCAAACATTGATTCATTTCATAATTTAATTCCTATTCACTTAACTATCATGGCATTATATTCGGAATATCATCCTCACGAAGTGCAATGATCTAGTCTACTAACCTAAAATACTGACAACCAATTCTATATCAATTCCATATCACTCTTCATTTGAATATCACATTTGGTCAGGGATACACAACTTGATCGTGAGATTAACAGAAACTACTTTATTTGTTAAACATGGATTAAAGCAAAATTGAGAGCCAGTGCACCTTACTGTCCAGATTAGTCATCAAAATACCATCAAATTTATGTCCTCATAAGAATGTAAATATTGCATACTGAAACAAGATCAAAACCATCTACTGTTGCATTCTTGCAGCTGGAAAAACTGCTGCAGACTTGACAATTTGACATATGCAAGAAAGTTCCTGTGTTTGATACAGATATTGTCAGAAACTCAGAATTATAACAAAAACAATTTACGGTAAATATAAAGTCATCACAAGGTAATGTACAAAGCAATTTACAAAGATTTTCATGAAATCAGCTGAGCGCCAATGTCCATACCCAAGCACGTTGCCTCTAGAAATCATGTTCAAATGACACAATGTCAGTGTCATGTTTACACATTTCAATAGGTGAATTGGCATTGCCATAGGTTTACGTTTCCAAAGTCCTTGCGCTCATGTTTAGGCTTGTTCATATACATGTGCTGTGGTAAACTATGCTGGTTTACGGTACTACCGGGGTCTTTAAGCGTTTAAAAAACGCATCTTTGTACTTGTAACACTGAGAGAACTAGCAGGAATTTTGTTTTTCACAGTTACCTTTATCTTTACCCCATGAGCCATTCATTTAACAAACAAAACAACAACAAAAAACACCTGCATAATGCATGGTGGTTTACCATGACATTATGTAAACATGCCTTTACATTGCATTGTGACAGCAAGAAGGATGTGAACACACTGATGTCCATTAATGCCCTTCTGATTCTTAAATGACTACATATTCAAGTAATAATTCAACCTCTTCTTCTCTAACGTTGTGATTCTAGTCCGACTTGGTTCACAGCTTATACCAAGGAGCTTCAAAGAGCTTAGACTTGCTTATACCAGGAGATAACAAGTATATATACAGTGCATCCCAGAAAAAACAAAACCAAGAATTATTTGATGTTTTATCATAACTTAATCACAATTATAATTGATAAATGACACCTATTTGTAAAGCTTAGATGCTCTCTTACATGTGATGCAGCTCATATGATGCATATTTTATGCATGATTGATTAAAACATTTTAAAGAGAGGGTATCAAAAAGTCATTTGGGGGCAGTATCTGAATTTCAAAGAGAAAATCGCATATCTAGAAAGTTCATTTTCTGCCCTTTCATATGACACCTCAATCAGAAAAAATGAGCCAGGAATAACAAAGTTCTGTTTGTTTAAAGTAATGCTTGCATTTCCATAATGTGATTAAACAAATTCATTTCCACAGGATGCCTGCCGTAGCAACGAACAGAGTTGACAAAAGACTTAATTCCGTTTCGTTGACGATCAGCCATGTACAAAGAAGACAAAAGATTTGATGCATGGCTGATCGTCAACGAAACGGAGGGGCAATAACTCATAAACTTAATCACAGAGTTATCATAGAGTTGATGCCTTTCTGATATGGTCTTAGACTTTCTCCATTGTAGAAGCATCCAAAGTGTACATTTTACCAAACTTGTGACCTCCCTCATCGGCATCATTGACATTGGAATGACTTTTGAACTAAACACTTCGAAAAGAGAAAGAGAGAGACACAGCAAAATACTGATTCTCTTACGTTATGGAACTAAGCTTTGACGATTTGATACGAAACACAATAACGATTACAAAATGGCACTTGATCATATTGAAATCACATACGGTAATTGACAGCGGTGACAACATAATATAACTAAAACTAATATTGACAGTAGACTCTGAAGAATACAAGTTAATGCCCTTCTGGTTCTTAATCAATGAAACTGTGACTAATGATACAGTGAATAACGATACATTTCCAAACTAACAAATTAGTTTGTCACACTATTATAATTCTTCTAAACTTGCAGAAACAAACTTGTTTTGTTCGATGCCAAAATTGCAGGCTCTCTATGATCCATCATAAGAAGAATTTAGAAAAAAGAAAATAATACAAATCGAAGTATGTAATAAAGAGTACAATACATATAGCAGACTAAGGACAGGTCCGTACAATAAGCCATTATCTTCATGAGAGTTTATTAATTTTCATGAACAACTATGCAGATCGTTGCAGGGTAACTGATTTAAAATCACGCAAATACGAGGTGGCAAAAATGTGAATATATATTTATGGCATGTAATACCATGAGAAAAAAAAGTCGAAAATAATCCCCCAATTATCAATGAACAATGTTGGTGATTTAGCACCAGTGAGTGATATTAATTGCTCCTGTTTTATCACGAATTGTCCTTAAGTCAAGGGCATCATCTCTCCATTTTCCAAACAATAGAACCCATAATTGGCCGTCATGAACTGTTTAAATTCTAAACGGAGATTAGAGGAAATATCACAACATCATTTTTGTGATAGCGAGGTTTGGCTCTTCGGTTGAGCAATAAAATTATGATTTTTAGCAAATATGCATTATGAATTCTGGATGATTTATTACATATCATGACTTTAAACTTAAATTTAATTCTACGGGTTATAGTCTTCTCTTAATCAGAACACTGTGCGCTTAGAAACATCAGTATTAAGCGCCTAATAAATGTTATGTATTATTATTATTATTATTAAACCAGCGGTAAGCTAATATTATATTAATTACTGAACAATCTCTCCTCCTTGATGAGCAATTCCATTTACAGTCAAACCTGTCTTTCATTAAGGCGACCCAAGGGAAACAACAACAAAGTGGCCACTGTAGACAGGTGGCCTTTTAGACAGGTTCCACAACACACATTTCTCTCTCACAGGAGAGATACCTAATGGATGGCCACTATAGACAGGTGGCCTTTATACAGAGGTGGCCACTGAGCATGGGCGTAAATCCTTACGTAATTCCTATTGTTCAGGGGGGATGAATGAATAGATCATTCCCCCCTGAACAATAGGTATTACGTAAGGATTTATGCCCATGTCACTGAGACAGGTTTGATTGTAGATTATGCAGGTCAGCATTATAGTCTTAGGCCGAGTTGGAATCATCAACACTTAACCCACTGTCTACCAAATTCTGTCATTCCCCTTGGCTCAATATAGGAACCACCATTTCCTTTACGCAATGGGTTAATAACTGCATCACATATCTTTCTGGGCATCATTTCAAGAAACTATCATAAGTCCAAGTTCGCTGACTTCCCATTAAAAAGCATGTTAAATTGTCAATTGTAATACACATCTTTCAATTGGATGTTGGTGGACTTGTACATACGACAGTTTCGTGAAATGCTGCTCTGGTTCACAAAAAATATGTCCCATGGAAAATTAAAAAATCAACATTAAAATTAGACTCTCTCTGGATGTTGTGACGCTACCTTTACACTCAACATCGGCTTTAGATACCTTCCTGATAAAGTAGGCATTCATCGTACATCATGAACAGTTCTCAATTTGTGTGTTAAGCTCTAGATTTTGCCACTCTTTCGTGATGTCACCGAGATGGGTATCGAAATCAACCAGCTCGTTGTATGCTCTTGATCTCAGGAGATCGGCTGTGACTCTGAGTGTGGTGTCGCTGTTATCCAACTTCAGGCTACTGCATTTCAGGATGGAAAAAATGGAAAGTTTCACATATGTGTCATAGTTGTTCAACCAGACTCTCAGAATGCAAATAAATGAAACTTTACAGAGGACGAAATTATACAACTTTTATTATAATCAGGTCAGATTCTTCATTTCAATACACAATAACTTTTAATTAAAAACTATGAAAAACAGCCTTTTGTTTTCATATCACTCAAAGATTACTTGTAATTATCTATACTTCTAACTCATGCTAGCCTTCTTTTTTTTTTTATGTTAATAAAAATCTTTGGATCCTTGAACTTCTGACATTATTACATTTATAAGTGGACACAGACTGAGGTCAGACTGAGGTCAGACTGAATTAACGATGCTGAACAAACAGCCAACGTCTTTTCCTCACCTTGCTTGAGCTCCACGATAACCCCACTTGCCATCCTGTAGCGTGTGGAGTCTCAGGACACACTTTTCACACCCAGCTGTTAATTTTGTGTTGTCAATCTGTCCGAGAAAGAGAAAATAGTGATAAGAGAGAGTTAGTGAAATAAAGCGCTTGATGGAGCCAGGTGTTTGCACAGTGAAACCGGGGAGAAGAAAATTATGAAAAATCAACAAAGACAGTTAGAGACCTAGGAATAATCTGAAATATGTTTATAAAAAAGATGTACAAAAGCTCACCTTATGATAAAAAAAATCATCATTCAAGTTTGCTTAAAGGGAAAGTCCACCCCCAAAATAAGTTTGTTTCGATAGAGGCAGAATAATAAGAAAATCAGGTGAGTGAAAGTTTGAGCAAATTCTGAATGAAAATAAGAAAGTTATGAATTATTGAAGTTGTGATCAATCAAATACAAATTGGCAACTCTGTGACTTATTATACGAGCTCTCCTTCATTTGCTTTGTGCATAATATTCCATAAAATCATGTTTTCTTCGTTATTGATGACGGAATATATATTTGTTCCTTGCAGGGGGAGTATAAAAACATATTTGCAATTATTATATTTAGGGTGCATGTAAGGTTGAAATTTTTCTTGAGGGAAAATGAAAATTTTAGATTTTTTTAGTACTGAGCAAATGGAAGTTGAGCTCGCATGATACGTCATAGAGTTGCCAATTTGTGTTTGATTGATCACAACTTCAAAAATCCTAACTTCCTTATTTTTAATCGGAATTTGCTCAAACTTTCGCTGACTTGTTTCTCTCATTTTTCTACTCCTATTAAAACTAACTTAATTTCAGGATGGACTTCCCCTTTAAGCTGTAGAGATTGAAGTAATATGAAAAATAAGGAACAGTATTGATCGTTTTCTCCACTTGGATTTGTAAGTTGTATTAAAGGTACATCTAAAGCTGAAGTAAAAGAAAAAGAGAAAATCAACTTTCAGAATCACTGTGCATAACTCTTCAGCATCCCTTCTCTGAGCGATTCTATTGTTAAAGAGGGCAAAGTACAGGTGTAATTAAAATTTAAAATAGTCTGGGCTGTTTCATGTTGATCAGGCATCAAGAGGAAGGGAATTTGGGCAATAGGCCATCTTCATAATCGTAAAACATGAAATGTATGCAATTCACATTCTGAATGTTGAAATACAATTCTTTGTGACAGGTAAATGGAATCATTTGTATCAAGGCACTTCTCAAAGATGTACGCAATTAATTTGGTTACCAGTACATTACAAAAATGGCTTATTTAGGGGGTAAAGGGGTAACAGTGGTGAGGACCGATTTCGATAAAGCTGGCAATTCTCACCATTAAAAGACAGGAATCTGAAGAATTATCATTTATTCTGTCTGCTATCCTCACTGCTATTGAATCTGGCCTGTAAACAAAACAACAGAATTTCACAGTTAATCAAATGTGAGTTTTATATCATCATTTCTAATTGAAAAAGCTGTATTCAAGAAATATTATGAACAGCATTAAAGCATGTCACTTCACATCGGTCCAGTGAAAAAAAGCTCCTGTTCAACAGAAACATTTTTGTTTAAAGATGAAGTTGAGTTCTGGTCATGCGATTGCATTGTGAAAGAAACGGTGTGGAACCGACCAGTAAAGGTTGATCATCTAGCATAGAAGAATTTGTGTGTATTGCAAGGTTCTGGAAACATCAAAATGATAAGAAATTTGGCCAAGTCTTGGTAAAGTTACAAACACTTGCACAGAAAGATGTATATGGGACTACACAAACACGTGGCGTAAAAAGCCGCCCCCCCCCCCCCCCCCGATTTTTACAATGTTACATGTATATTTAGAATATGAAGGCATTTGAAGAGCCATGCTTTTCAGGGAACATGTCTTAACTGATGTTCTTCCACACTTGCATAATAAGAATGAGTAATGCTCACAAATTATTTTTCACCTCTTCCCAGAACTCAACCTTCTCTTTAAATGACATGTTTTTTTAATGAGCAATCATGCCAGAGTTACATTACAAAATCACCAATTTGAATATAAAAAAACACAAGGACAGGAAAACGGTTATAGAGGCCATAGAAATCTACTTTCATATTGTTTCCTAAAGTTTGTTAAAACATTCAGTAATCTGTTTCTTTGCACTTACCGGTACTATCAAGTTTTGATTTATCATTAGAAATGTGAGTTGTACCATTTCTAGCTCTAGAAAATCATCTAAATGGTAACAATGTAAGGCAAGCTGTATTTTTTGTCTGTAATTAAGGAATATTTTGGTTTAAAAATCATTAATGATTTTCACCAGCATCTCAACTGTAGTCTTTGACAAAGATAGTTTGCTCATTATGCAACTTACTCTAAATCTTTCAAGAGTTCGTTGGCTTGGTAGTATGCTGCGATTTTGAGACCTTGTGCCTGGCAATAAGCATCAACCTGAAAATTGAGATCAAAATAAATAACAAAAAAAAAGTTCCAGCATTAAACATACCAAGCATACCAAGTATCTGTACTAAAAATCGTACATGTAAAATTGGTCGTATACATTCGACAGCTGAAAATGACGCGCACGGTTGCATTGCGTGCGTTCTCGAATCCAAAATCATACCTCACACACACACTCTCGCCATACCGCGAATGGTCCGTCGTGGGGAGCTAGCCGGCTGAGAGTTTGCAACGATACCAACGCAGCTTCGGAGCTCCGCAGAGCGCCATTTTAGCGGGACTCGGAAAGGTTCGAGGTGGGAAGGCAGCGGCCTAGCTTTTTGCCCAAACAACGCTAGATCGGCTGCTGGCAAAATAACTACGATCGAGAACATCGTCGGTTTCTTAACTTTTCAGTGAGATCATTCTGAATTCTAATTGAGACTATATAATAAATTAAATCGACAAAGAAACCTCGGTAGAACTCTTATAACTATACAAAAGCTTGTTTATTTCTTCATTTGACATTTTGTTTTTGACCATTTTTTCGTGCGCGAGTCAATGCAAACTATGTATTACCAAACTTTCAGCAAGGAACGGGGAACACTCGCGGACCTCGTATCAAATTCGTTGCAAAAAAAAAAATCAAGGGTGATTTTGTAGCAGTGAAGAATATTGGCGCTGCAATGCGCAGAAATATACTTGAAAGAAACTTAAAAAATCATACCTGAATTTTCAGAAAATCGTATTTGTATTAGTGTACCTAGATGTGAATTGTTTATAACTCAGATTTTATGAAGATTTGTCGGGAAAAATGTCAATTTTTTCCGTTTGGTGGTCATTTCTAGGCTAATATTTAAAAAGTTACTTCAGTAATGGTCCCGATGTTTCTCTTATCATACTCGCATGTTATTCCTACATAGATTAAACATAGGATGGTTAAGGGTAAGACCGGATAACATTATAAAAAAGATATATCCTTCCAACCTCCCATATCCAAGTTTTGGGCTGATTATTGCCGACCCACCGCAGCAAGGCCATTCAGATTTTCGTACGCGACCGAAGCGCCCTCTAGTGCCCCATGAATGTGCCTAACTGAAGACGTACTAAAGTGCCAATTATTTAGTGAATTCTGGTGATTTTTTGTTTAAAGTGATGTTTTAAAAATTTGAGAATCAATAGAGGGTGTTCTTAAATTTTTTCAGCACAAAAAGTTAACTATTGATAATGCTCCCAAATCCCAATGTAATCATTATGAGTGCAGTGCCTGTTGTTGTATGCACACAATTCCGAACGAACACTGCACTGCACAAATAACAATAGGTGGGACTCCATTCATACATTACCTGAACAAGAGCTACCTCCAGCATCGGTGCAAGTGCAAGCGAATGATGAAAAAATGGTACGCAATCTACGAATTCCAAACACCTCCCATCCTTCAGCTTCTCTTTATCAGCAAGTAAAACTCCATTTACGGCACAGTGAGGATATTTTGCGGCATGGAGGATTGCTTTAGCGTAAGCTTGCAGTTTCACTTTGTATTCTGCCATGTTGAACTGCTTTAATTTGATATGGTGTCTCTAGAAAATTAAATGTTATAGAAAATTGAGATTTTATCACATGATTATGGCGGATCAAGAAGATGGGGGAAATCACGCAACCTTTTTTCTGAGTAACTTTCCTGTAAATATCAGGCGCGGATCCAGGGGGGGGGGCCGAGCGTGCCTTGGCCCCCCCCCCCCCCCCGCAAAAAAAAAAAAAAAAAAAAAAAAAAGGAGAGAAAGAGAAGGAAAAGAAGGGAAAGAGGAGAGAAAGGGAAAAAAGAAGAGGAAGAAGAAAAGAAAAGAGGGAAAAGAAGGAGATCGGGGGGGGGGGGAGGACTTGCCTCCCCCTTCCCCCCCCCACCAATAAAAAAATAAAAGAGAAGGAAGGAAAGGGAAAGAAAAAAGATAAAGAGGAGATAAAGGACAAAATAGGAAGAAGAAAAGAAAAGAAGGGGGATATCAGTTGCAATTTTCCCGCCAACAAGGTGTAGATCGGAGGGGGGGGGGGGGGGGGGGCACTGGCATACTGATAGGAGAGGGGGTTGGAGAAATAGAATTCAAACGCGGTTTATTTATAATTCTCTAACGGTGGTTAACAAATAATGCTGAAATGAGATCATTTTCCTCACTTCATGCGTTTGTTGTAAAATGACAAATTCCTAAATTTACAACAGCCAGGCAAGAAAATGCTTTTTGAGATGCCTACATATCAGGGCCCGCGGAACGGCGGGGATCAGGATCCTCGAGCCCCTCCCCCACACTTTCTTTGAAAAAGTATATTAAAGAGAAATAGAAAGAAAGAGAACGAGAAAGAAAAAATAGTTAACTGCCAGTGACTGCCAGTGTCACATTATAATGGGGTATCAAAACTTTGCTCATCTGACCATGATTAAAATTAATGCCTAAAATCCTAAGGGCTCTGCCCCCTGGATTCCACCTAGGGCCCTAAGGCGGGCCCTTAGATGCTCATATGACGGTCATTTAATGCCTAAAACCCCTGATTTCTGGGGGCTCTGCCCCCTGGACCCCACGCCAAATAGTGTCCTGCTAGTGTCACAAATAATAAGGTATCAAAAAGCTCATCTGACCGTAATTAAACGCCTAAAACCCCTGAGCTTCTGGGGGCTCTGCCCCCTGGACCCAACCAAGAGCCCTTAGGCGGGCCCCTCGATACTCATCTGACCGTAATTGAGTACCTAAAACCCTTGAGATTCTGGGGCTCCGCCCCCTGAACCCCAAGCCAATTAGTGACCTGCCATTGTAACAATTAGGTATCAAATAATGCTCATCTGACCGTAATTAAATGCCTAAACTCCTGAACTTCCGGGGCTCTGCCCCCTGGACCCCGTCTAGGGCGCTAAGGCGGACCCCTGAATGCTAATCTGACCGTAAATTAAAACCTTAAACCCCTGAGCTTCCGGGGCGGACAAGGTATCAACATAATGTTCATCTGACAGCAGGCGCGTAGCCAGGGGGGCGGTGGGGTGGTCCCCCAATAAACGCCGGCCAAAAAAGAGAGGAGTGTAAAGGAAAAGGACGTAGGAAGAAAAGGGAATAGACAAAGAACATATTTGAAATTCAGACAAGGATTAAGAGTCGAGAACGGTACAACGAATCGTCTTCTTTCTCTAATGAATTAATGAAACGTCAAAGCTTCCGCGCTACGCGCGGGGGAGGGCAGGGGGAACTTAATACAGACGAGGATAATTTTCGGGAACGGTACAACGAATCGTCTTCTTTCCATAATAATTTAATGAAACGTCGAAGCTTCCGCGCTTCGCACGGAAGGGGGGGGGGATTGAATTAGATAAGGATTAAGAGTCGAGAACGGTACGACGAATCTTCCTCTTTCTCTAATGATTTAATGAAAAGTAAAAGCTTCCGCGCTTCGCGCGGGTGGGGGAAACTAAGTTATTTTCGAGAGCCTAACAACGAATCGTCTTTATTCTCTAAAAATTTAATGAAACGTCGAAGTGGGGGGAAAACTGAATTTAGACAAGGATTAAGAGTCGAGAACGGTACAACGAGTCGTCTTCTTTCTTTAATGATTTAATGAAACGTAAAAGCTTCCGCGCTTCGCGTGGGAGGGGGAAACTAAATTTAGACAAGGATTAAAAGTCATAACGGTACAACGAATCGTCTTATGTCGCCAATGATTTAATGAAACGTACAAGCTTCCGCGCTTCGCGCGGGAGGGAGGAAGGGAAAACTGAATTCAGATGAGGATTAAGAGTCGAGAACGGTACAACGAATCGTCTTCTTTCTCTAATGATTTAATGAAACGTAAAAGCTTCCGAGCTTTGCGCGGGAGAGGGGGATGAATTAAGACGAGGATTAAGAGTAAAAAACGGTACAACGAATCGTCTTCTTTCTCTAATGATTTAATGAAACGTATAAGCTTCTGAGCTTTGCGCGGGAGAGGGGGTGAATTAAGACGAGGATTAAGAGTAAAAAACTGTACAACGAATCGTCTTCTTTTTCTAATGATTTAATGAAACGTAAAAGCTTCCGCGCTTCGCGCGGGAGGGGAAAAACTATTTTCAGACGAGTAGGCACGTACGGAAGGGGGGGGGGGGGGGGGGAGGGTATTAGGGGGTTGACCCTCCCCCCTTTGGTTTTTTATGTGTGTATTTTGGAGCAACCCCCCCCCCTTTTCTGTGATTTTTTTTTTTTTTTTTTTTATTAAAAAAAAAAAAAAAAAATGCCAATGGCTGACCTAAAAAAGGTGACCTCACCCCCCTAACGGAACAAAATGTCAAATTTTCAAATTTCGAGACCCCCCCCCCCCCCAAAAAGTGTCCTCTTCCCCCCCCCCCCCCCCCCCCCCCCCCCCCCCCCCCCCCCCCCCCCCGCTTATTTAGCGGCTGGCTGAGTCGTTACGATTTTTTTTTTCGGACCAAAAAAAAAAAAGTGGGCCCCCCCCCCCCCTAAGAAATCCTGGATCCGCGCCTGGTAAATATAGCCCACAATCATCACTTACCGACGATGACTAAAGAAGAAGAAGAAAGAAAACAAAATCTGCAAAGATCCCCCCCCCCCCCAAAAAAAAAAAAAAAAAAAAAAAAAAAAAATTGTTTGAAGAGTTAGACAAATATTGATAAAAGAATACATAATTTGGGTTTGGGGCTTTTTTGATGTATGCAGAAAACCTAAATTTCGAATTCTTTCATCAAAATTCGACTTCAAACACATTTGTTTTGAAAATCCTTGCATTTATGTGTAGTAAGTGACATCCTCTTTCGCAGTTATGATAGAATTAAAGTGAAATTTTGCCATCAAATTTTCGGGGCTCCCAAGGTTGAACATGCAGCATAAGGACTGCAAAAATCTGAGCAGTATGCCCCATGTGAGGATCGAACTCACGACCTTCAGATTATGAGACTGACGCGCTGCCTACTGCGCTAACGAGGCTGCTGATATGGGAATTGGCTTTTCATTTTTCCTAATCGTTTGAGAAACTTTGTCTAGATCCGAAGGTCTTTCCAAGTTTTAGTCAGGCTATAGTAGTTCATTGGTTTTTTTTTAACCATTATTATTAATCTCGATGTAATTAGTATCGTAAAAAGCATTATTGATTGTCTTTCCATGCTCACTGCCTTCCATGAGTTTAGTTTTGGAATGGGTCGAGCTTTCGGGATTATATCTCATGAGGATGGGTAATTGTGATCATAAAATAAAACATAATGCATAAATTGTCTTACTAAACTATAATATTGTATTCAGGCGCGTACACAGGGGATAGGGGGTTTGGGGGGTCGACCCCCCTCATTTTGTTTAATGTATGTGTTTTGGAGGAAACACCCCCCCCCCCGGCCCCCCTCCTCAATATATATGACTGTGTTTGAAGACAAATACTGATAAAAGAATACATTATTCGAGTTTTCTGTTGTACGCAGAAAACCAACATTTTGTATTCTTTCATCGAAATTCTGAAAAGAAAAGGGGAGAAAATGGTTTAAAGTATTACAAGTAATATAAATTATTTTCATCCCTGTATCATATTTCAGGTGTGACGTAATATCTTATTTTGTGTCATTCCTGGTTATTGTAAAATCTTACACTCAATTATATGTTACACTATAACTTTGAAATTTGTTATCCAATGTATGAACAAATTGGGAACACTGGCGTACCTATGGGGGGCAGGGGGGGCAGAGTGCCCCCCCCTGACGGGCCCCAAGGGAAAAAAAGAAAAAGGGGAAAGAAAAGAAAAGAAAGGAAAGGAAAGAAAAAGAAAAAAGGAAAAGGGAAGAAAAAAAGGAAAGAAAGAGAAAAAAGGAAAAAAGGGAAAAGGAAAGAAAAAAGGAAGAAGAAGAGAAAAGGAAGAAAAGGGGAAAAGAAAAGGAAAGGAAATTAAAAAAAAGACCATGGCCTTACGCACCAGGGGGGGGGGGGGGCAGTTGACCCCAGATATTTTGAAAACGTACAGTTTTTTTCCTAAAAATGTAGTGTAGGCCTATACCAAATCCTTCAATTCTACTTTTGAAAATGCAAAAGTACCCTCATGACTAGTTCGGTCGCTCGAAGTCCCTTCACTCCTTTTGCTTTTGAGATTCTTCGAAAACTTTTAACGCATCTTTCCCCCTCCCCCACCAGAAAAATATTCCGCATACGTCCCTGAAAAATGAAGACAAATGAAAATAGGAAAATATAAGTGATATAACAAATTCGAAACTCTTCGCTGGCGCGAACTGCTTGCTAGCCTATTTTGTATTAAATGTTTTCACTTGCTCGTCCCCCTGAAAAAAGAAAAGGATTAGCATTGCCTAGAATACAATTGTGCCTGCCCCGACGGGCCCCGACCTGCAACCATGGCAACAATAACACACAATGTATGTACCAAATGTTACTAAAAGAGACTAATTCATTTTTCTCGCTCGCTACACTCGCTCGTGAATAAAATGAATAGACATTGCTTTGGAAACAATTGTGCCCACCCTTGACCTGCAACAATATAATAAAAAATGGAAGAGTTTTTTCGCCCTCTCGCCAAAAAGGAATTGAATCGCGTTGAACGCGATTGCGTTCATCCTGACCTGCACCAATAAAAACAAGTTTATTTATTAATTTCTATTAAAAGAGAATTTTGTTTGCTCGCTCGCTACGCTCGCTCGCCAAAATAGAAATAACACTGCTTTTAATAATCACGTCCCTGACATGGAACAATTAACCCAAGTTTATGTACCATATTTTCCCTATAAAAGAGAAGTGATTTTTTTTTTCGTTCGCTCGCCAATATAGAAATAACACCGCTTTTAATAATCACGTCCCTGACATGGAACAATGAACCCAAGTTTATGTACCATATTTTCCCTATAAAAGAGAAGTGATTTTTTTCGCTCGCTCGCCACGCTCGCTAGCTCGTGGAATTATGTGCCCACCACTAACCTGCTACAATATCATTACAAAGGGAAATGTAGGGGGTTGCCTGCCCGCCAAAATGGGATTGACATTGCCTTAAACACGATTGTGCCCGACCTGCAACAATGAAACAAATTTTATATAGCAATTCTTTGAGAGAAAGATGTATTTTCGCTCGCTAGCTAAAATGGGTATAAAATTAGCCTAAACACAATATTGTTCCCACGCCCTGCATGGGACAATTGAACCAAGTTTATAAGTGGCAATTATTAAAAAAGAAGTGTCTTTTTCTTGCTCGCTACGCTCGTTTGCAAAAAAATGAAATTAAAATAACGTCGCTAACAAGTGAATGTTCCCACCCCCAACTTGCAACAATACCAGTTTATATACCAAACGTTACTTAAAGATTTTTTCTTGCTCGCTCGCTCGCCAGAAGTGAAAATTAGCATCGCCTTTTTGTTTGTTTCGGTCGCTTGCCCCCCCTGACGGAGTACCCCAGGTACGCCACTGATTGGGAATGATCCTATTTATGTGGATTGAAATCAATAAAGTTTGAATTTGATTTTTTTTATAAATCTTAACGGATAATCGGAGGGGGAAGGATGGGGGTGTTGGGGTGTGGGTGCAGTTTTCTCACTGGGTTGATGAAAACGGTATTCTTCTAATTTGTATGAGGTAAATTAAAGATAATATGTCCCTTTTGCAGCCCAACATCAAATTCTGTAGAACTTTGCAGGAATTATGAATATGTCATATATGTCCTATCAGTTCTGTGAAATCATAGTGTCCTAATATTCAAATTATGTAAGGAAACCCGTTTACTTGCTAGACTTCACTGTCAGACAATATTGAGTGACTGACTGGCTTTTTCATATTTGGTAATAACATACACAACATG
Source organism: Strongylocentrotus purpuratus (assembly GCF_000002235.5). Taxonomy (NCBI): domain Eukaryota; kingdom Metazoa; phylum Echinodermata; class Echinoidea; order Camarodonta; family Strongylocentrotidae; genus Strongylocentrotus; species Strongylocentrotus purpuratus. The sequence goes on from NW_022145614.1 coordinate 26,337,113, forward strand.
AGCTGTAAAGGGTACATTAGCATTTGTCTACATCAATAACCCACTTCTTGTAATGGCCAAAATTAAGCTGCTAATCTTTGCGCAGCATAAAACGTGCGACCATTCCGTACAATGGTCTGAAAAATCAGACTACTACTTACGGCTTTATAGCTCCTAAGTCGATTTGACAACTAATAGTCGTTATTTTCCCACTTAAAAACATTTTCAAGCCCCTCTTTTTTAGGGAAGTTCTAAATTAGTATTGTCTTTCAAATGCCGTTGGAATTTAACCTTTTCATTGTTTGGCCTGCAAACGGGACATAGTACCTTTAATATAATAATGATTATGAACATTAACAGATAGCAGATCAACATAAAAACTGTCATTGTCAATTAGGTAATTATATTATGAAAGAAATTTCAGACTTCACGATCGATACCCTTTTTCCCCCCTCTCTCTCCCACTTGCTCTCTCTCTCTCTCTCTCTCTCTTTCTTCATCTGTCTCTTTCTCTCTCTCAGTCTCTCTCTCTCTCTCTCTTTCTCTCCTCTTTTCTCTCCCCCTTTAAAAAAAATCTCTTTAACTTTAAACCCTTGCTCGATATTCGATTGGGGGGGGGGGGAGGGGACAGACTTCTACAAAGATCCCCCCCCCCCCAAATATGTGTTTGAAGACAAGTACTGATAAAAGAATACATAATTTGGGTTTTCTGTTGTACGCAGAAAACCAACATTTTGTATTCTTTCATCGAAATTCGACTTCACACTACGAACATGACGGACAAAATACAGTTCCTCATTCTACCCTCAACAATTGCTATGGTAGACAATGGAACATGATCCCTTCACTGCTATTATGTTAAAATCTGTAGAACAGGTGTCACATGCATATTCACTTGTTCTACACATTTTTACCTTATATCAGTCAAGGGATATTCCTTCGTCTACCATATCAATTGTTGAGGGTAGAATGAGGAACTGTATATTTTGTCCGCTTTCTTTGTCCGTCATGTTTATAGGGTCAAACACATTTGTTTTAAATATCCTTGCATACTGTGTCTTAAATGACATACTCTTTCACACTGTGATACAATATAAAGTGAAATTTTGCCATCAAATTTTGGGGGTTCCCAACGAGGATTGCAAAAATCTGAGCAGTATATGCCCTATGTGAGGATCGAACTCACGACCTTCAGATTATGAGACTGCGCTAATAACGAGGCTGCTAAAATGGGAATTGGCCTTTCAGTTTTCCTAACGGTTTGAGAAACTTTGTCTAAATCCGAAGGTCATTCCAAGTTTAATCAGACTTTAATCTTTACTACATGTATAATCGAATTTCTGCATTCAAAGCATTATATAGGTCGGTCTCATTGTAACCCACTGTCCCGTAGCTACTTGCTCCCTCTATATAGAAAACTTCCCCAATCGGTGCCTGTTGGTCCCCCATAATCCTCTGTTTCTTATGTTAGTTGAGAGCTGAGTTAATGAGATAGCCAGTGGCGGATCCAGGGGGGGGGGCCGGGCTACCCCTTTGAGAAAAAAAATCATGTAAAAACACGTGATTTTTACCATTTTGGGGGGTGGGAGGTGCACATTTTTATCTTTTCGAGGACCAAAAAAAAAAAAATGTGCTCACTACCCCCTCCCCCCTCCCCCCCCCCCCCTTTGAGCTACTTTTCGGCCGGCGCGATTTTCAAATTTTCGGGAGCAAAAAAAAAAAAAAATTGGGCCCCTTCCCCTAAGAAATCCTGTATCCGCGCCAGTCAGTGACCTCGCTGTGTGGTCTAATCCCTTCTGGCCCAGTAGTGTTGACAGTCTTTAAAATATAGACGACACTCCGCTGCTATACCCTTTAATGGATGCAAGATCTCATTGGTAATGTTGAATCGAGAAATGCCACTTATTTGACGTAACATATTGTCCTCAAGACAAGGATCTTTTTCCTTTCTTTCCTGTTCTTCCCCCTTTTGTAAACAATATACTTTGTATATCAATAAACAGGTTATGTATCATTGCAATATCAACTCACAGATCCATAATCCATATAATGAGGCTAAGTAGAGCATTCACATTGCATTGATCATAAAAAAGCAATACCAAATGGTACCATTATCCGACCCATCCCCCCCCCCCCTCAAAAAAGAAGAAGAATGTCACAATAAATATTAATAAATAAATATAAAGAAATTAAAGAGAAAAAATGAAGTAAAATACAACGATATAAAATAAATTAGATAAATTAAATAAGATTGACAAAACATTGAAATATATATTATTTTTAAATACAAAAATAAGTGAAATACATAATTATACTAAGATCTTGATAGTATCAAGAATTATAATAATGATAACAATAATAGTTTTAAAAAATGTCGGGGGCAACACGTTTTACTGGTTGTCCTAGCCTACTATAATGTTTTAAACGAGAGGTGTCGCTATACAATTTGTTTGAAAGGAGAGTTTACGAAATGCAATCTATCATTATAAAGGACGTTCTCATTGTAATGTTTTAAACGAGAGATGGCGCTATACCACTTATTTGAGACACGTAACAGTATGTTAGTCTTTTTCCTTTCTTTCTTGTCCCCCCCCCCCTTTTTTTTTTAAATAAATACCTTGCATAACTATTCAAAATATGCTAAAATGAAGAAAATGCACTCCACAGAGGACTGATAAAAAAGAAATACCAATGTTGCCAGTATCACCCCCCCCCCAAAAGAAGGAGGATAATTTAAGAAGAAGAAGAATGGGAGGGCCATGCATGTCCACACACTTTTTTAAATATCTTATCAAACAGTGCGTATAACTAAAGTCTACCCAACTTTGGTAGCTCCTGATTAAAAATTCTTAACTAATATATATGACTTTGAAATTGATTTCATGATGAAGAGAAAATTCTTTTCTGTTTAATGATTAAATGAGGGTCTTTAAATTGCTTTGTACCAAGTTTGGGCTTAATGAACGATGTGGGTCAGGCCAACATGCATGTACTTCTTTGGTGAAAAATCCTTTTCATAGTTAAAATATGCCTCGATCGTGCTTCATATTGGTTAAAAAGACGCATTGTATCTAGACTTTCACATGACAATCCACATGCATGATAACCATTTGGAACTGCCTATAAATTGTCTCATGATATCATTATCTGCTCACCTTTCTGCTAGCTGCGCCCGTGTTTATCTCGAATGGCGAATGAAAACTCAAAGGTTACTAAACCCAAACGCTAGAAAGAACAAAGAAATTGACAGCAGACTATCATGAAAAAAGATCAGAACATAAATAACTTTTATGCATTTCGTATCACTCAATGAAAAGGTTACCTTAAACAAGGGGTGCGAATGTATTCAATATTGTAATAATCATAACGAAGAGAATATCATAAATTTTGCTTGTAATAAATATTTCCTTGGACCTTGAGTTTGAGTTGACTTTTATTTTCTTCCAACTGCTTTAAACTTTATTTTCTTGCCCCTCTGCACGTGGTCCGCCCGGGGTGCTCCGGCGCCTATATTATGCCTGATGTTTCAATTCACTTGTTAATTTTCTTGTACATCCTTTTCTCGATTCTTGAATTATTCATTATTTTATTGAAATACTGCCAATGCAAATTGAGTTTTGTCACCACGATTGATTGGCCTCATCAACCATAGCATTACATTATTTTTTCTGTATTAAATTCCAACCCGTGCATGACTCTCACAACATTTTTAATTGTAATACAATACTTAGTCCATTGTTTTCCTTGTTTAATTACAATATCTGAAAAGAACCATGCTTCTAATTCTTGATAATATTCTTTTCACATGTAACGCAAGCTGTTTATCAATCTTTTCTTGTCATATAACTTCATTTGGAGACCTTTTTTCTCCAACACATCATCTGCTTATTTTATATTTTAAGGATTATTCATCGTTATTTGATTTTTTTTTTTCTCATTCGCAATTATTATTGTCATAGGGCCTTATGGCTGATCGTTTGCTTTTCCTATATCATGATATGCCCCTGCATGTATCGATTGCCTTTTAATGTTCGTAATGCCGACAGAGTTTCATTTTATGTTTTTGTTCTTATAATTTTTTATATGAACTTCATGGCCCGAATTCACAAAGCAAGGTTTGAGCTCAGACCAAGGTTTGACCTCAAACCTCCTTTTGTTTCGCCAAACCTCCTTTTGTTATTTACAAACCTGGTTTGTAAATAACAAAGGGAGGTTTGGCGAAACAAAAGGAGGTTTGAGCTCAAACCTTGGTCTGAGCTCAAACCTTGCTTTGTGAATTCGGGCCCATGTGTCTGTTCTCCTCTCCTTGTTTCAAGTGGTTATTCCATCCTTTCAAATCGTGTTTATTCTTTCAGCGACAGCAATCTTCTTTGTTCTGTACAGTTTATGCATATGTCTTGTTCATTTCTTCTTTCTTCTTGCTGCCTTTGGATGCTCTATTTTTCTCTTCGTTTCCCCATCTCTCCTTGACAGCGCCAAAATTTATCATGTATTTTATTTCCCCATATCGTCAATTATTCATGTTCGGATACTGATTCTGAATTCATGATGGCAGGTTCACCTGATAAGCAGCAATTCCCTTTCCATACGGTGAATGATGATGATTTCTTTTATTTACACAGACATATTCGACTTGAGGATGAACCTAACACCCCTGCTAATTCATTTGATAATTCTGTTATGGACAATATCAACTCTTCACTTGAAGAACTAGAATTCGACTTTGATTTTGATGATCCTGCTCAACGTAACGTTTCTAAATATGTAACTGTTAATTAGTTTCGTAATGTAGTGAAAGAATTTCGTAATGATACATTCTCCTTGCTTCATTTGAATATTAGAAGTTTAAATAGGCACTTCGATGATCTACTTTCGCTTCTTGATAAGCCATTATCTTTAATTACCCATTATCCATTATCCATTATCCATTATCCATTAATTACCCATTATCCTTAATTGGTCTTACTGAAACATGCATGTTAACTTGTGATTCCAATCACCCATACTCTATTGATAACTACGATTTTATTCATAAAAATAGGCAAGAAAGACTGGGTGGCGGCGTTGCTTTATATATCCTTAAAAAACTGAATTATACCGTTTTAGATAATCTCTCAACATGCAATAATATTATAGAATCCCTTTTTATTGAAATCGTGATTCCCGGTAATAAGAACATAATAGTCGGCGTGATATATCGACCCCCGAGTTCGAATGCACACGAATTTTTATTGTATTTATCTGACACATTACAAAACGCCAGTTTCAACAATAAAGATTGTTTTTTGATGGGCGACTTTAATATAGACTTGTTAAAGCACTTACATAGCAATGTTTCTCAAGAGTTTCTCGAAACAATTTTGTCTGCTTCTTTCTTACCACTTATTTCCAAGCCAACTCGTGTTGCAAATACATCCGCTACTTTAATTGATAATATTTTTTCTAATGTTACTCCACATTTTGATTCTTACATTACTCTTTCGGACATATCTGACCATTACCCCATTGTGACTCACTACACGGTTTCAAAGCCATTTAACAACAATGGTCCTTACCCAAGTAGACGTAAAATAACTGTAGAGAATTTAGCTCGCCTTGGCGCTAATCTCGAAAATACTGATTGGTATAGTGTTTATTCCGAAAATGAAATTAATTGTTCTTATGAAATGTTCTCTAGTATATTAAACAACAAATTAGATACTAACATGCCGAAGCAAAAAGTCAAACATGGTTATAAGAAAACGCCCAAACTCCCTTGGATTTTTAAGTCTATATTGCGATCAATAAATCGGAAGAATAACCTTTATTATAAATATAAAATAAAAGGCACTGAGCAATCAAGGAGAAAATATACATCATATAAAAACATTTTGACTCGGATTATTCGATTAGAAAAGAGAAATTACTTTGTAAATCGTTTGAAACTTTTTAAAAATGATATGCAAAACACTTGGAAGGTAATCAAACAAGCAATGAACCAAGTTAATAATAAATCTGAGGTAAATAAGATCAAATTTGATAATGAGATAGTTGAAGACCCAAAAGATATAGTTAATATTTTTAATACTTATTTTTCTTTAATAGGTGATAATCTCGCTAAAAACATTCCGCCTTCAAACACAAATTTTGTGGAGTTTTTAGGCCCTCACAATCCAAATTCTATTTTCTTTGTTCCAACTAATAGGCAAGAAATTATGAAAATTGTTTCTAGTCTGAAAGATAAGAAAAGTTCAGGGTATGATGGAACCAATAATGTCATACTAAAATCTATTATTCCTTTTATTGCAGATCCATTGGTTCACATCTTTAATATATCACTTTTACATGGTAAATTTCCTAATTCTATGAAAATAGCCAAAATAATTCCGTTATTTAAAAAGGGTGATAAATTGGATGTGGGTAACTACCGCCCGATTTCTTTATTATCTTCATTTTCTTAAGTTTTGGAAAGAATAATCTATATCCGGATGATGTCCTTTTTGAAAAAATATGATGTATTTTCAAACTTCCAATTTGGTTTCAGAGAAAAGCACAGCACCGTTCATGCTTTAATGTCTTTTGTTGAGAAGGTTGCCCACGCAATTGATACATCGTCACACACTGTAAGTATATTCCTGGACTTCTCCAAGGCCTTCGACACGATCAATCACGAAATTTTACTTTACAAACTATCTCACTATGGTGTACGTGGAAAGGCCTCGGAGTGGTTTAGGAGTTACCTCTCTAACAGAAAGCAATATGTACACTTAAACGATCATGCATCTAAATTATGCAATATTAGTTGTGGTGTCCCACAAGGTGGTCTGCTAGGCCCGCTACTCTTTATTATTTATATAAATGACTTTTGTAAATCGTCTAACTCCCTGTCGTTTATTTTATTTGCAGATGATACTAATTTATTTTTTTCACACAAAAATCCAAACGTCCTGGTTGATAAAATCAATGCCGAGTTATTAAATATAATTTTATTGCAATGGATACAAGCAAATAAATTGTCACTTAATCTCCAGAAAACAAACTACATGCTATTTAGTAACTCTTTGGATTCATTACCCTCTGACATTATTTTTGACAATACCCCTTTGAAACATGTCCCTCTTACCAAATTCTTGGGTATAACAGTCGATGATAAACTTTCTTGGAAACCACACATTGATAATATTTGTAAAATCATTTCGCGCAATATTGGTGTTATTAATAGACTAAAATTGTACTTATCACAATCATCATTATTTATGTTGTATTCTTCATTGATCTTGCCATATTTGAATTACGGTCTTCTAGTTTGGGGCAATACACATCATACATTGTTGGAAAGAGTTCTATTGCTGCAAACTTGAGAGAGTTATTCGTATTATCTGTAATGCCCCCATATACGCTCCCATACGAATCCTCTGTTTTTTGAAAATAACATCTTAAAAATTAAGGATTTGTACTTATTTCAGCTCGGTCAATTTATGTTTAATTACAATAGAGGTATACTACCCTCTGTGTTTAATGATATGTTTCTTAAAAACCATGCTGTTCATAGATATCCCACTCGACAATCCGATGAGTTTCACTTACCTCTTTTTGAGAACATGTTCTGCACAGAACACGTTCATTTTTGAAGGCCCTAAATTTTGGAATACTTTGCATAACGATTTGAAAACTTCCCCTTCACTAATTGCTTTTAAAAAAAAGTTAAAATTTTCCTTATTACAATCTTATAATATTTAGAAAATTATTGTGATAGAACATCTCCTTCCCAATTTTGTTTTCTTTCTCTCTTTTCTTCAGCCCATCTCAAAACAAAAAACTACTTGCCATCATGTTCTTGCTCTTTTTGTTTCAGCTGTCTCAAGGATTTTGTGCGCTCCCTATTTCGTGCTCGATCTCTACAACTTTCCTTTGCTCTCACTCTCTTTCCCTCCAAACGCAGCCCGCATTCACCCCCCCCCCATTTTTCTTCTTCCTTTTCCTGTTCTTTCTTCGTCATGTAATTTGTTACGTCTTCTTGTTTACAGTCATTACGTGTTTTAAAAAATGTTCTCTGTTGGACACTATTCTTCTTTCATTGATTATGTATTCAATATTTTGTTCACACTTATTATTATCTGAGGGGTCCACAATTTACAAGCTTTGCTTTTTAGTGGACCTCTCCATTTTCTCAAAATATAAATGCAATTAAATTTTAAAATTCATTTTTTTGTCTTCCTAAAATGTATAAATTATTATTAAGATTTGTTTATTACCAATGTAACTATGTTTTGTATACATTTTACATTGTATTCGTTATTTGTATTTTGTTGGAAATGAAAAAATAAAAAAATTAAACGATTTGAAATCAGCTGCTTCTAAAGACTACGCCGATCTCGTGATAGTCTACAAAAATAGTCCGGTTTGACAATTTTGAAAGTTTAAATACTAATAAAATATTCAAAATCAAAATGTGTTTTACACTTATCCAGCAAAATTATTATTTCTTTTACAAAAATTGTTTCCACTGATCTAATTTTTTTTCCTGAGCTGAGTGTATAAGTATCACAATGAAGTATTATTAATAATGTCCTCTTTAAATAAGACTAGGCAGTAAGTCACCTGACTTGGGTTGGCTTTACACAACAAAATATACTCATGATCACCTGCCACCGGACCGTACGCGGAACCATTGCTGAGTGATACACTGTCACTGATAGTGGTAGTTCAGTAAGAACCCAGAATAAATTTGCAGCAGTTGCATGTGCAGTATTGGCAATCTTAAATATTGGTGAGTAGTGCTGAGTAGTTTATTTATGTTTGAAATAGTAAATAGGTGTGTGTGTAGGCCTAGGCCTAGCTGATTTTATTTAGATCTGAAGTAAAAATAGGTGGTTAGTCATAGTGAAAGAGAATAGCTGATAGTCTATGAATGATTATGATGGCGGAGTTAAACCACCGTTTTATTTACGGGGCGGTGAACGTGAACTCGGTGAAATGAAGAAGGAAACACGAGACACTGACTAAACACTAACTAACCTTATATTATCTCTACTTGTACTTTAGACCGAATTTTCCGTCTCTTTCGTTCGTTAGCCTCTTATTGGGGTAGGGTCGGCTCTCTCTTTAGAGACAGAAACCGTCTATACACATTCCCTTGATAACGCCACGGCCATTTCAGGTCGTAGCGTTTTGCCCCCAAAATCCCCCAAAATGTCATTTTACCTCATGCATTGATTATTTAAAATTAGGAGAAGGTTATACTACATCGGTTCCACTTACCAACTTGACTGAAATAATCCGTTTAATGGTCCCTTTTAAGGAAATTATGGGTCAAAATCGACATCCATGTTGAAATCTTGCAAGCCGTGTTAAACTCTCGCTGCGCATGGAGTCATCTAAATCAATCTCATCCCTTCTAGTCTACGCCGAAGGCAAAACGATTATGAAGTAAAAACTGTGCGCCATCTACACGTTCGTAATGGCGTTATCACAGTTTTTCCTTCATAATCGTTTTGCCTTCGGCGTAGACTAGAAGGGATGAGATTGATTTAGATGACTCCGTGCGCAGCGAGAGTTTAACACGGCTTGCAAGATTTCAACATGGATGTCGATTTTGACCCATAATTTCCTTAAAAGGGACCATTAAACGGATTATTTCAGTCAAGTTGGTAAGTGGAACCGATGTAGTATAACCTTCTCCTAATTTTAAATAATCAATGCATGAGGTAAAATGACATTTTGGGGGATTTTGGGGGCAAAACGCTACGACCTGAAATGGCTGTGGCGTTATCAAGGGATTGTGTATAGACCGTTTCCGTCTCTAAAGAGAGAGCTGGCCGACCCTACCCCAATAAGAGGCTAACGAACGAAAGAGACAGAAAATTCGGTCTACTTGTACTTCAGCTAAGCTCAGCATAGCTGCTCAGCGAACTCGTCAAACTCCCAGGTCTTGAGGTGAACCGGGAGTTGCATGATTCGGGAAGCTAGTTGATTCTGGAGTGTGTGTGTTGTATCAGCAGCAAAGTCCAGAATGAGGAGACTGCCCACGGCAGGGACGCTTATAGGCACGTCCTCAAGAAGTTTGCGACGGACGGACGCGTAAGCGCATCCAAGATGCGTACATATTGTAAATTCTGGCGTGCTGGTAAAATATCCGCTGCCTGGTTTCACGTATGAACTGTTACGCGTCCACGAAACAGAATTTGGCTTATTAAATGCCATTTTACAACAGATCTATTCTATCTCTACTCTAGATCCTTCGTCGTAATCGTATTTTACTCTGTTTATCATTTCTTCTTCTTTAATTTTGTCCTTCCTCCGTTGGCTTTGCCTTTGCCTTTGCCTTTGCCTATCGGTGGTATATAACGCTGTATTGTAAAAGTAAGGCTAATCTAATAATAGTCCGGGAACCAGCCAGGGGGGAGGGGGGGGGGGGGGTCAACCTAGTCTCTAGTTAATGTTCTAGTCCGAGGAACAGAGTGTTTTCCCCTGGACTCCAGCATGCATCGAGAACAGAGGGGAGGGGCGCGTTTAAACACAACATCAATCATTTTTTGCAATTGTGTCTGCTCAGCGGTGGATTTGAACCCATATGCCTCACGAAAGTCATGGGAGCCAGACAAGGATCTGGGACCTTTTTCACAAATCAGTGACAAATCTACTGATAACCAATCAGAAGCAAGGATTTCAGTAGCTTATAACAAAAACTGTCATTTGTCACTAATGACAAGTTTTGTGAAACGGGGCCCTGATCAATCAAACATAAATTGGCAAATCTGCGACATATCTTGCATAAGTTGAACAATATTTTGCAGTCCCAACTAACTTGACTTGTACTGCAGTTTGATCGATCTACCCGCCCTCTGCCTGCACATGAGTTATCAAACTATGGCAGGGTCAGATGAAGCCTCAGCATAGCATTGTCTCAAAAACAAAATTTACTCATTTTTAAGTCATGATTGTAGGGCCATGTCTTTGTTTTTCTTTGGACAATTCCCAAGATGGCTTTCACCTTGCAGGCTGTCCTGAAGGTTCGTTCAGATATGGCTCAGTATACCACTACAAAAAACAACCACACTTTTTGCTTTAATGTGTAAATGAAGGTCAGCTGCATGCAAAAAATAGTCCTGCATGTACATTTACTTACTAAGCTCAGTGTTATAAAAGAGCCCCAGCAATTTTGCCGTTTCATATCTGGGAGATCCTTTACTCAGGCCCTTATTCAGCCTCGTACTGAATATGCACCTGTTCCGCTGTAGTTTGGGGTTTAACGTGTGGATTGTTTTCCTAGTTAATTGAAGTTAATTTGTAAGGATAAACTGTTCAAAATGTCAAATCCCCCCCCCCCCCCCCCCCGCCCTCCCTTTCCCTGACTGTTGAATAATTCATAGTCATGAATATATGCATAATTTTTTTCTTCCTGATCTCTAGGAAGAATTGAAGCACGACAAACCAGTTTCAAGATGAAGGGATTGGTTATCATTTTCCTGACTGTGGTGAGTTGGACCAGTGCCACCTCTCGTTTTAACCTGAGGGAGCCTTGCTACAAACCATCTTTTGATGCCGGAATTAAGGAAGTTAGGTAAGACTATTCTATTCTAACTTTACACTTTATGGTACCTTAAGTAAAAAAAACCTCTAATTCTTAGTTCTTAATCTTCATAATAATATTACATGTACATGTATAAATTACATTAGGATTTGGTCTTGGAAGTCATTTGATATTTCTGTAATAATATTAATCTACTAAAATTCCAGATATTGTCCATTCTTGCGACAGATCTACTACCTGAAAGATAATTAAGGTCTTCACACTGATGATTATTATGATGATGAATTTGTGAAAATGAAACTTACAAGCATTTCAAGAGGACTAATTATCATCTTAGATCAGATGTTGTTTGACAGTCTTCCACAAGGAAGGACGGAGGTAGCACTCACGTGATAATCATTAAATCTGGCAATGATGGAAAACTGAATCTCGCAGATTTAATCAAAACTAAAAAATTAAGTATCAATAAAAAAAGGCATAAAAAATTCAATTAACTGTTATATTTTTACACAAGATTATGTTACAAATAGAGGACTTGCATGTATGAGCACCACTCCTTACTTCCAAGGTTCTGTTATTGATAGTGAAGATGAGTTCTCACAGCAATATGGAAAATGAACCTTGTGATCCATAAAAAAGAATTTCTGTTTCGGTTTAATAAAATTTGGAGTGGACTATTAGGCTATTATTCTTCTTCTTCTTCTTATTATTATTATTATTATACATGAAATTTAATTTGCCTTAAATGTTTGTACAAATTGTATTCATCCTTCATGCATAGTTATAATGCTTTTTAAAAACAACATACATACCGGTACTATAAACTTTCATAAAGGCAAAGCAATTTGTTTTACTGAAGTACAAATGCATGAACTTGTAGTCATTGATTTTAGTACTGTTGTTTGATTTGAAGTGTTGAGAGAAGATCAGTACTTCCAAAATAGAAAAAAAATGTATCAGAAACTAGAAAATAAAATAACATCTAATTATCTATAGGTATATGAATACAGCCAACAAAGACATTAGAATGAATTAGTTTAATATTTTGAATTGCAGAAAATCCAACATTTCAGTTGGGGCTCTACCCACAGCATTTGACTGGCGAAATGTGAACGGCACCAACTTTGCCAGCACTACCCGCAACCAGCACATCCCCACCTACTGTGGTTCCTGTTGGGCAATGGGCACCACCAGCGCTCTGGCAGGTGAGTTAAAGTAGACATTCTAACAGTATGCAAACTGGCCCAGTGCACATTTCTGAAGATTTCTAATGAATAATCAGAGATATATGAAGCCAAGATAAGTTATTAAAAAATGTAGTTTGTTTTTGTTTGTAATCTTTGAAAGTAAATCCTTGTGTACAGTGAAGAATAATTGTTTACTCAACTGGGTCACTCATTTCTGTAACGATACCTACACAAATGATTTCATTTTTTATTAACTCAATTTTTCAAATGATGTCAAATGATCATTGTATGCTTGTAAACTGCTCCTTCTAAGACTTCAACATGCACAAACTTATCTATTGCTTGCAGTCACAACATATTTGACCACGTACCGTAAATATATAATGTTCATACCCAATTAACAAGGTTTTTTTTCTTTCTTAAACACCCTGTAGCGTAGTTAACCACATGTACCTCGAGATTTCATAATAAATTCAGCTGCCCACCACATTGCCCGAAGAAGATATTAAGAAGAGACATATTTCAGTCTCATAACAGAAAATACATTTACAGTATACATTGATACATTTAGAGTATACATTGATTGTATGTAACAGTTTCAGGGAAGCTGATCATTAATATTTTTGGATTTGTTTTATTGAATTTTATTTCTGCATTTTTCCAAATATACCGTAATATAACTGAATAATTAAGAACATACTGGTATTGGTATACATATATATAATAAAACAGATTTAAACAATAATTACTTCATGTAAATTTTTTTTTTTTTTTTTACATATATACATATAATAACAAAACTTTATATTTCCATTACATATTATCATAAATTTTAAGTATCTATTGAAAAAGTGCAGGAGACCCCAATCATAAGCGATACTTGATTAGGATGGCGGCCACCCCCAAAAACAATCTTAAGGTAAAAGTTAAAATAAAAAAATGTTGCTTAAAATGAAAAAAGTGTTGCCCTGTTGCAATAGTGTATTCTGCTGCTTTTTTTGCAACTGCTTTCTTCATTCTCTATTACAGATTGTGATTCTGACTTGGGTTAGGAATGTAACATATAAAACAAAAATTCTAACATCAATCTAAACCTGAAGATTTTATCTCAGCATTTTTCATTTTTCTCTTTCTCTTCTTCCAAGATCGAATCAACATCATGCGAGGAGGTGCGTGGCCTTCCGCCTACCTGTCTGTTCAGAACGTCCTAGACTGCGGGGGTGCCGGTACTTGCCACGGGGGCGGTCAGATTGGGGTGTACGCCTATGCCAAAGAAACTGGCATCCCTGATGAAACGTGCAATAATTACCAAGCAGCGGATCAAGGTACAGGCATGGCAGGACGCTTGGGTCATTACTATTATTGATTTTAGGTTGGGGGGGGGGGGCAATAAAGAAAATACATGAGAAATCAGAGAACAAGTATAGATAAAAGATATTTCAACCACCAGCATGCTGAGGACAGAAAAGGTGAATCCAATAACTGTGGCTAATAGCCTTCTTTCCCAGTACCAGTGGTTGTAAACGTAGAGGATAAACATCAGTTTACTATATTATACAAGTGCCTCGGTGAGTCACGTTTCAGATACAGTCAAACCTGTCTATACCGACCACCCAAGGGAAACACAAAAAGTGGCCTTTGTAGACAGGTGGTCTTTGTAGACAGGTTCCTTTAGTACATGATTCAGTGAGAAACCATTTTCAAGGGAAACAAAAAATGTGGCCTTTGTAGACAGGTGGTCTTTGTAGACAGGTGGTCACTAAAGCAGGTTTGACTGTATAAATAAGACGGGAGCCAGCAGAGGTCAGCCTAGCTGGAAAGGTTACCAATGTTCATGGCTATAACTTATAAAGCTGAAAAGAACAGAGATTATATTAAAGTAGTTTCATCGTTACACCAGTTTCATAGTTATACTAATTTCATAGTTACACTAGTCCTAAGCTAATACATAGTGTAAGGATCAAGGGTAGAATTGATTTAGAGTTGCTCTTAAAGTATCATTATCTTGAGTTCTCATGGGAAATTTGATGCAATTCAGGTATTTTCCCAATGGAACTGATGTTGTCAATTGATCAACGAGATTGGACCATACGTTTATGACTGATAGTTTTTACCAAAGAAAAATTCATCATTGCAAATTCCTTACCCAAACCATGACTGAACACTTTCCAATCTTTTACAGCAAGTTGTAAGCGGGCCACGAGTTTCAGCGCCTTCTCGTAAAGAATAGCATGCGCCTTTAAAAGAAATGATATTCTTATTTTAACATCATAAAAAGAACATAAAAATCATCAAGAGGAAGAAAATACAAGAACTCAAAAAAGAAGAAGTAATAAATAGGTATACAAATATGTGATTAGAGAAAGGGGCTTGAAAAAATTAAACTAAAGAGATCAAATCCGATGGATATTGCCATAGAAAGAGGAAGGAAAAGGCTATAAAAACGGCTGTCACATTTTGATGAGCCATATATACCTCAAAAAAGTTTCTGTCAAGCAAGAAGAAAAAGTTACGATGTCCCCTTGTGCCTCCACCCCCCCCCCCAGTACCCTGTATGTGCTTCTACATGTGTGGATGTATGTATGTATGATACACTGACTTAACATATTTTATGTACAAAACCAATTGTCATTAGACTGTTTCCTTTTTTCCTAGAATGTGATCCTTTCAATACATGTGGCACCTGTACAACGTTTGGTCAGTGTCATGTTCTGAAGAATTACACAGTGCACAAGGTGTCCGAATACGGCAGTGTGGCAGGGCGCGGCCCGATGATGGCCGAGATCTCTGCTAGAGGACCTATCAGGTATTAAATGATGTCGTGCTGAGTATATTTGTTTGATGGCATTATTTCACAAACATTTTTGACTGTGATGGGATAAAATGTCTTTAAAAAGGCAAACTATGATATTAATTGGAAGAAAAAAAGACATTTATCGTAAAAATAATATGCACTTGATAATCCCAGTACGTTTCATTTATGAATTACAATGAGATTGTAAGATCCTTAGTTGTAGGACAAATCGGACATGCCCGCAATGTGTCATCAAGCCACGTGACCATATTTCCTTTTTACGAGGGGTGTAGTAGCCCAACAAGCGTGAGATCTGTGAAAAATGGATGGTTATTATCATTTTTTTTGTTTTTTAGAGATTTTCTGAAAAATCAGAGGCTGGAATATTAATAAGTAGAGGTGTATTCATGTTTTGAAATGCTATGTTAAGCTATGGTCACAAATCAGAGCAGCGACCGACCGATCAGTAGCCTGCTCAGTCGCTGCTGGAATTTAGGCATCGCCGAGCGATTAGGTCGGAGCCCGGGCGGCAACCGCCCAGGCACCGAGCATATTTTGGGCAGCGACCGAGCTATGCCCTAAAAACGAGCGGTGCCTGGGCGGCCGCCGCTCGGTGGCCGGGCAGCCGCCGAGCAGAATTGGTTAAAAACTCGCCACTCGGCTGCCGAGCAGGCTACTTTTGGGTAATGTGACCATAGCATTAGTTGGGTTAGAGTGGCCCTTTAATACACTAAAATCTTTGGAATGGTGGATGACTTATGGCACACAATAGCTTTGACTTGCCCGATGTCATTTCCCAGCACATTAAACACATTTGCCGCTCTCCACCTACATAGATAAAGTAAATGGGTACCTGGTAGGAAGGAATTCCTTGAACGTTTCAGCGCCTTGTTATGGCAGCTCAGCTACAGCCGGGATGATAATATGATACTTTGTATTAAAGGTATACCCAGTTCTGGTCATGCGATTGCATTGTGAAAGAAACATTGTGGAATCGATCAGAAAATGTTGATCATCTAGCATGTAAGTATTGGTGTGTACTGCAAGGTTCTGGAATCATCAAAATGATTAGAAATTTGGCCCAGTCTTGGTAAAGTTACAAGCACTGTACACAGAAAGATGTATATGGGACTACGTGATATCTATCCAGTCTGGATAGCTATAATAATTTACCAAATATATCAATTAGTAGGCGGTTTCCCGGCAAAATTTGTATCATCACGTATTAGTCCAAACATATTCTTTCACATGATTGGTGATAAGAGCTTCCATTTCATTTTTTTGAGAGAGGGTTGATCATCGTTTCCAAAACCTTTTAGCGCAGTAGAGTGTATTCATGTATGTAGCAGCTGTGCTATATAAATGGACCTATTATTACAATAATTGAATGAATGTTGTTTTCTTTGCACCTTCTTGTAGCTGTGGAGTCATGGTGACTGAAGCGTTTGATGCCTTCCAAGGAGGAAAGGTCTATGCTGAATACCAAAGCACGATCTCAGTAAGTCAAACCCAGAATCCGCATATATAGGATGCTCCTAGATCGCAGTTGCTCTGCGAATTACCTTATCAAAAATATATGAATAAAAGAAGTTCATCACAGTTAATCCTGTATATAAAGGATGCTCAAGGTTTTTATGCACAGGTTCCTTTAGTACATCATATTTCAATGAGAAACTAAATTTCAAGGGAAACATCTTCTTTTTTTTAAATGTGGTCTTTATACTCAGGTGGTCGCTAAAGCAGGTTTGACCGTTCCAAAACGTGATCATGATGCAGTACACATTACATTGTAAATACAGTTCTTTGGTTAGGCTTTAAAAAAAAGATGTTGTATGGCCCTTTACAACCGACCCAAAAATCTTGAAATCTATGGTACGTTTTTTTTTACCGTTTTTTAGAAGAAAAAAATGTGCATTAAGGAAAAAAAGGGAGAAATATCAGCCCAAAGAGGGAGAAAAGTATTTTTTTTAAAGCATTTGAAAAAAAAAAAAAATTCTGACCGACCGACCCATGTTTTGGCACCTAAAGGGCAATACAACAACTTTTTTTTTTTAGGCCTTATACGACAGCACGGAAGCTACACTGCTAGAAGGTTGTGGCACCCTTGTTGAACAAATTACATATAATACACACTTGCATTAACCTATCACCTTTGGTAACAGGTTGGCTCCTGTAATAAGCCTTTGGGAATGAGACGATTAAGCAGTAAACAGGTTAAATAGTTTATGTGCCTCGTGACAAATACAAATAACGTGCATTATGCAAATAGATTACATGTATGGTTAATTTTACTGTTGCGATTTGGTTTTGAGGTCAGGTTTTTTAGGGGGGTTGCGATAAGGGTTAGGCACATGCCTCTGGGCATCAGTGTTGAACTTATCTCTTTGCATGTGTTTGTTTATTCTTATTATGTACTTGTCTCTTGCCATGCCGTATTGTATTTGTGCTTTTTTTTAATGAATGGTCAAATAAATAATAAAGGTGTAGCGTTTGGTCCAAGGTTGAAGTTACTACCGGTAATTGGAAGACTGTAGGAACTAACGTAATTAATAAATATATTGCCCCACAGTGATATTGAAATTGGCCTTTGCCCAGAGATGTGGTCAAGGTACTAAGTACAGTCATCAGATAACAAATGAACAATGAGGGTTCAATAAACAATATTTGTGTAGAAATATGAGTTGAGTTGAGGTATTATTATCCAAACGTTCATAAACTATTGTCGGAGGTGACCTTAATACAATAAGTAGTAAACATTTCTATTTTATCTCACTCCTTTGTTTGTGTCCTTCTCTCCTCTGCATTTGATTTCTTTCATTCGCTCTCTCTCTCTATCTTTCTCTCTCTCTCTCTCTCTTTCTCTGTCTTTCTCTCTCTCTTTCTATCTCTTTCATTATCTGTCTTTCTTTCTATCTCTCTTTCCATCTCTCTAAACCCTATCTCTCTCTTTCTTTTTCTTCCTCTCTCTCTCTCTTTATCTCTCTCTCTCTCTCTATCTCCTATGTCTCACTCTCTATCTCTATCTCCCTCCCTCTCTCTCTCTCTCTCTTTTCCTCTTTCTCTCTCTTCCTCTCTCTCTCTCTCTCTCTCCCTCTCACTCTCTGTCTCCATTCCTTCATTCCTCAATCATGCAGATCAACCACATTGTGTCCGTAGCTGGCTGGGGAGTGGATGAGACTGGAGTGGAATACTGGATCGTGAGGAACTCTTGGGGTCAGCCCTGGGTGAGTATCTAGGTGCTCTTCAACACGCACACAATACCCCAGTCACACCGGACTAAACAAACAAATTAAACACCTTAAAGGCATCATTTAACAATGTTAAATCTGAGATGCACGGCCCTACGTGTTATCAGTGTCTGTGATATGGTGTAATATTGAAGCCCTAAACAAAATTGCGCTTCAAATTGATCAAGAAGTGCTTCAAAAAAATTAACAATTTTGAGTGACCGGTTTTACCGTACTCGTTTTCCCCAATAGACTGTAGTGTTATGAAAACCATTTGGCAAACGGTTTTCAAATTTGTAATTCCAATCATAAATATCTTGATAATCAGACAGGCGATCGGCTTGTAAAAGTCGTGGGGTTCCTGATTGACCTAAAGGTTTATAATTATGATTGCAGCATGAGCTAAATCCAGGATTTTGTTTCAGAGTCTGAGACAAAGTTACCGGATCCCTTTAAAGATAAAGTCAAGTTCAGGTCATGCGATTGCATTGTGAAAGAAACGATGTGGGATCGATCAGAAAAAGTTGAACATGTAGCATATAAGTATCGGTGTGTACGGCAAGGTTTTGGAAATCATCATAATGATAAGAAATTTGGCCCAGTCTTGGTAAAAGTAACAAGCACTGCACATAGAAAGATGTATAAGGAACTATACATGTGGCATAAAAATAAAGCCCACATTTTTAAGCTGTTACATGCCATATTTAGAATAAGAAGGCATTTGAAGAGCCATGCTTTTCAGGAAACATTTTTTCTTTGATGTTCTTCAACACTTGCATAATAACAATGAAAACGCTCACAATTATTTTCACCTCTTCCCAGAACTCGATCTTCTCTTTAAACAGCAAATTATATTTTGGTTTGGTGGTGTGACTAACTTACAACACACTTTTTTTTTTTTTACTGTTTTCAAATGTGTGTGTACACCATTTAAACAACAATTGCTTTTGAAATCCCCAATGCGATAATGAAAGGGTCTGTGAAACATTCTGATTCAGCCATCCACACTCTAGGGGAAATACCCCCTGACCCACCACACACCCCGGACAACTACCCACAGGTACAATTGTCCTAGTGTCCTGGGGCAGGTAGTCCTGATTGGAAGTTGTCTAGTACATGGGCACTTGGCAACATTTTATCTATATATGTATTTATTTATTTATTTAGTGTTATTTTATTATTTTTGAGGGGGGGGGGGGGGGTCTACAAGTAGTATCCAGATGTTTTTAGGATTTTGTTATACTCATCTCCATTGGATTTTAACCAATCATTCTATGGCCCAGTTTTTAATTTATTGATATTGAAGTTGAATGTCTTAAAATATGTCTCATGTTTTATTCTATTTATACTTCTCCTATTGACAGGCCGAACAGGGGTGGGTCCGTATTGTGACCAGTGCCTACAAGAGTGGCGCAGGAGATAGCTACAACCTCGGTATTGAGACCGAGTGTGCCTACGGTGTCCCCATCGTGAATTAAAACCAACGAGGACTAGAACCAGGGACCTACAGTTCAAAAGCCTTTCTACCGTCACAAACCACTTTCACAGATCTGCACATTTGTTCGTGCATGCTACATGCACAACTCAGCAAAGATAAGTTTCTTGTTTATGATGTACTTAGAGCCAGAGGGCTTTAACTTTCATTTTGCAACACAAAGTTAAAGACCTCCTGGCTATCGAGTGACATTTTTTAAAACTCCAAAATGCATAATTGTCCAGCTAATGTAACGACCAACTTGCAGAGTCGGTAACATTTATTACTAATTGATATTTTCAACCTCATTGTATGGAAGGTATTGCTGAAAGTGAAATTGTTGCAATTTTTTAATCCTATATTATCCTATCCTATACAATGTCAACTAAACTTAATTCATGACCCATATGTTGAATTTTGATATTTGAAACATGGGTGGGGAAATTCTTTTCTATATTCATTGATTTTGAGACCATTTAGGAAATTGTAATCCTTTTAGGTTATTAAATACTGTTGCATATATATATATATATATATATATATATATGCCCTTGAGTGATGGGCTCTGAATGCTTGGTCTCTGGTTCAACCTGGTGTGTTATCAGAATCATGCATTAGCAAATCTTTCATATTTGTTTTTTTGTTTTTTTATCAGATTTTTACTAATAATTTTTTAATCATGAATGAATAACTATTGTCTTATGAAAAGTGTGGTACATATTAATCTTGCAAATACTTGAATATTTTTTGCAATCAGATTTTTTACTAATACATGTTTAATCATGAATAAATAGAACTTGTTTTTTATGAAAAGTGTGGTACATATTATGCTGATTATAGTATTTTTGTATGCATGTATTGAAAAGATTTTTTTTTTTTAGAACTTAGACTTTCAATAGGTGTACTGCAAATGGTATAAGAGAGTGAAATGTACAATACATATACATGTAGTAGCAGTATCTTCTAAGAGTTTGAGTATGAATGCATATTATATCTGTCATCGGAATTGATATATTTTAGAGTAGGAACTTAGCACAGAGGTTATCATTTCATCAAAAATGAACCTTAAAGGGAAAAGACTAGAAAAGACAACACTCCAAACAATGACAGGAGATGAATGAAGGTAATGTCAATGATGAAGAACAAAGATTAATACAGGGTGAGAAAGTAAGAGGGTAGCTAATTCACATTGACAAGACAAATCCAGATTTTAAAAAATATACCCAGTAATGAAATTGTGGACCATACTGAAATACGTTGCTGATATGAGTTGGACATGCAATAAATTTTGTAAGGTTTTAGTTCAGAGTGGCTGTTCTGTTTAGTTTATTTCTGACGGTGCAATAGTTAAACTACTTTGAAAGAAAGGTAGATGTATTTTGAAAAGTAGCCAGAGAGATATATGAGGTTAAAGGAACTACTATTTATTGAGTTTTAGCTGTGGAAGTCAGGATTTATGCAATATAACAAGGCATTTAGGCTTCATTTTGTGCACATGCAAAACTGAAATTTAAAAAAAGATGAAGGTTTATTTTTAAGTCTTAAAATTGAATCTGAATGATTTGCCAAGTGAATTTTTGTAAGGTGTTCTATTTCTCATGCTTTTTTCCCCTTCTTCTATCTTGATATGAATTTATAGAAATATTTATCATTATCATCATCATTATATATCGATTCTGAGAAAAGTGCTGCATAGTTTTCCATAAACTGATCTTTTATGTCTTTATGGCTTTAATTATGAATCATGTACTTTCTGTATTGAAATGCCGCTGATACTCTTATATTTGGGATAAAAATCTAAACTGTTTGAGATATGTATTACATATAGAAGACATTGCAATGAGATGAAAAGTACTATAAGAAACAAACATGAATATGTGATGTGATTTTGAAGGAGTGACTGTTCTATTATCTATGTCACTATGTATTGTTAACTGCAAGAGGAGTAGGATAAGTATTTAACAAAATAAGATTTAAACAAGTTTTTCATTCATCACTCACGCACAAGTCATGATCTGCATATATTCTCAATTAAATTTCAAATATTATATTCGTCTTATGTATGTAGTTCTTTCAGTTTTTCTTTCCAGTTTTCTGATTCTGTGACACTTGATTAGCCCTCACAACCGAAATGCTATGTCCCACGCACTGATGCCTTTTGGTATTTTCAATTATAGTAGTATATAAGTACTTTATTGTCTTCTACTCTCTCTTTCTCTCTCTCTCTTTCTCTCTCTCTCTCTCTCTCTCTCTCTCTCTCTCTCTCCTCTCCCTCCGTTCTATCACTCCATTAACATGGGTTCTCTCCCCTCCACCCACCCCACCCCACCCTCTCTCTCTTCTCCAGGCGTGCCACAAGCACTTTGGGATGGGGGGGGGGGGGGCAAACATTCCAGGGGGCTCACCTTCCAGGGGCAGTGGCATAATGAGCAAAAACGTTTGGAAGGGGGGGGGGGGGCAAAAGAAAAGTCTACGTCACCACCACTCTTACACGTTACATGCAGGCCCCGCGGAACGTTTTCCAAAGTGGAGTATTAACGATCAGGTAGAGCGTAACCCCCGGAAGCTCAGGGTTTTTAGGCATTAAATTACAGTCAGATAAGCATATTTAGATACCTTATTTGTGACACTGGCAGGTCACTAATATGCGGGGAGTCCAGGGGGCAGAGCCCCGGAAGCTCAGGGGTTTTAGGTATTTAATTACGGTTAGATGAGCACCCAGGGGCACTCTTTAAGGCCATTGAGGTAGTCCAGGGGGCAGAGCCCCGGAAGCTCAGGGGTTTTAGGTATTTAATTACGGTCAGATGAGCATCCAGGGGACCACCTTTGGGCCCTTGGTGGGGTGCGGGGGCGGAGCCCTCGTAAGCTCTTGGGGTTTTAGGCATTCAATTACGGTCAGATGAGCATATTTTGATACCTCATTTGTGACGTTGGCATGTCACTTATTTTTTCTCTCTCTTTCTTTCTTTTTCTCTGTAACATACTTTTTCAAAAAAGTGGGGGGGGGGGGGGGGGGTCGAGCCCCTGAGCCCAGGCGTTTTGCAGGCCCTGACATGAAGGCTTCTAAATAAGCATATATTTCGCCCGACTGTAAATTTGGGTATTTCTAAATTTCCAACCAAACGCATTTACCCTTACTGTACTGGGGGGGGGGGGGGGAGGGGTGGGCCTGGGAGGCCCCCCCCCTCGACATTTTCGGAGATTGCGCCGCAACCTCTTGGAATTTTGAATTGTCGTTTCATGACTCTTTTTCCCTCAAGTCTTACGCACATTTTGATACCATTTTCTTCGAAATTGGATATACCTGTAAGGTGTTACATAACAATTAGTATGCGCATGTCATCAAAAATATGCTATAATTGCATTCATGTACAAGCAGAAATGTGAATATAGGTTTAGATGCATTTCTTCCAAGTGGGAGATATGAATTGATATCAAATTGCTTTTATATATTTCTCAAAGTAACTTGATGTATTCCAGAACAAAAGAATACATTAGAAATAAAACAATAGATATAAGAAATTAAAAAACAATGAAATACGAATCAAATTTGCATAAATTATCATTATTAATTACATCTAAATAACTAATTTGTGTTAGAAAAGAAGTTTTATATGAATAATGAGTTTCAATTAACATCCAAAAAGTGGAGTCTGACGATTTTTGTAATGATTCTAGTTCCCTGTATATTTCCAGATTTTATATTCATGAATGCGTATACATAACTTATGCAAATTAACCTATGCATTTTCAAATATCATAAAAATAATGTAACCTCATGAATTTGAGATGAAGGAAACATTTATTCAATACATTTCCAACATTCCTCACAAGTCTAAAGACAAATATGTAGAGTTTTCTGCATAAATGCATAAAATTAGCATTTTGCATAATTAATTAGGCTATAACGACAACATTTTGCATATTAGGAAAAAAATAATTATACCATCTTGTTCCTTATGTAAATATCTACAAACACGAAAATGTTAGTGTTCATCAGACTTTCGAAGGCCGAGATCATGGGGGGGGGGGGGGCCAGTCACGAGGTGTTCAAAATAGCCCAGTACAGTAAGGGTTAAAAAGGAACACTTACACAAAAATTGAGAAAAAATACCGGAAATCATGTCATTTCAGCAACATTTGTAAATCACTGGTATCGAATAAGAAATGACCCCTCCCCCATCGGTACGCCAGCGTTCAGGGGCTCATGTCTTCTCACCCCTATAACAAACAAAAAACAAAAAACACACGCTTTCCCACCCTCTCACAATGCTTCTACGATATGCGCGTATCGCTAATATAAAAACCTCCATTGGTAAATATAGGTGGCATGGGGAATGTTTAGGAAATTTAATTCCTGTTAAATTTCCTTGTCTTTAAATGGAATTTTATATGTGATTTAATTCAGGTTTTTATTATTGTTATGTTGTTTTGGGTTAAAAATACAAACCATCTTTACTCCTTTACTGCTTTTTTTGGGGGGGGGGGGGGGGCAGGGCGTTTTTTTTTTGGGAAAACGCATTTTTTTTTTTTTTTTTTTTTTTGGGGGGGGGGGGTTGGGGGGGGCAAGTGCCTCCCCCCTTGCCACCCCACTTCCGGCGCCTATGCTCCCCCTCTCTCTCTCTCTCTCTCTCTCTCTCTCTCTCTCTCTCTCTCTCCCTGCCTCGCTCTCTCACCAACCCCCTGTCCCTTTCGTAATCAAGCAATGATTAATCTAAAATGTTATTCAGTAGTTCCCAAATAATGAGTGAAACCAACAAGACGTGGGCGGCTATTTAAAGAGAAATTGTCGTTCTGTATACGGAGATAATGGAAAACCCGGATTTCACAAGAATTCAATGTTAAAGTCATTGATCCTTGCCTTACCTGCATGAGACCTACGCGACACTACCAGTCACGGTGAGATACTTTCTGAAATTTTGCCAAGGTTTGTCGAGGAATTTCATGGAAGGATCTGAAGAAAAAAAAAACTAAACATTTTGGTAAAATATTATTAACTCCTTCCGAGAAGGTTCTTCTAGAGACGGTCAATGAAATGGTATGTGTTGTAAAAAGCCTGTAGCTGGAGTTCGTGGGATACTGAATTACTTTTTACCTTCGGACACGTTGATCCGTTTTGAAGGTGGTAAAGGAAAGACGGAGAGGAGGGGGTGAGATTTAGGCGAAATAATAATCGGAAGCACACAATACACAGTTAATTTCACTTATTATTTGGGAAGGCATCAGTTACAATCTGCTTAAGGGTCGCAACTATCGCACCATTTGAAAATCAATTCGAATTGAAATCTCAGAACAGTCGTGGAGGTCCAAGTTAGTATATTCGTCATCCTTTGGAGCAGGAGTCATCAACAGTTCACTTATTCATCGACAATTACTTTGCGATGGATGGAAGAATGGTTTGACTTAAAGACAAGGAGAAAGAGTAATAATCTCCCTAATACTTAGCGGAAATCGTTGGGTTTTCCGCGAGTCATATCTCTTGAACCCGCCTTCCGACGCAACATTAATTTTGAGCGTAATACTTCATAGTTCATTGACGCATGATAAAGAAACAATGTGAAAATGTGTACATTGAATGAATAGATATACTGAAGTAAAAAACAGATATCAGTTTGTTAATATTAGTCAGTGATATGATCCGGGGCGGGTTAGGGTCAGGACACCATTCCGATTTTGTTTTTCTTCTGAAAAGCGGATTTCTTTCTTTATACTCAAAAATTTCGAAAGGGAAAACAAATATAACATTTTCAAAGGGCCTATTTGATGGACCATTTGAATAAGAAAAGAGCGACATTTGGGTGTTGTGTACTTGACGAATGCAACTTAGGTTTTTTAAAAGGAGGGTCTTTAGGCGGGACAGTTGTGCCCCCACCCCTCCAGAAAAAAATGGAGATGACAACTTAACTCAGTCAAGAAATCATGACACCACGTCCAGCATGTTACATGGTTAATTAAAAGTAAATATTTAAGATGCCAATTTTGTTTAAGTATATAGCCACGCGTGTAATAAATAAAGATTGATAAATTGATTTCTTGTCATGATAATTGCCTTGAAAATATAATTTTGAACAATATACGCATTTACACACTTACACTTATATTATCGCATCATATACGTACGTCACAAATCATTATTAAAAAAATATGTTTATCCTTTTTTCAGTTCGAAAATTCTACAAACTTCCCAAAACAGAACAGTTGATAAGTAAAAATATTAACTACTTATGGCGAATAAAAGAGGGATTGTCACTAGATCCACTCAACCGTATCCTACTGGAATAATTTTCCTTACTTTTTGTATGACCTTTTACCGATTTTATCCTCGCGGCCTCGGGATTTACCTTTGTAATTGTGCATCAGCCCGCTCATGCATGGACATATATTGTTTCGCAAATATATTAAAAAAGCGTGCAGAACTGAGCTAACAACAGTCGGATCGGCAACAATGAACAGCGGCAATTTTTATTAAGTTTGTATGCTTCATTTCTCATTTTTGTCATTTTTGGGGGTGAAGATCGACGTAACTGCACTGGCGTGCAAAACGTTCGACATCGAACTACTGAGGAGAGATTACCACCAAGTTATTTCTTACTTTAATTCCACTTTGGTAAATCATTGTATTGTTGTATGCCAATACAGCATGAAATTAATATTGATTTTGCTAAGTTTCACCGGAGCCCTTGTTCATGGCGACGTCGATGTCGGTGCTGGTGCTCATGGACATCGAACGAAGCGGTCAACGACCTTCTCCGCCGCGGAGATTCAAGGCATCGTCGATAAGCACAATGAGTACAGGAGTATGGTGTCCCCGGTGTCATCCAGCATGAGATATATGGTGAGTTTCTCTATTCATTGATCCAAGCTTCTGTAAAATGCAGATAAGAGTGAGGGAGAGAGAGAGAGAGAACCTTTCATGACGCGAAATTAATGAATCGTATAACACCGAAATAATGCAATTTGCGAAAGCTTTGGGCGTTAAGTAATATGTGTGTCCTTTTTACCCAGGTTAGCCTCTTCAGTATTAGATACTCTTTCTAGTAGTAGTAGTATAGTAGTTGTAGTAGTAGTAGTAGTAGCAGTAGTAGTAGTAGTAGTAGTAGTAGTAGTAGTAGTAGTAGAAGTAGTAGTAGTAGTAGTAGTAGTAGTAGTAGTAGTAGTAGTAGTAGCAGTAGTAGTAGAAGTAGTAAAAGTAGTAGCAATAATAATAATAATAGTAGTAGTAGTAGTAGTAGTAGTAGTTGTAGTAGTAGTAGTATTAGTAGTAGTAGCAGAAGTAGTATGGTAGATAAGACCGGTGATGAGTCCAAATACTGTTCTTCCTTACGTCCGTGCCATTACTATTTCCCCAGCACTGTCAGGTATCCATTATTTATAGGGGGGCTACACATGGGTTGCGAGGAAAATGAGGGTTATACAGACGTCTTGCCCAAGGATGTAAGCACCAGCACGTTTTGAACCCATGACCTCTCGTATGAGTGTTAGGAGCCTATCACTGCCACCTTTTATATCATACAGACTTTAGAGGTTTATTATTAAACATTTAATGAAACCATGTCACCCATGAATAATTAGTCTGAGGTCTTATTTTGGAAGTTTAAGCTTTTGTTGAAAGGTTATCAAAACCTTTCAAAAATTCTAGAAATATCGACTGAAGAGTTCTGTTTTAGCATTCATTTCAGTTTTATAATAGTTCGTGAAAGCTAAAATGACGATCATGAAGAATTAAACCACACCCCCAAAATGAACTGTGTTGGAGTTACTGATCCTGAAATAAATTCCTGTACACCCTTCTACGACAAAGGTGTCGTCTCACTTCGGTAAAGCCCTTTTTGCCAAGCAATCACAATAGCTCATGCACTTTTTTCACGATGACCCCGTTTTTATTATTGGAATCATTTGTAAAGTAACAGGCGAATTATATCATGCGAAAATGATGATAACAGATAATGGTGATGTACTTTTGTGACTTACTTTTGTAACGTTTTGGTGGTTACTTTTTCCCTGAATTTCGATTTGGTCGTTTGTAAAGCAAAATTTGTAAATTTTGATTACAATTCATGAATATATATATCTTTGAGAGAGAAAATAAAAAATCTCAGCAAGAAACTTAGAAACTTCGAATTCGTGGTAAAAACTACTCGACTTCTGTACCCCTTCTGTCAAATTTCGAACTAAAAAGCAAAAGGGTTTTATGTTTACAAACGTGGAGGAGATTTCGCACCATCAGAATATCGGGGTGAATGTTCGTCTCGCTAAACATTCTATTTCACGTTCTAGTTGGTTGATCTGAATTGAATTGAATTTTTGTCTTCATCATCATGACAATATATACAAAGATAAAAGATGGAATACCAGAATATTTTGATATAATTTACACTGGCCCAGTTCTCTACTTGGGCATGGAATCAAAAGAATAAAAACAACGGTTCGTTGGCCTGTAAATTCGCATGGAAATAATATTTGTATTACAAAAAGGAAAAATGGCCAGCCCACGCTTTACACTATGAATATGACGGACAAAGAAAGCGGACAAAATATACAGTTCCTCAGGTAGACAAAGGAACACCCCTTCACTGCTATTATGTAAAAAGTGATTATGCATGTGACACCTGTTCTACACATTTTTACATAATAGCAGTAAAGGGATGTTCCTTTGTCTACCATAGGAACTGTATATTTTGTCCGCTTTCTTTGTCAGTCATATTCATAGTATTAATACCTCAATAATATATATGCAAATAAAAGCAAAAGCCTAAGATTGCCTATACGTATCACGATGCAACTGTGAAAGCAACACACATAAGAACATGATGCCACTTCAGGCTTTCAGCAGTTCAGATGCAACTATTGGTTCCAGCAAAGTCTAAAATACTCTTAAAATGTACAGTAATGGAGTCCAATCTTGAAGAGCCATTCAAACCACTACTTAGGGTGGATTCCATTGTATTTTAGGATACATTTCAACTCTTAATAAATAGTGGTTTTCCAATCCTCTGCATTTACATGATTAGGTACTTCATGAATCTAGTCTAATAGTTTATATTCTTTCGCAGACACCCACCCCCATTTTCACTCCTTGTTCTCTCCCAATCTGTACTAATTTGTAAGCAGTACCCATTTTCAAAGTTTTATAACTTTATTTTTCTTAAATTAAGTAGACCTTGAACAAAATCATTGCAGGAATCACTTGCCTCTTTGTGTTCAAAACGTCCCAACAAACAAACAAGTCTCCGCTCATTGACCGGAAAGTCTTATACATGTATGAATGCCAGCTTTTCAGCTCGAGTAAATTTAATTTCATGCATATCGGTTTTGCATTCACTGCACTGTTTGTCTCCTTATTTGGAGCTATTTATTATACAAATAATACACAGCAGTGACGGCATTAGTAAGAATTACCAACACAAGGTACCTTTGGAACAGTCTAACACGGGACTGTTTTGAAGGTACCGAGTGTGGGTAATTGTACTAATCATCTTATAAACTTGGATATTATACACGTATGATAAAATCAATTATCAAGGATAGGTCATCGAGGATTGCTAAGAGGTACTGCGCTACACTGTTGTCAATAAAGTTAGAATACCTCGTTCCATGATATGATTGTGATTACATATAATCCTTGATAGATAAAGTTTATATCATCTACGAACTTTTATATATGGAAAAGGGATTCTTTCTTGACTTATCTTGGAGAAAGAAAATGTATTCTCCACAAAATTTAGGAGAATTAATACATAACGCAATCTTGATCAAACATCTAAGAACATTTTTATACAAAACAAAAGGTTATGTTGTAGCGTAAAATGCCAACACACAAACAACCATTAGGGCATGGGAGCGGGAGCACCCCTGAATCAGTGAGTCGATGTTTCGGGAGGGGGGGGGGGGGGGGCTGCATGAAGGGCAGATGCGTATCCATCCCCTGATCATTAGGAGAGGCAAAATATTTCAACTTACTTTAATCTACAAACTTGTAAAAGAGGACCTGGTTTCGCTTCACGGGGGGGGGGGGGGGGGGTCCATCACTCAAAATGACTTAAGGTAGACAAATTAGTGTTTTAAGAATACGTCTTCACTATGTGCGTCTTTGTTTGTTTTACTACACAGTGATTCCTTACTGCTTACTTCTAGTGAGACTGCTCTTGTTTTCTTGGTCAGAAATATTTCTGGATGAAAAAATACTCCCCCCCCCCCCATTGCCCCTCTTTCGAATACGAGGGTGCTTCAGGGGATGTTACGCGTGCTGTCATCAATTTGGGGAATGGCATCCAAAAATGACGTCATTTGTTTTTACGGTAACTGTTATTAGTGTTAATAATGTAAAATTTGAAGGTTCAGAAAGAAAATGCATGAATAAACTTGGATTTAGACATCCGTTGATGTAAGTGCAATTGCAATACAGTCGCAA
The DNA here is from genome assembly GCF_000002235.5 of Strongylocentrotus purpuratus. NCBI lineage: Eukaryota > Metazoa > Echinodermata > Echinoidea > Camarodonta > Strongylocentrotidae > Strongylocentrotus > Strongylocentrotus purpuratus. Next base: position 26,367,697 of record NW_022145614.1, read on the forward strand.
TATAATGACTAATCACTATTAATGCATCTACAGAGTTGTAAATAATCAGTCTGCCTGACCGTCGAACAGATAGATTCAATAAATCCAAAGTCAGTTTGATCTATATTTGAATATGGATCATCTGCAGTCTTGAATAAGAGATGGCCTTTCAGGGTCGAATGCACATCAATGATATGAACTATAGACCCATAGAGGAAGGTTACAAGTTCTTTTTTGACAGCTTTCAATCTCCTTGAATTCCTTTCTATATCTTCCTATTCTTTTTACCATAACGGAAGACACCATACCAAACACCACTCTTCCAAAACGCTCTTGCAGAATGCGCACTCGTCTCCACATTCCACTTGACCAGTCCTCTCCAGACAGCAGAAGAGGCGTCGGGTCAAGTTGAAGTGTTAGTTAAGGTCATCCGAAGAATTCCGAACAATACGAATTAGACAGAAGAAAAAAAATAACACGACCAATAGAGCTGGACATACCATCAGCGCCACTTTTCAAAGAATCCCCCTCTCTTTAATACCCCAATCCCCGGTTGGAAAGCTACCCTATAGGACAGCTACCCCAGGTATTGAAGAACTCTGACTCTTCAACTTCTTTTAAGAGCAACCTTAAATCCCATTTGTATAATTTCGCGTTTTGAAGACAGACATTCATTCATTCTTGCATTTTTGCATTTTTTTCCTTATGTAAATGTACACGTTTCTTTGTCATGATATAATGTGTGCCCTTATTTTTTGAAGCGCCTTGAGCATTTAATCAAAATGGATAATGGTGCTATATAAATCTCATGTATTATTATTTATTATATTAATCAATCACAGCTCCAATTATAAATAGATAATGGATGTTATCAATTGACTTTCCAAGCTCTTGGTAGCATAACAATACAAATCTTCACATTGATTGGTAATTATCATGGAAAGTCCACACCGCTTTCTTAAAATGTAAATTGCTTTCAAGAAGTATAGGTGTTATCAATAGACTTAAACATTATCCCCCCCCCTAATATTTTACTAACCACATATTCTACGTTGTTGCTACCAAACTTTATTCATGGAATATAAGCAGGAGGAAATTGTTCTAAAACTAAAATTGAACAAAAGAGCCACGAGGACAATATCTTCTGCACATTATCGTGCACATATACGTATCCTATATTTCATACAAACAATTTTGTTGTTTAAAATAACAGACTTATACTTTATACTCTTACATCGAAATATTATATATCAACTAAATAAAGGTGATCTGCCAAAGGTGTTCATTCCTATGTTTGTAAAAAAAAAAAATATGAAATTCATTCCTACCCCTCCAGGCAAAAATTGTATTTTCATCTTTCCCTTATGTGCATATTTTTGGCTCGCGAAAAAATAACATATACAGGGGGGTGTTTCACAAAGATCTCAAGTCAAACTTAACTCTAAGTTGGACTTAAAAATTATGGAGAGCCATTTGTAGCCTTAAAAAAGTATATTCAAAAGCAAAAATTCAATTATTTTTGGCTTTTTATAAATTCCAAACAAATACATAAAATTTCCTTGATAATAGAAAATATGACTGATTTAAATCAACATTTTATGCCTTTTAAAATAAATTTTACGAAATATTTTCATGGATGCTAATGGCTTTCATAATTGTTAAGTCCAACTTAGAGATAAGTTCAACTTAGGATCTTTTTGAAACACCCCCTGGGCCCCTCATTTCGGATTAACTTGGACTTAAAAAACACGCCAATCATCCTCACTATACTCCTTTGAGCGTAAGCTCAGATATTCATTTTTATACTGCAAACATTTTTGCCTATTCATTCCTCTCTCTCTCTCTCTCTCTCTGTCTCTCTTTCTCTCTATTATCAGGTTTACAAAAGTTATACAAGCTTTATTTGTTTTGCTCTGGTGACCATCGCTATTTAAGTACTACTTCTTTGTTTCCATGTTATTCATAATAGTTATGTGTCAGTGAGTCAAACTTGTATGACGTCTTTCTTTATTGCTATCGAATTCAGTTACAATATTTTGTGTCTTATTCGGGAACCTACAATAAACAAGCTTTGCTTCCTAAAAGGTTCCCCATATTTAACACTGTTACTTATCAATGTTACATTTCTATCGTTGTTTTTAATTATCATTTTCTTGTTAAAGCTTATGTATGAGACAACCGTGCTGTGTGAAAATAAAAAACAACAACAAACAAAAAACAAATTAGATTAAAACATTGTAACAGTTCAGTAAGTAGTAAAATCTATATTCTCAAAGCTTTGTATGTAGGACTGAATATTTTTAAATCAATCACTATCCCAATTTCTATAATAGATATGAATGTTAAAAAAATATTGCTTTTATATTTTTGATATTTTTTGTTTGTTTTACACTGTCATGTAGAATATCGAATCAAATGTTACAATAGGCTATGCGAAACAAATTGAATTTTGATGCAAAATATTATTCATTAATTTGTATTTTTTTATCAATGCTGATTACCAATTTGTACGGCCTTTGATCATTGTAAAATCATCGCAATTCGGCCTTGCCGTACAGTTTTTTCTTTTTTAATCCATGATTATATTTATCTACCCTCGGACTACTACCCCTGATAACTATCCCCGGACAACTACCCAAGATAACCTTCCCCAGACAACTACCCCAGATAACTATCCTCGGGGGGAGGGGGCATGTCCTCTTGACAATTTTCCAGAGGGATCATCCCCTGTTATCACCATTATTACTACATATATTACTATTATTACTATAATTTTCATTCAATTCAATTTTATTTTCCACGCAGAGATGGGACAATACACTAGCCACTATGGCTCAGATTTGGTCAGACGGCTGCGTTTTCGCACACGGTAACCCTGACATCATGACAGAGTTCGATTACGTTGGACAGAATTTGTGGGCGGGGACCATTTTCGATGACGGTCGCGGAGCAACGACGGCCTGGTATAACGAGGTAGTCGATTATGACTTCGTCAACGGGTGTACGCCGGGGAAAGTCTGCGGTCATTACACCCAGGTGGGCGATTTTGTTTTATTTTCTTCTAAAAGCTGTTTAATTTTAATTCAGGAAAATATTCGTTTCATGCAAGGGTTGTGTAAAAACATAATCAGCAATGTAAAGACATGGTGCATGTATCTGTGTATGATTAAAGAGAAGGTTGAGTTCTGGGAAGAGATGACAAATAATTTGTGAGCGTTATCATTGTTATTATGCAAGTGTGGAAGAACATTAGATAAACATGCTCCCTGAAAAGCATGGCTCTTCAAATGCCTTCATATTCTAAATATGGCATGTAACATCGTAAAAATCGGGACGGATTTTTACGCCACGTTTTCGTGTAGTCCCATATACATCTTTCTGTGTACAATGCTTGTAACTTTACCAGGGGCGTAGACAACGGGGGGATGAGGGGGATGCATCCCCCCCACCTCACAAGGTGCGGGGGATGGCATGTACAATCATCCCCCCCCCCCCCAGGTTTTGGGGAATAATATTTGCTTACTTAATAAGTCATAATGATGATAATAATAGTAATAATAATAATGATAACAATTATAATATTAATAATAATAATAATTATGATGATGATAATAATAATCCTCATCATTATTGTAATTGTGTTTATTGTTATTAGCCGCATTCACACGGTGAAAGCCAATTCAGACGGTAAAAAAAAGAAAATCTTACAAGTATTTTGTGGTTATCTTGTGGTTTGGAAACCACAAGATAACCACAAGATTAAACAGGCGCGGATCTATGGGGGGGGGGGGGTTTAGGGGGTTTAACCCCCCCCCCTTGGGCGGCCCAAAAAACAAACAACAAAAAAAAAGGAAAAAAAAGAAGAAAAAAAAAGAAAAAAAGAAAGAAAAAAGAACGCACGCTGGAGAGAAACCCTTTCAAGTGCAAATATTGTGAGAAGATATTCAACTCATCTGGTAACTTAACCAAACACATGATAACTCTGGATATAACTGTGTATTTAACTGTTACTTGATTTAAAAAGACGTTATCATGCACTGCTTTTTATGGTCTCCATTGTGTTAATAGATGCCAGGAAAACATCACTTACGGGGTTCAAATAAACACCCCAAAAAAAATCGGCTCGCCGCTTCGCGGCTCGTGGACGATGCTCCGCATCGTCATTATTTTGGTCAACCCCCCCCCCTTAGCAAAAAGCTAGATCCGCCCCTGAGTCATCCCCCCCAGGTGTATGAACCTGTCTACGCCACTGAACTTTACCAAGACTGAGCCAAATTTCGTATCATTTTGATGATTCCAGAACCTTGCAGTACGCACCAATACTTATTATGCTAGATGATCAAACTTTTCTGATCGATTCCACAACGTTTCTTTCACAATGCATGGAGTCGCATGACCAGAACTCAACTTTATCTTTAAATGCACTCTTTAGACAAAATAGACATTTGTGATTCTTCTCGTATAGGGCAAAATGGAAGAGAACCTCGTGCGATGGGTCACAGATTAGAGTTACCAAATTGTGTTTGATCAATTTCAGCTTTAAAAATCAAAATCTTTCTGTTTTAAAGCAGATTTTGCTAAAATATTCCATGTTCCAGTCATATATATTTTTTCTGCTTCTAATACAACCAATTTTATATCACGGTTGAAAATAAATTGATGCACCATAATCAGGGCTCAAATTAAATTTTTGTCCACGGGGGCTCTTCCAAAAAAAAATAGCCCCCGTGAACCTTCTCACGGGGGCTCTTTTAGTGCTGACGGGGGCTCTTATTTTAATACAAATTTCCATTGGATGAAACTCCTAAATTCCTTGGTATTTTATCATTATCATTTATTTAAGTCGGCATTCTCCCTCTTAGAAATTTACTTGTTACATAGCTGTATACTTTTATCCCCGTGATCAGTGGCGGATCAAGGGGGGGGGGGGGGCGGGGGCCGCCCCACCCCCCCCCTGGGAAAAAAGAAGGGGGAAATAAGGGTAATTCTTCTTTCTTTTTTTTTTTTGAAAAAAGAAGTGTTCCTTTCCCACTTGTATCACAGAGAAACAACAGTTTAAGTTAAGTCTAACGTTAATTTGTTATTAAAATGTAGAGTACAGCCCTTGGCCTTAGGCCTAATTTAGGTCGTAACTGTTACTGTTTGAAAATCTAAAGTAAAATTAGACAGTTTTCATGGTTAGACCAAGTAATTGAGAAAAAAAGTTTACCCGTCACTGAGACCAGGTCAATCAATCTTCTAGATCCATAATTAGGGTCTAACGTTAGTAGATATAAGGTAGATGCAGGCGCGGATCCAGCGGGGGTGAGCGGGCCTTGCCTCCCCCCCCCCCCCCCCCCCCCCCCCCCCCCCCCCCCCCCCCCCCCCCCCCCCCCCCCCCCCCCCTCTCCGCAAAAGAGAGAGAGAGAGAGAAAGAGAGAGAAGGAGAAGAGGGGAAGGGAAAGAGGAAAGAAAGGGAAAGAAAGAAGAGGAAGAAGAAAAGAAAAGGGGGAAGAAGGAGATCGGGGGGGGGGGGGGTGGGCGAAAGGGCCTTGCCTCCCAGGCTATTGCCTCCCCCAAAAAAACAAAATAAGAGAGAAGGAAGAAAGGAAATGGAAATAAAAAAGGAAAAGAGGAGATAAAGGGAAGGAAAATTGAGGAAGAAGTAAAGAAAAGAAGGGGGATATCATGCAGTTGCAATTTTCCCGCCAACAAGTTGCGGATGGGGGTGGGGCAAAAGGTCTTTGCCTCCCCCGCCCCCGCTAAAAAAAAGGGAGAGAAGGAAGGAAAAGGAAAAAAGGAGAGCTTAAAGGGACCAAAAAAGAGGAAGAAGAAAAAAAAGGGTGAAAAGAATTTCGATGCGGTGTTCGAGTAGAATTCTCGTAGCTTGATGCGACGAAGTGTCTCTATCCAGATATCTGTTGATAGTATTTAGAATATAGAAGCCTGATATGACCTTCTGCTCGTAACCGACAAATCACCGCATTAAAATTATATTGCAAAACACGATGGTGGATGAAACTTTCTAATATTCGAAGATATATGACCTTCAGACCATATTGTTTCATAATTTTTTATTCAATCAATCAATCAACGTCAAACAATTGATTTATCATCGCACTTCAATTTATTATTTCACCTTTTAATGTACTTTCATTCTTATGCATCACGAAAGAACACTGAATTGGAATTTTCAATGATTGTTTTGATTAATTTCCTCCCCTTTCCTTCTCCCTGTTTAATACTGATAAAATTTTCAATTTTTCTTAATCAAGGCAAAATATTATTTTCATATTTTCTTTATGCAAGACAGGGAGAGAGAGAGAGAGAGAGAGAGAATATGTTAAGTGAGAATTATCGAGTACAACTATGAATTGCATCTTTTTCAATATTATTCAATTCGCTGAAAATATTCAGAATATGAATATGATAAATCCACATAATACACCAACGCTGTTCAACGCATCCAACGCTCTAACCATAGCCCATATGCCAATGCACCATATTTATCAAATATGAAAAGATTTTTAAATGAAATTTGAAGAAAAATCAAATTTACAATGCACTGACAGGCATCAGTTGAAATCATGATTTCTCTGTGACTGGATTAGCACTAGTTTCTGAGGGACCAGTCACTGAAGAGGAGATAAAGGGAAGGAAAATTGAAGAAGAAGTAAAGAAAAGAAGGGGGATATCAGTTGCAATTCCCCCCCCCCCTTGGAAAAAAAAGGGGGGAAAAAGGGGAAAGATTTTATTTTTTGGAAAAAAAAGTGTTCCTTTCCCACTTGTATCACAGAGAAACAACAGTTTAAGTTAAGTCTAACGTTAATGTTAATTTGTTATTAAAATGTAGAGTACAGCCCTCGGCCCTAGGCCTAATTTAGGTCGTAACTGTTACTGTTTGAAAATCTAAAGTAAAATTAGACGGTTTTCATGGTTAGACCAAGTAATTGAGAAAAAAAAGTTTACCCGTCACTGAGACCAGGTCAATCAATCTTCTAGATCCATTATTAGGGTCTAACGTTAGTAGATATAAGGTAGATGCAGGCGCGGATCCAGCGGGGGTAAGCGTGCCTTACCCCCCCCCCCTCCCCCTTCCGCAAAAGAGAGAGAGAGAGAGAAAGAGAGAGAAGCAAAAGAGGGAAAGGGAAAGAGGAGAGAAAGGGAAAGAAAGAAGAGGAAGAAGAAAAGAAAAGGGGGAAGAAGGAGATCGGGGGGGGGGGCGAAAGGGCCTTGCCTCCCAGGCTGTTGCCTCTCCCCAATTAAACAAAATAAGAGAGAAGGAAGGAAGGAAATGGAAAGAAAAAAGGAAAAGAGGAGATAAAGGGAAGGAAAATTGAGGAAGAAGTAAAGAAAAGAAGGGTGATATCGCTTGCAATTTTCCCGCCAACAAGTTGCGGATGGGGGTTCGAGTAGAATTCTGTGAGATGATGATATACTTTCTCGTAGCTTGATGTGACGAAGTGTCTCTATCCAAATATCTGTTGATAGTATTATAAAATATAGAAGCCTGATATGACCTTCTGCTCGTAACCGACACGTTACCGCATTAAAATTAAATTGCAAATAGTGTTCAACAACACGATGGTGGATGAAACTTTCTAATATTCGAAGATATATGACCCTCAGACCATATTGTTTCATTATTTTTTATTCAATCAATCAACGTCAAAGAATTGATTTATCATCGCTCTTCAATTTATTATTTCACCTTTTAATGTACTTTCATTCGTATGCATCACGAAAGAACACTGAATTGGATTCTTCAATGTTTGTTTTGATTAATTTCCTCCCCTTTCCTTCTCCCTGTTTAATCCTGATAAAATTATCAATTTTTCTCAATCAAGGCAAAATATTATTTTCATATTTTGTTTATGCAAGACAGGAGAGAGAGAGAGAGAGAGAGAGAGAGAGAGAGAGAGAGAGAGAATATGTTAAGTGAGAATTATCGAGTACAACTATGAATTGCATCCTTTTCAATATTATTCAATTCGCTGAAAATCTTTATTTTATAATTCCACGGGGGCGATTTTTAATTTTGCAATCGCCCCCGTGGACAACCTGATGGGGGCGATTATGGAGCTCACGGGGGCGAATCGCCCATCGCCCCCGTGTATTTTGAGCGCTTTCCATAATTGTTTATTGTAATAGTCAATCTTGTTATGTGCGCTTGTCATTTAGGTTAATGATATCATTGGTACATGTTAATATAATGTTCAATGTTGTTCCGATCAAGCAAAAAGCAATAAAACACTTGGAAGCATTGTCTTTGGTTTCTTCAGCATCTTTAGCATGCTCTTGCGTTTCCATGGATATATAATATATTTCGGTCGACACTGTTCCGTAATAATTTTCAATTCTTCAAAATTTATATTTTATCTTTTTTTAATAACCTCTTATATTTTTGAAATTGCCTATATTGGAACGGAAGTAAATAAAATAAAATAAAATAAAATAAAATCACGTTAACAAAAAATGAGTAATAGAACTACTTTTTTTCCCCTCTAAAATAAAATCTCCCTTTGTACTCAGGTGGTGTGGGCTGAATCCTATGCGGTTGGATGTGGGCGCACTTATTGCAGTAATCTTGCAAACTTCCGCCCGAATTCTTACGTAATCACCTGCAACTATGGCCCAGGGTAGGTACTGAAATTGACATGTATTTCCTTCCCATTGACAATGTGATAAACAAAAAACATATAGAACAGTACAGTAGAAATAAATTCAGAAGACAGGAGGCGGAAACCCAGAAAGCGAATGTTTGTTTAGGAAACATGCATTTTACCATGTTAACTATTTTATTTGAAAAATCAACAAAATATATTGATAAAAAAACTCTAATGAACCGGCTAATTGGTGATCCTTTTTTTTGTGTCCAGTTTTAAGTGATATATTCCCCACTTCCATTGATATGACATTTAAATTGTTTATCTATTCGACCGAAGTCTTACATTATCAGGTGAAACTGTGGCCCCGGGCGGGTATTCAATATGGAGATGCGTTTATCATTTTTCCCTCTCTCTGTTACAAGTTTTTAGTTATATACGCTCCACTGTCACAGAAATAAATATGATATTTTCTCAGTACATATCTTTTAGCCAAAACGTTTTTTTTAATATAAAAGTAAAGAAATAGATTGCCTAGATGCATTACAAATATAATTGGATAAAATGGAAAAACCTTCTAAAAATCTGTGCTTGTAGTTTGGAGATTCCCGCCATGTTAGCAATAAAATGCGCCGTTCAAAGTATATATTTTTTCAATCTTAAAAATATCTATAATTTTTTTAAAATCAATTATTAATTGGTTAAGAAGACCTTTGGCTTTTAGTTATTTAGTGAATCCTATTTCTTTTCCCGGCATCAGAGGTAATTACAACAACGAGCCCGTATATCTTCCTGGTCCAAGCTGTACCGAGTGTTCTTCAGGCATCGGGGAATGCTACAACAATCTTTGCAGTAAGTGTTATTTTTTCTCTCTCATTCTCACTCTTAAACCTATTGACATTTGTGATGCGCCAAAATTTGCTCCAGTGATTATTGTTCCTGCCTTATTTCGTAAAAATAAATAGGGTTATGGTTAGGGTTATGGTTAGGGTTATGGTTAGTGTTGGAGTTAGGGTTAGGGTTTGGGTAGTGGTTAGGGCTATGGTTAGGGTTATGGTTAGTGTTAGGGTTATGATTAGGGTTATGGTTAGTGTTAGGGTTACGGTTATGATTATGGTTAGTGTTAGGGTTATGGTTAGGGTTATGGTTAGTGCTAGGGTAAGGGTTATGGTTAGTGTTAGGGTTATGATTAGGATTATGGTTATGATTAGGGTTATGGTTAGTGTTAGGGTTATGATTAGGATTATGGTTAGTGTTAGGGTTATGGTTAGTGTTAGGGTTAGTGTTAGGGTTAGTGTTAGGGTTAGTGTAAGGGTTATGATTAGGGTTAGGGTAGTGGTTATGATTAGGGTTAGGGTAGTTGTTAGGATTAGGATTAGGATCAGGGTTATGGCCTTTCAGCTTCATTATTAAGCATACTTCAAGCCTTACATAACGCAGCTGCGCGCTAACTCACGGGAAGGAAGAAGTATGAGCATATCTCACCAATCCTGAACGAATTACACTGGCTGCTGGTTGAGTATACAGGATAAAGTTAAAGGTCTTAATGTTGAATTATAAGAATGTCCATGATCAGGCCCCAGGATATGTGGCTTCCCTGGTAGAAGAACATCATTCTCCTCCAGGTTTACGCTCGTCAGGATTATAACATGATAATGTTCTGTAAATCATTAAATACGGAAAATGAATGATCATCCTTTGATTTGATAATTTGAGTTTCTTCATTTATCTTATTTTGCAGGACCGTGCTCGGAGCATTCTGAACCATGTGGTAAGAATTATTAATGAGGAACGTTAAAAATTACAATTCAGTATGATTCCCATGCCAAATATAGAGCAAAAGCTCTAAAAAAGCGGTGTTTATCTTCACTGTCTTGGAATATGACATGCATATATATCAAATTTTTTACTAGAATAGAAGAAACAACTTCGTGTCATATAGTTTCGATGAGAATTTTTTTTTGTCGATTCTATCACAATTTTTTATTGTAACATCAAGGATGTTTATTTGAATATGTTAACATGTGTTCTAAACTGCCGACATTATTGAAAATGAATTTTGATAAGCTAACGGAGAACATATAAAACATTCTTATGACGATCTAATGAAAAAATGAAACAGCAACCCCTACATTTTTCTTCTTTTATAAGTTACCCCTTTTCTGTCATATTTCCACAGAGTGTAGAGCCGTCTGTCATAACTGTGGAACAAAGAATAGCGACTGTTCATGCACTTGCAGAGATGGATGGCGCGGATCTAACTGTGCCAGTAAGTCGAAAAATGGCGGCCTGTTCCTTGCCTATCTATTCCTTTTTGTGTTCTGTTTCAATCACTTTCAAATAGGCTACATTGTCATTCCAATTTCCACGGTCGTTTAAACGCCACTGACAGTACTGTTGCATCATTGTGCCATCATAAGACCAGTTCGTATAGTTAAAACATCATATAGATATCCCTAGATATCCACAGAACTTTCAAACATGGGGAAGTCCCTCCAAGAGCATATGAGAATAATCACTGCAGAAGGGATGAATGTGCTCCCTGTATAGCTTTTGTTTCTCTCTCTCTGAAAGGAACATGTGCACTTTTGTATCCCAGGATGTACCGTTGTTTATACGAATGAAAAATGATTGCGTAACTCTTATGAGTACGTATCAAGTATTTTACGATTTAGCCAAACTGCGATATGGTTTTGTCTACCACTTTATGGACATAATTGAATAGTCAAACAGACCACTTTCCAAACAGATGCAAATTTATCCATGATTCTCCTATAATGCTCTGGTGACGACCTGAAAGGTTGCCAGATGATAGTCCTTCATTCTAGCATGACCAATGTATGCAATTTACAATCAGATCATAGACCCTGTTTAACTTCAGGTGGGTGAAAAGATGTCCAGGGAGAAAAAGAAAGACTTACTGAATAAAAAATAAATAATTTGTTGTTAATCAATATTCATGCCGTATCATTTATTGTTTAACCAATAAATTTCTGGAATAATCTCCTGCCTTAACTTTCATTCAACATTTATCCTTTTTTTATATTTTCAGTCACCGTCATGCTTCGTTCATGCATGAGTTTATAAATATATGACCAATTTATACCTGCATTTCACCGCAGAATCGAATGTTTTATTTTTAGCCACTGGCATGCTTTACTCATGCATGTGACTGCAATTCAATTCTAATTCCATTTAAGGTCCATGCGAGGACACCGATTCTACGTGCGGTAACGGATGGCCATCTTACTGGTGTGGCAATAGTCAATTCCCATACGTTGACGCAGCCTGTCATCTTTTTTGTGGCTATTGCAGTAAGTACCGTGCACGTTTCTTTTGCAGTATTATAATAATAATAATAATAGTGGGTTCTTGTATAGCGCTCATGTCAGTCAGGTTTGACCCTCCTGGCGCTCCCGATTATTACCCTGGCTTTAGCACGGCTGCCATACGGCGCTCTAGCATTTCAAGGAATTAACTCCTACCAGGTACCCATTTACTTCACCTGGGTGGAGTGTGGCAAATGTAGATCAATGTCTTGCCAAAGGACATTAGTGCGGCGGCGTCTATTTGATTACGTCATTACTTACGTTATAATGCTTGGTGCACACGAGGCGTCATTTCGACTGCGCTATTACCTGCACCAACAAAACCGGTGGAGAAAATTAGTGCATACGTCTTTAATTCAAATCACTGTCTACACTCTTTATTTTGCATTCCCTTTCTGTACGATGTACGTCACTCTGACAGTCATGGCGCGTCAAAGCCCGCGTCGGTCGGTCGGTGGCGCATTCATACGTCAGATGACGCCTAGTGTATAATCAGGCATTTATATTGTAGTTAATCATTCTTTTTGCGTGGGCAGAACCAGTTGCCTTTTTATTAACGTCATCTTTTATGTAAGTAACTATAGTTTTAGTTTCAGTGCAGTTTACTTTTTATTATTATTTTTTTTCTCGAAAAAGTCAAATAAAAAACGAAATATATTGAGCATGATTGAACAGATAAATAACTTAAATGTAATTATAAAGATTTTCTCGAATTTTCCCAATGTATTTCATTTCTTTGTCAAATATTTCTAAGGAAGTGGGTCATTCTGGTTATTTATCTGCATCCAAAATATTCGACTTAATTTCACTGTATGTTCTTGATTATTGTGTCGATTGCTATTACTTGGTTTGCCATTCGTGTATGGAAGCCATGAGGTGCTTTATCATTCAAGGGAATATTTTAAACTGTTCGTAGCTCTGTTTTATTTTCTACAGATCCCCCTGATCCGACTTTCACGTGTTGTAAGTACAATGTAATATCTTCTCCTAAAAACATAGCAAAGCTCTGAAGAAATAATGGGGGGGGGGGGGGGAAAGATAATTGGCGGGGATATATAAAAAGTTTCAACATGTATTACCTCAACATAGAAAAACCAAGGAGACATGCATTTATCTCCAAAAGATATATTTGATATGATGAAGCCTTACACATAACTTATATTACTTATCATTACTCATATTGAAAGGGCACTTCCAAGCCATTTACTCCCAAACGCTACCGAACACATCCAGTAGGCCTATGTATGATGTTTGTATCAAATTGATAGCCCTTTAGCATGAATTAGATAAAATATGAAATCGAATGGTATTATTATGTTAAGTTGTACTCACGATTCAATTATATTTTGTAACATAATGGGACATGCCTTGGACTCGCCCCAAAAGATAAATGTTAGAAAATAAGAAAAATATTTAAAAAAATATTAACAAGCATGAATTATATGCCGAGGGCAATGCACATGCTTAGATGAAACAACTTTCAAAGGAGATCTGGACTGATGCGTTGTAGACATAGCAATCTTATGATTATCTTTAATCCTATTGATATTTTGATCATTAGTGGTTTAGATATAAAATCTATATTTTAATAATGTCTAACTAACACCATTTCATCACCTTTTATGAACAAACGACTACATGAATAGCACCAACTGCTGTCACCACCACCCAACCGCCCACAACTACCCCACTGACTACCACTACCCAACCACCCACTACTACCCAACCACCCGCTACAACACAACCGCCTACCACAACACAACCACCCACTACTACCAAACCACCTACTACAACACAACCGCCTACCACAACGCAAACCCCTACCACAACAAACCCGCCTACCGCAACGCAACCACCGACAACAACGCTACCATCCGCAACAACGCAGTCTCCTACCACAACGCAACCGCCCATTACAACACAACCGCCTACAACGCCTACCACTGCTGCACCGACGGAACCACCATGCACACTGTCTTGTTTAGATGGTGGGACACTGAACTCTGCTAGATGTACATGCCGCTGTGGATCTCAATATCAGGGTAACAGGTGTCAGAGTAAGTTGAAATTTGAAAGTCAAATTTTGTTCTTCATTTTTCACTTTCTCATTTACTACTAAGAATGAAAAGCATTCGTATTTTATATATAATTTACCCATAAATATAAATATGATACATTTTGTTCTCAAAACATGCATTATAAGTTCTCGACAATTATGGTCTAAAACGACCCCACCCCTATCAATTACAGGTTCTTTTTTAACACCATCATCACCTCCCCCTCTCTTTCTCTCCCTCTCTCTCTCTCTCTCTCTCTCTGTCTTTATCTCTCTCCCCGTCTATCTCTCCATCCAGCTGTCTTGTATTTCACACTCGTTTTTCATTGATTTCGGAACATCTTTTATTATTTTGTGCCATGGTTAAGATTCCACACAAGTTGATTATATAATTGCTTTTAACGCTCTCTCTCTCTTTCTCTCGCCAAGACTCAAAAGCTCAAGTCCAGTATGGAGTCGAACTCACCATTGGTGCAGATATAAGTTTCGTAAGTCATGCCCACCCTCATACTATCATTTACATCACACACAACCGCACATCAACTTCTTCATATTTGTTTTATTTGAATAAACACCGTTCTAAATGCATGGGCGTGCATTCGTCGTTTTGGAGACCAGTGTTTTGGAATGAATAGTTTTATTAATTTGTTTGCGTTTATGCATTTTTGAAAGTACTCTTTGTGTATTTTTGCGGGACACTGTGGTTTCCAGTCTTTTTTCAAAGTATTCCTTAATATTACTTTTGTCAGACTAACTTTAAATTTTGATGGATGGGGAAAAGAAATACTTCAAGATGAGGTGCTTCCAATGTTGGTATTTTTGTACATAATTCTGCATTTGAAAGAATGTTATATCCCACAATAATTTGGTTAACCTTCTTTCTCACGCTTGTTCCACTTTTTACATTGCCTGATATTTTTTTTAATCTGTGTAATGTTTTTCTTTGCCGAAAATACGCCAGCAAAGACTTTTAACTAAAGGCAAATTCAATATCTATGTCCTCACCTTTTGAAATGTGCCATAATTACAATCCGAGCTTGATTTCTATGTATATGCCAGTAGGTTATTGAAATGATGCTATTGAGTTCGTTCATCGAAAGTCCTTGCGCTTGTGCTGTCACTGAGTTTGTTGAAAAATAATACCAATGCCAAAGGTATCTGACTTTGGAAAGGAATCTCAATTTAAAACGGCATGTCATCCCTTTTGCAGTTTCCAAGAATTCGCAACCTGCTATTTGCAGTGATCAGTCGACTTGTCACCAACTTTTGCAACATTGACATGCTTTACCCCTTGTGCTGCCCAGGAGAGACCGGGAAAAACACGTAAGTTTTATGATTATATTTTAACCTGACTGCTAAGAAATCATGTTTATGATTGTTAATAAGCATCCAGCGGACCGACGGCTTTGACTTCTCTCCGAGGGACATGGTTATGGGGACTTATGTCTAATTACTCAAGGTCACAAGCACATTGAATTGTTTTCGAACCCAGGACCTCTCGGTTACGGGACCACTTCTTTACCACTAAGCCATCGCACCTCCTCAGGTGCATTTAATGTGTTTCCACGTAGATAATAAAAGTATGTGGCAAGAAAGAAACTACTCGATAGTAAGATACAAGTCAGACAAAGTACCGTCACCCATATTCCTTATCTGCCATCTCTCTCATACAATATGGTATATGATAGGCCTATAATGTAAGTTTGATGCTGACGATGATGACATTGTCATTCCTATCTTTGTTGCACATGATGAGGTATAATTTCGTTAACGTAGGACTGCGTCAATGAATGACGCGTTCTTAAGGCATCATGTGAGAGTGATATTCTTGACGCATGTGAAAGAATGACATTTTTGACGCATTATATAAGAGTGATATCTCACATGAAATGGGTGCAAAATAAAAAGTGGGAACACGTACTTCTTCACACTTCATTAGCGCAGGTAATGACGCAAGTGGAAGGACACCTCGTATGAACCAGGTAACACCTCAAATCCAATGCACGCCACTGCGCGCTGTGTTATTGTGGGCACAACAAAATGAGAAATAAATACTTTCTCAAATACTGAAAAGTTTTCAAATACTAAAAACAAAAAAAGTTGTTATTGAATTCACTCTAAACGGCCTCTCTCTCTCTCTCTCTCTCTCTCTCTCTCTCTCTCTCTCTCTCTATCTGTGTTTCTCCCCCTCTCTCTCTCTTTCCATCCTTCACAGCGATATGAGATTGAGTTACGTCGATAGCAACCACGTGTCCGTGGCCGATGGCTACCCGGAGGAACGGCCTGGCTACCCCACCCCAGCCTTCGCGGTCATGCTGCTCATCACGCCCCCAACGCCCAGTGAGCTCTGCAGTGCAAACCTGCAAGCCATTTCCAAAAGAAGTGTTCCACAATCGTCTGTACTACAAAGGGCCAAACGACAGACAGATACTTCTTCAGGAGGTATGGTTTTTTCATATACTTTTAGGGTGAATCTTCTCCAAAATTGAAACGCCCTCCACAAAGAATCGTAAAAATTGGAAGAATGATGCTATAATTGTGGACAAGTGAAGTTACTGGACTATTTTTTTCATCCATGTGTTATTTATTCATTCTTTTATTTATGTATTTATTTGTTTTTCATTCTTTTTATTCATTCAATTATTTTGTTTATGTATTCATTTAGTTATTCACTTATGTTTCTGTATGTATTCAGTCTTAAATCAGTGGTTAAACATCGCTGACGAAATATGCGAGGTTTTAATTCCTGCTATACGGTAGAAGGCAACCTGGGTTAGATATTATTTCTTGAGTGACTTATCATGGCCAACGAACTAAAGCCGTGATAACTCAAATAATTTTAAAAGATAAATGGTGCCTTGTAAGCGTGTTATATCAATATCAGTGCAAGTAATAGACCAGGTCTAAGCTCTTGAATACACCAAGACCTTGCATAGCGGATGGGACCCGGGGTGCAATTCAAAAACAAAATCGAAGGAAAATGCAATCTGGGCAAATGGATTTAGCAATATCGTCGGCATTTTTTGGAATCTTTATGGGGAAGTAGATCTGATAAAGTTTTGTGATGCGGCTACTGTGAAACGTTTTGCAGTTGAGGAGACCAAGGGTTTAGGTTTGGAACAAGTATTTTTAAGATGTTAAAGGGAGTGTAGCCTGACGAGACTACGTGTCTTTCTCATGGCCTGACTCGGGGCCAATCGGGTATGATACGACGCGACCGCAGCAATCACTGCGTGCAACATACGCGAAACCGAAGCGTGAGGAGAACTTCGGTCTGTTTCGCGAACGCTGAACATGTAGGTGGTTAAGTCGCTGACAACCGTTCACCAAGTCCATTCGTTTACGTGTAGTTGTCCAAAAGAAGACCAGTTTTTTCTTCTGCAAGCTACACTCCCTTTAACATACTGTTTTAACAAGTAGAGCGTCTGCTCTAGATTTTTTGGGATAAATTCACTGTCTTTATCATCCCATTCCAGGCTACCTGAGTCAGGAAGCACTTTATGAAACCATCGTGGCCAACATCAACGCTATCTCGAGAGAGGCCAACGTGACTATCTTGGAAGTGACCAGAGGCGTGGTCGAGGAGGGTAATGTTCTATTAGAACTCCGTTTCACCATCATCGTCATCGTCGCCATTATCGTCGCCCTGGCCATCGTTACAGCCCTCATCACCATTTGCTGGGGAAGGTAAAATAATGGCTAATTCCGGTTTTTAGAAATACCACTTTATTTCCTCAATATCAAGGTGATATTGGCATTCCGCTATTAAAACGCACCTGGGCTCCGTAGCACAAAGCTTAGCAATTGATCGTATGATTGAATTTTGCGATTGGTTGCACACAGTAATCAAAGCAATCAATCGCCACAATTTAACCAATCATAGGATGAATCTCTAAGCTTTATCTTACAGGCTCCTGGTTTATTCATCTTCCTATTTTCCACAATCCTCCGATATTCATGTTTTCTGATTAAAGCTAGTTCGTAGATAAAATCTCCAAATGAGCAGAGAGAGAGGTCATTTTGTGACAGAGTTATAAAACCCACAGAGATAAATATTGGATAGGTTCTCAGAGATATAACTATTTTGTTTGTCTGCGCATGCATTCCGTGATACATAAACGGAAGTAAGGGGGAAACAAGAGTTATTAATGAAGCATCTGCATTACATAGGGAGTGATTTTGTTCTAGACACACGCCGTCATGGCAGTGACGTCACTCCCTGGTTCAAAGATCAGTGGATATTTGGGATCATTTTGTTTCATCTGCTAATTAACGAACTGGTATATTCTCCGCCTATTCCTATCTTAACCCACCTAAACTTTCATCTCCTAAATCTTCTCTTTGCTTTTTTTTTTCTTTTCTTTAGGAACACCGACACTGGCAGGAAAAGTTCCGGAGGCAAACGAAAACCCGACGACCTTTCTGGATCAAAATTTTAGTTTTTGTGTGAACACAACTCGGGTTATAAGTCACTGAGTGTCTGAAATATATGAAATATTATGAAATATTATGAAACAGTAGATATCATCTATATTTATAGAAATATTTAACGAAGAAATATAGCAAATACACATGTTTATTATATCAAATAGGAATCTAAGCGTGGTGCTTTTAGTAGTAGGATTAACAGGGGCTTGAAATCAAGCTCAGTATAAACTACATCCTTACACCTTTTGTTACGTTTTGGGGTTGGAAGTTGAATCTGTGCTTCTCTATTGCTGTTTTTGTGTTAGTACGTTTGTAATCTGTGCTTCTTTATAGCTGTTTTATTTTAGTACATTTGTAATAAACATTCGAATATTTCATTGAGTAAATAGAACATAGAATAAGAAGTAATTAAGTTCTACATAGTCATGTCATATATTTTCAAAATGCTAATTAAGCCAGTAATAATCTTCTTTTACGTTACCTCACACGCGCCAATCCCACACTCTCTTTCTCTCTATCTCTCTCCTTCCTTCTCTCTCTCTCTCTCTCTCTCTCTCTCTCTCTCTCTCGATCGATCGACTGGGGTGGCCATGCAACCTATCTACCTTCGCCACTCAAATATGAAGTAAGGATGGTTGCCCATTTTCAACCAACCAATCAGTGTAATATGCTGAAAGACATCACAATTAAATTACAAAGTTGTAAGTTATATAATCTTGTTAAGTTTATTTGACACTTTAATTTTAAGCTTTGACATGACATTCAATGGAAACTGCCTTGTATGAATTTGCAATGTTTTGAAAACGGTTGAATAAATATGAAATGAATAAAAATGGACTTGAATCCAGTCTAGTGTACATCAGTAACATATTTTCAAATAACTCTTTTATCAAGAACGGCACCGTGAACTAACCCGAACAACTTTATAGGCAGCGTTTAATCTTTTACGTAAATGCATTTCAAGGAATGATTTAGCTTATTTTTATACTATGTACTAAAAACGTCGCTCATGATTGATGGATTACAATTATCGCACATACTACATTAACTAATGATGAGCGACCTTTCTAATCATGTTCATTTACATGATACCTGTGTTTAATAAGTTATGACTGAATGCAAATATGATCGCCCACGACTGTCAAAATATCACAAAGTGACTAATATTTTTGTTATCGTCTATTTTATAGATTGCTTGATTCAGTTATAGTGATATACATGATATCAATTCAATGCTTTTCAATTAAACTTTTAACAACTTTTGATTTAATTGAAAATTCCGTTAAAGCCATGAACTCTTGATGGCTTCCACAATACCATGAGTTTGAAGTATTTCCTCCCCATTTCCACCGTCCCTAATTGTACTGCATTAGACTAATTTTTTCTATCTCGTTTTTGCATCAATGTACTGTCAAAAACACAATTATAATTGCGATGTGTGGCTGATAATGCGACCGCCATGAGAGTTTTCCGATTTTTTTTTCTTCTTCTTTCAACCGTCTGTTGATCATCTGCTGGACGTGACGCTGCAGCTTAGGGGATGAAAGTCCTAGGTCGGGATTCTCATCCATTCTTCTGTATATTAAGTTCGTTTTTAAAAGTATAAAGTCAAAACAAATTCGTAGCGTCCAAATCAAAACCAACATGAATGTCAAAACTTGCTCGGGTAAAGTAGTTCGCAGTGACTACGGATGTACTGACGCATCGTTCATTTTATTTCATAGGCTAATGTATTTCCAAGTGATATATTTATAATGTAAAGTCATTAAGAAAAATAATTCCAAACTTTGAACATGGAGATAGACAGACAGAGAAATCTACAAATTTGTATAAATGATTACGAATTATGTATCGATTTGATCATAAAATAGATCTATTAATGATACAACCCGTTTTTGTGAATTACACGTACACGCATACAACACATATAACGATCTTTGTTAATTTCCTTTTTGTATAAATAATTCTAGAGTGTGCAAATATCAAAGTGAATGAAGCCATTTGCCATTCAAGTTTGTCAATGGGCAAACCATTTAATATCCATCAGTCGATTTTCGTCGATTCGTCTCAACAAAATTACATTCTATAGATTAGGAGATCTATTTCGTCGTAGCATATTATTATTTAAACAAAAGTTTCATTCAAAATATCTGAGAGTTTCACCGTGAACAAGCTTTTCCCATCAGAGTCTGGATATATCTTCTTTCCTATCTTGGCATGCCTTCTTACCATGCTTACATATTGTATAGACCTAAGATTTGAAACGTATTCAGAAGTTTAGAGCTGTTGGAACTGTTACATTAAAAAATGTCAAGGATAAAACCAATCGAGTAGATGGTAATATTTGGAGGGAGACATACTATAATCTTGTACTGAATACTATCAAATAGATCTTTTATTTGTGAATTTTCAATCGATACAACCCACTTCATCTAAATTATCTAAGTCTAGTGGAAAAGTTCCATCTCAGCATTAGAAATAAAAGAGAAATTGATAAAATGCCGATGTGGAGATATCCGGCCTGCCATCGATCGCAGAATTCTATCGAAAGAGAAAGAGAAAAAATGCAGCGAGTAATATTCAGAAATCCATCTCAAACACATCAGAATAAGATGGAATAAATGAAGGAGAAGCAGTGAATAAAAGTAGTATGAAACGCATAATTCTACAAAAAACTCTCTCTTTCTTTCTCTTTCGCACACACACACTCTCTCTTTCTTTCTCTCTCTCTCTCTGTATCTCTTTCTATCTAATCACCCTCTCTGACTCCCCTCTCTCTATATATATCTAACCCCCACTCTCTCATTCTCTAACTTCTCTCTCTCTCTCTCTCTCTCTCCCTCTCCCCCTCTCTCTCTCTCCCTCCCCCTCCATCTCTCTCTCTCTCTCTCTCTCTCTCTCTCTCTCTCTCTCTCTCTTCTTCCTCTGACTTTCTCTCTTCACAGATTTTAGCATGCTTAATGAACCAGCCTTGCCTCCTCAAAGTAGAATGAACAGCCAATAATTTTCCCAACATTCTAAAGAAAAATATGACCTCGTGTAAACTAATTGGAGTGTCCCATCCCTTCAGATAATAAACTTCTATTTTATAAAGCGAAGGATCGTATTCTTCCTATTAAAGCATGTTATGAGTGTGAACATGGACACTATTATGAATGAGTTTGGTTATCTCAAGTGTTTCATCGGGGAAACATGCATTTTTACCCTCAAGGGAACGAAAGTGCACTTCTAGAGCAAATACTTTCCTACTTTATTACATAGAGTGCACCGTCAGGGGCGAAATTTTCATTTTTCTAATGGAAAAAAGGTGCCCTTCTAGAACCGAAATTGCCCTATTTGGTTCTTAAAGTGCCCAGTCAGGGATGACATTATCATTTTGAAGTGGCGTAAAGTGCCCTCCTGTAGAGCGGAAAGTGCCCCATCATGGTCGAAAATTCTCACAGCCATTATCAAGCCCATACATTTCAAACGCGTTTTTCTCTTTCTAATTCGATACCAGTAACTTACAAATGTTACTGAAATAACATGATTTTCCGGGTTTTTCTCATTTGTGTGTAATTTTTTTTTTTTTTAAGCGTTTGTTGGCAAATTACAAAAACCCAAAAGTTTCAAATCCGAGAGGTGCTCATTTCACTTAAACAGGTGCCCTTAAACTTGATAATTAATGCCCCTTCCTCTTCAGATAAGTATCCCCTTTTATTTTGACACATGCCCCCTTTTAAATAAGAGCCACCTCCCCTTCTCATAATGCCCCTATTAACACCTTTAATAAATACATCTATTAACATCTCATAGGTGCCCCTTTTCCTACAAAAAAATCCTTTGTAATAAGTGCCCCTTTCTTATCTCAAAAGTGCCCCTATTCATCTCAGATATGTGCACCTTTACATATAAAAGAAGTGCCCCTTACCACCTCTGATAAGTGCCCATTCACCTCTCATAATTGTCTCTTTTTCAAATCTGAGTGCCCCCCTTTTCATCTCCGGTGAGTGCCCTTATTCAAAGTTAGAGATGCCCCCTTTAACTTTGTAATAAGTGCCCCCAGAGAACTAACCCCTAGGACAACTACCCCCGGAAAAATACCCCCAGACAACTACCCCCTAGGTTAGTTGTCCGGGGGGGGGGAGTTGTCCTAGAGGATGATTGTCGTAAGGGGTAGTTGTCTGGGGGTAGTTGTTCGGGTGGTAGGTGTCCGGGGGTAGTTGTCCGGGGGTAGTTGTCCTAGTGGGTATTTTACTGGGGGTAGTTGTCCGGGGGGTAGTTGTCCCAGGGGGTAGTTGACTTGGGATGGTTATCCGGGGGTGGATGTCCAGGGGTAGGTGTCCTAGAACTTTTTTGAACCAAATACACACGTACACAACCTATATTAAGGACTTATCGCATCATACGTGCGTCACAAATCGTTATTCAAAGAATATGTTTATACTTTTTCAGTTCAATAATTCTACCCCAAAAAACCACAAAGAAACAGTTGATAAGAAGGAATATTTCCTTTAATGGTGAATAAAAGAGGGATTGTCACTAAATCCACTTAACCGTATCCTACTGGAATATATTTTTTTTTACTTTAATAGTTGACCTTACCGACTTTTTCCTCGGGATTACCTTTGTAATTGGGCATTAGCCTGCTCATGCATGGGCATAAATTCTTCCAAAAATATTTCTAAAGCGTACAGTAATGAGTTTATGTCAGTAGCAATGACGGGCGGCGATTTTATTTAGTTTGTAAGGCATTATTCTCAATTTAGTCATTTTATGTCAGAGATCAACGTAACTACGCTGGGTCTGCAAAACTTTAAACATCGACCTACTGAGGGGAGATTTCTACCAAGTTATTTCTAACTTTTAAGCATTGAGCCGGTTGTAATAAGTTGTATGCCGATACAGCATGAAATTAATATTGATTTGGCTAGGTTTCACCGGGGCCCTTGTTAATGGCGACGTTGATTTCGGAGCTGGTGTTCACGGGCATCGAACGAAGCGGGCAACGGGCTTCTCCGCCGAGGAGATTCAAGGCATCGTCGATAAGCACAATGAGTACAGAAGTATGGTGTCCCCGGTGGCGTCCAACATGAAATATATGGTGAGTTTTTCCAATCATTGATCAAAAATTGTGTAGAAGTGCAGATTGACACGAGGGGGGGGGGGGCAAAAATTAATTTAATATGGAAAGAGAGAGAAAGAGAGAAAAAAACTTTCATGATGCGAAATCGTAATATCGAAATAATGCAATTTGCGAAAGGTTTCGGTTCAGACTAATATTTTTGTCCTATTTACCCAGGAAAGCCTCATCAGTAATAGTATAATATTCTTCCTATAAGGCCTAGCAATAATTACCACCCTAGCAATTATCATGTACCCATTTACACCAGGGCGAAGAGAGGCGTATGTGGATTAACGTCTCGCCAAAAGACGTAAGTGCCGGGCTGGGATAATAATTCGAAACCAAAGGATTGAAAATCAAGTGAATGTACCACTATGCTAGGTATTACCACAACACATTCGATCCGATCCCTTAAAACGTGACACTTTCGCATGTAAGAAACGCTGGCGAAGTCTTAAAGATGTTCAAGCATGGATATATAGAGGGCAGTACACGAACGTTCGATACCTATACCATCTTGCGAACTGTTTACGCACGGGAGCGTACTACCCGTTGGCTCAGTGTTATGTATTATGTATTAGTACTCGTAGTAGTAGTCGTAGCAGAACAGTAGTAGTAGTAGTAGAAGAAGTAGTAGTAGTAGTAGTAGTAGTAGTAGTTGTAGTAATAGTAATATTAGTAGAACTAGTAGTAGACCTAGTAGTAGTAGAAGTAGTCAGTGGCGTACGCAGGAATCGGGCCAAAAAATCCGCAACGTCTCAGCCAGCCGCTGAATGAGCGGGGGGGGGGGGGGGGTAAGCTAGAGGACACTCTTTTTTTGTGGACATTTTGTTCCGTTGGGGGGGGGGGGTAAGGTCACCTTTTTAAAGTCAGCCATTTGCATAATTTTTCAAAAGGGGGGGGGGGTTCCAAAAAAACTTACACAAAAATACCCACAAACGAACCCCCCCCCCCCCCTCTGCGTACGCGCCTGGAAGTAGTAGTAGTAGTTGTAGCAGTAGTAGCAGCAGTTGTAGTAGTGGTAGTAGTACAAGTAGGCCACGGCAGCCCCGTTTGCCCGAAACGAAGAGCACCGTGGGCACAAACGTGCTCCAAAGCTGCCCGGCGTCTACGTTTCATCCTTAGAAAGCCTTGACATAATGTGAAAACGTGTCAGACCTTCATCAGAACGTGAGAAACGTGAGAGACCCCATCAGAACGTGAGTGGCCGGGAGGGAACGTATTGACATCCGTGGTAGACCGCGGGCCGAACGGTAGTGCGCCTTGGAGCCTCCGGTACAGCAGCCCCTTTACCCCCCCCCCCCCCCCCCGAGGTCCGTAGTGCGCCCTGGAGCCTCCGGTACAGCAGCCCCTTTACCCCCCGAGGTCCGTCACGGATACCTTGACAAACCGTGAGAAAACTGGGTAAGACCTAACAAAACTTGAATCCATAGGGGAAAATGGACAAAATCCCATGTAGCACTTCGTTTCGGGCAAACGGGGCTGCCGTGGCCGCCGGAAACATAATTTAAACCTAGCATTACGGCCTTACCATTATTATTTCCCTAACACTATCAGGTATACATCTGATACTGGGTAAGGGGGGGGGGGCTACATTTGGGTTTCAGAGAAACAAATGAGGGTTAAAAAACTTGTCCAAGGATGTAAGCACCAACAAGTTTTGACCTCTCGTTTGAGTGTAATGAGCCTACCACGCCCTTTTCAAACCATACAGACCTAGAGGTAATTTCATAAACATTTAGTATGACTTCATTTGTAGATATTTCAATCGATTTAAAATTCAATCTTTCAAACAACAATATCCTTAACTAATTTAGTGATTGGCAGCAACTCCCTAGAGTTGAAAGACAGTTACAGATTAGAACGCAAGGTATTGTTCCTTCAAATCTGAAAACAATGTCACCCATGAATTGTTATTCGGAAGTCTTATTTTGGAAATTTCATGTTTTTTTTTCTAAAGGTTATCAAAAGCTTTGAAAAATTACTAGTGCTTTCATTCATTTCAGTGTTATTATACTTCGTGGAAGCTAAAATGACGATCATGATGAATCAAACCACACCCTAAAATGAATTGTGTAACAGAGTTGCTGATCCTGACCTAAATTCCTGCACACCCTTTTACGATAAAGCTGTCGTTTCACTTCGGCACTCAAGCAACCACAGGTTCATGCTTTTTTTAACGTTTTTATTATTGAAATCATTTGTAAAATACCAGGCGAATTATATCACGTGAAAATGATGATAACAGATAATTGTGATGAACTTGACTTACTTCTGTGACGTAGAGGAGGCTTCGTAGGATCAGAATATCAGTGTGAATGTTTGCCTAGCTCACCATTATATTTCAAGTTCTAGTTGGTTGATCTGAATTAAATTGACATTTATTTCTATCATCATGAATATATATAAAAAGATAAAAGGTGGAATACCATATTATATTGATGTAATTAACACTGGCCCTATCTAGTCTTGTGCATGGAATCATTAGCATCAAAGTAATGGTTTGTTTGCCTTTAAAGTCGGAAATGGAAATATAATTGTATTACAAAAAAGAAAAATGACCAGCTCACGCCGTAATGCCTCGACAATTCTTTCTATAATGTAAACAATTAAGCAAACGCAAAGCGTTGCCTCGCCTACGTCTGGCCCTGGTCTGGCGATGCAAGTGAAAACGAAACACGCATATGAGCATTATGCCATTTCAGGCTTTCAGCGGTTGATACTGTGAAATTCGTTTCCAGCTTTAACAAGCCTTTCTTTAATCTTTTCAAGAAATAAAGAGTAGAATATTCTACTCTTAAAGAGTAATTCAAACCACTACTTTGAGTAGATTCCAATATGTTTTCGGGTACATTTCAACTCTTGCATTATAGTGGTTTTCCTCTCCTGCGCATTATGTACTTCATAAGTCTAGTCAAATGTATGGTTTATATTCTTTCACAAACACCCCACAATTTTACTTCTTGTTTTATCCAAATCGATACTAACTTGTAAGCAGTACCCAATTTAAAAGTTTCATAACTTTATTTCCCTCAAATAAGTAGACCTTTAAAAAAATATATAAAAAAGAATTAAAATCGGTGAGGACATTGTTTACCTTTTTGCGGTGTAAACGCCCAAACAAAGTCCACTCATTGACCGGAAAGTCTGAAAAGAATGCAAGCTTTTCAGCTCGATTAAATTAAATTTCCTGCATTTCGGTCATGAATTCACTGCACTGCGTTTCACCTTAACACACAGTGTCAAATAAATGAACTTCATCTTGTTTACAAGTTATTGAATGAATATACAATTGTGGAGCTATTTATTCTTTTGATTAGATACACGGATGATAAAATCAATTTTTTAAATACTGCAATGACTTCAATTATAATTTATCTGTGAAGGATAATTCCTCGAGGATGCTCAAAAGTACTAAACACTGTTGTCAATAAAGTTGAAATACTGCGTTCCATGAAATTATTTGGACAAAATAGTTACACTGGATAGATGAGGTTTATATCATCTCAGAACTTTATTGAACAATCCCTATTGACTAATACAGTTCAGTTGAATATATAGATTTGTATCAATCAAGAATAAATCATATTGTCATTATCATTTCTTGGAAAGGGGTATAAAAGAACAAATTATTCAAATTTTATAGGCAACAATGTATGCCTGTAAATTAGGGAAAAGGGATTCTTTTTTTACTTATCTTGCAAAAGAAAAAAAAAATCCCCAAAATTCGGGAGAATCAATACATAACGCAATCTTGTTCGAAAAGTTAAAACATTTTATTCAAAACAAAAGTTAAAGTCAAAACGTAAAATGCAAACACACACACACACAAAATCATTGGGGCATTGGATATGCATGGAAGTAGGAGCGGGAGAGCTGTGATGTTAAAACACCCTCTGGATAAGCTGATGTCACGGGGGGGGGGGGGCATCGCTCAAAATGACTTAGAGGGACAGTTGAGTTTTGGTAAAGAGGGCGGTACACAAATATTTTTTTGTAAGATAATGGAAAACTGAGTGTCAAATTTGAAAGAGCATACAATTTAAATGACAAAATAACATTTCTTTGATTAAAATCGGTTCAGACACGGCTGAAATATCCATACAAATAATTCTTTCTAATATTTGTGGGGCCCCACAAATATTTAATAATTTTGAACCAGTCATTGAAAAAACGAGAAAGCGCCTTATACGTTCTTATTGCAGCCAATGCCCATGTTTGCTTTTTGTTGGCTTTTTCGTGTTGGTTATAATACGCACAACCATCCAGCCCTCGTCTTATTTTTTCGTACGCTAGAGAGCCCAGATTCCTTTTATATCATGAATATACACGGGTTGGGGAAAAAAAGTGCAGACAGGCTTTAAACAAACAATGCATTAGGTTTATTGTTATCAACAGGGCGTATTGTTATAGGCACCTATTATTATTATTATTATTAGTAGTAGTAGTACATGTAGTAGTAGTAGTAGTAGTAGTAGTAGTATAATAGTAGTAGTATTTTTATTATTGTTATTGTTATCATTATTATTATTATTATTATTATTATTATTATTATTATTATTATCATTATTATTATTATTATTATTATTATTATTATTATTGTTATTAGTTTTATTATAATTATTGGTATCATTATTATCATTATTATTGTTATTAGTTTTATAATTATTATTTGTATTATTATTATTGTTATTATAATTGTTGTTGTTGTTGTTACGAGTAGTAGCAATCAGTATTTGCAATATACTACTACGATTAGTATTTGCCTTATAGGCCCATATAGTAGTTATAGTAGTAGTAGTAGTAGTAGTAGTAGTAGTAGTCGCAGCATTATCACAGACAATTCACCAAAATGTCTGCTTCTTGGTTTCCACCTAATCACCATTTATTTATTTATTAATTTAATTTTTGTTGTACGAGTCTCAAATATTACACAATAGTAAAGATAATAGCAGAGGTAGTTTTATAATTGATCACTACATTAAACACCAAAAAACATTTTGAAGACACAGTACCTGATGATATATTTGAATTGTTACTGCAACTCATTATGAATCAAAAAATTGTTGTTCTAAAAGTCAATAGGCTCACACGGGGCGTTGTCCAATGAGACTAATCGAAGCTATATGAATGCATGAATAAACTTGAATTTTAGACATCCGTTGATGTCAGTAAAATTGCAATACAGTCGCAGTATAACCATTCATCACTACTAATGCCTCTACAGAGTTGTAAATAGTTCGGTCAGCCTGACCTTTGAGCACACAAATTTAAAAGCTACCTGAAATTCATTTGGATCTATATCTGAATGTGTATTATCGAAAGTCCTGAGTAAGAGTTGGTCTTTTAGGGTCAAATTCAGTTACAATATTTTGTATCTTATTCGGGAACCTACAATAAACAGGTGTCCCATATTTCACACCACTACTTACCTGTGTTGCATTTACATTATTGTCTTTTATTATCCATGTTCTTGTTAAATCTTATGTATGAGACAACCGAGTTGTGTGGAAAATAAATAAATGAAACAAACAAATAAACAAAACAAAAACAAACAAAAATAATTACAACATTGTAACAGATCAGTAAGGAGTAACATCGTTATTCTTAAAGCTTTGTATATAGGACTGAATATTTAAAAAGCAATCACTATTCCAATTCCTATAACAGATATAAATATTTAAAACTATTGCTTTATGTTATTGATATTTTTCGTTTGTTTTACATTGTCATGTAGAAAATCGAAATAATCTGAGATATGATACAGAAAATATTATCTGTCGGATTTTTTAATGCTGATTACCATTTTGTTAGGACTTTGATCATTGTAAAATCATCGCGATTCGGCCTTGCCTTTTTTCTTCTTCAAATCAATGATTATATTGATATATATATATATATATATATATATATATATCTACCCTCGGACTCCTACCCCCGATAACTATCCCCGGACAAACATCACCGGACAAATACCCAGGTTTTAGCTATGACCGGACAGCTATCCCCAGATATATACCCCCGGACAACTACCCCCAGAAAACAGCCCCTAGGACTCCTGTGTACTATAACATTTACCCTCTGATATCCTTCCGCTGCATGTGCAAAATTATTTTGTTAACAGAACGATAATATGGATTACGGGGATTGTTATATTCAGAGGCGGCGATCCTGGTTGGGGGGGGGGGGGGGGGGGAGTGAGGGGGGGATGTCCCTTTGCCAGTTTTTCAGAGGGATCATCCCCTGTTATCGTCATTATTACTACATATATTACTATTATGACTATAATTGTCATTATTGATATCAATATGAATCAATGAAACGACGATGTTGTCATTATGATTATTATTATTATTATTACTAATGTTAAAATCATTGCTATCATTATTATTATTATCATTATTATTATTTGTATTATTATTATTATCATCACCATCATCATCGTCTTCATCATCACCATCATTATTTTTTACTAATATCAACGTTTGCAGTATCAATTCAATTTCATTTTCCACGCAGAAATGGGACGATACACTAGCCAACATGGCTCAGGTTTGGTCAAACAACTGCGTTTTCGCTCACGGTAACCCCGACATCATGACAGAGTTCGATAACGTTGGACAAAACTTGTGGGCGGGGACCGCTTTCGATGACGGTCGCGGAGCAACGACGTTATGGTATAGCGAGGTAGACGATTATGACTTTGTCAACGGGTGTACGCCCGGGAATGTCTGCAGTCATTACACCCAGGTAAGTGGTAGTGGTGGGCAAGTGTTGGGCCAGGGACTAGATTCATGACTGGACGAACTTAACTGTAAACTTAACCAGTGACTTGTAAGAAGTCAGTGATTTTAAAGCAGTTTCGACTGTTTTTAGTACCCCAGTCACAACCAACGAGACCGACAAGAGACCGGCAACAGATCGAGAAAGAATGACATTAACTCAAATGGCCAAGAATTAATCGGTTTACAGTTTGTGTGGAGTCAGTTCGGCGGTGTAACTGAGGTACTAGAGTCGGTTACTTGGAAATATAAAAAGGTCCGGTCACATCTCCCGATATTAGCGATAGTTAAAGCCAGGGATTAATCATAAATTGCCCTCTTTAGTTTTTTGTGGTAAATGCTTGCATTATCGCTGTTGTTGGTTTGAACACACATATTTACCAGAACAAAATATCAAATAGACGTTTACTTTAACACTGAGTTAAGATCAATTTCAATATTAGATTTCTGATAAATTTGACTGTACAGACTGTTCGGATAATTAGGAGCAAATGTCATAAACGAAGGAATATATATTTGTTTCATGCAAGGTTTGTGTGAAAAAACATATTAATAATGTATATACAGGGTGCATGGATCTGTGTATGATTAAATGGACTCTTTAGAGAAAATAGACATTGTGATTCTTTTTGTATAGGCCAGAAGACGTTAAAAGACGGGAGTTGCTGCTACCTTGTTTGGCGCTTAACAATAAGGGATAGAGCAACGTCGATCTGGCGCTGCTCAGTGGCTGCCGGGCTCACGATCAATTGAGCAAAAAGAGTTTCCATTTTCGGTTTAATAAAATTTGGAGTGGACCTTAAAAGATTATTTATTATTATTATTATTATTATTATTATTATTATTATTATTATTATTATTATTATTATTATTATTATTATTAAAGGGGAGAGGATCTCGCACGATATGTCACAGATCAGAGTTGCCAAATTGTGTTTGATCAACTTCAGCTTAAAAAAGCAAAAACTTTCTTTTTAAAATCTAATTTCGCTCAAATTTTACCTTATCTGGTCAATCATTTATTTTTTCTGCTTCTATTACATTCAATTTGATATCAGGGTGGAACAAAACTTACTGTAGCACAATTATTTATTGGAATAATCAATCTCTTTATTGCGTCCATATCCTTGATAATTGTTGTCAATATTACGATATCATTGATATATGTAATGTTCACTGTAGTTTCCTCAAGCAAAAAACAATAAAACAGTTAGAAAGTTTTTTTTTTATAGCTTCTTTAGCATCTTTAGCATGCCTTTCCGTCTCTCTAAAAACATTACTGTCAACACTGTTCCGTAATAATTTTCAATTCTTCGAAATTTGTATTTATCTTCTTTTTTTCTTTTTTTACATGACCTCTTACATTTTGTACATGCCTTTATTGACACGGAAGTAGATAAAATCTGACCATATCAAATCAAGGTTTAAAAAAAGTTATAGAACATTTTTTCTCTAAAATAAAATTTCCCTTTTTTTGCAGGTGGTGTGGGCTGATTCCTACGCGGTCGGATGTGGGCGCACTTTATGCAGTAATCTTATGAACGTCGACCCGAATTCTTACATGATCACCTGTAACTATGGCCCAGGGTAGGTATGGAAATTGAAAGCGAATAAAATTGACATTTATTTCATTCTCATTGGCAATTTGGTAATCAGAACAGTGCAGTACAATAAAATCAGATCCGGTTAGGAGATCAACACTTATGGAGCTCTCACACTCTGCCGTGTAGGCCTACCGTCCACCTGCCGGGCTATTAAAAAAACAACAGAGTCCAGAACGTTGGGTTTTGAGCGAACTTGTCCCCGGCCGCAAAAAAAAATTCATAAAATTAATCTTTTCACCGTTTCGTTGCCATCTTCTGACCGTTCTCACCGGGCGCATACCGGGTGTTGAACGTGCTTCTACCGTCTTCACCGCCCAGATTGACTTTTGTTGAAAATTTTGGCCGTTTCCATACCGGGCCCATACCGGGTCTCGAACGTGTGCACCGGGTTTGTAGCAGCCACCTACCAGTCACTTAGCGTCCCCTCACCGCTCGGAGCGTCCTGTGAGCGAGTCCCTGGACTGCTGACGTCATGACACGACTGCCATAAATACCCCGATTTGAACGGCAACGGTCAGTCCGCTCTCCATTTTTCATCACCGTTCTGTAACGGGTTATGAGCGTGTTGTGAACGTGTTCATACAGTGTGACCGTTTTCATAACGTATTCATACCGTCCTCATACCGTTCAACACCGTCCTCTTGCCGCTTACTTGCGGCCGGTGCCAGCCGGCCAAAGTTTTGAACATGCCCAAAACTTTCGCCGGGTCCCACCCGGTGTAAATAAGCGCCAACGCCCTATTAACGTGTTGCCCGCTTTGATAACGAACCACCGTGTGCCCTCGCCGTTCTCCTCCGTCCGCAGACATTTTCGCGCACGGTGGCACACGGTAGGCCTACACGGCAGAGTGTGAGAGTCACTTAAGAAATCAATATTTGCGTAGGAAACTCTTTGTTTCAGGTTTTTAGTGATATACGCTCTACTTTTACAGAAATAGCATGTAAATTAAAACTATCTTCATCTAAACTTTGCATAAATTGATCAAAGATATAAAGGTTTCTTCTGTCAATGATATTTCCTTTTCAATACATGTCTTTTAGGCAAAACATTTTTTTAAATATAAAAGTAAAGAAATAGATTTCCTAGATGCATTACAAATATAAGTGGATAAAATGGAGAAGCCTACTAAGAATCTGTGTTGTAGTTCGGAGGTTCCCGCGATGTTAACAACACAATGCGCCGTTCAAAGTATAGTTTATCAATCGTAAAAATATCTTTAAAAAATAACAAATTATCAATTATTAATTGGTTAAGAGGACCTTCGGCTTATAGTTATTTAGTAATTAAGATCCTTTTCCTTTTCCCGGCAAAATGGAGAAACCTACTAAGAATCTGTGCTTGTAGTTCGGAGGTTCCCGCAATGTTAGCAATAAAATGCACCGTTCAAAGTATAGTTTTTCAATCGTAAAAATATCTTTAAAAACGAAAATTATCAATGATTAATTGGTTAAGAAGACCTTTGGCTTATAGTAAATCCTATTTCTTTTCCCGGCATCCATGTGCTTCACTTCACACTTTACTGTTATTTTCTTGATTTATATCTTTGCGGAATAAATATCGACTATCTATTAAACTCATTATTATTATATCAGAGGTAATTCCATCAACGAGCCCGTATATCTTCCTGGTCAAAGCTGTACCGAGTGTTCTTCAGGCATCGGGGAATGCTACAACAATCTTTGCAGTAAGTTTGTTTTTTCTTCTTCTCTTTCTAACTCTTTTAACCTATTGACATTCGCGATGAGCCAAAATCTGCTCCAGTGACTATTGTTCCTTCGTTATTTGTTATTTCGTCAAAATGGATAGGGTTATGGTGATGGTTATGGTTAGTGTTAGGGTTAGGGTCAGGGTTAGGATTAGGGTTTAAGGGATTGGGGTTAGGGTAATGGTAAGGATTAGGATTAGGGTTAGGGTTATGGCCTTCCAGCTTCATCAATATGTGGACTTCACAGCTGCGCGCTAATTCACGGGAAGGAAGAAGTACGACCATATCACATTTATCTTGAAATAATTACACTAGCTGCCGGTTAAGTAGGCCTACAGGATAAAGTTTAAGGTCTTAAAATTGAATTTTAAGGCTGTTCATGATCAGGCCCCAGGATATGTTGCTTCCCTGGAAGAAAAACTTCATTCTCGTCCAGGTTTACGCTTGTCAGGACTACTTCTTCTCCAAGATCCACGTACACGACTCCGGATGAGTGGAGATCGTGCCTTCTCTTCAGGAACTCCCTCCCTCCTATTCTTCGCGACACCGCCAAGCAAGAAAGCTTTAAAGGCACTATGTCCCATTTGCAGGCCAACAAAATGAATAGATTAAATTCCAACGGCATTTGGAAGACAATACATAGTTAGAACTTCCCCCAAAACGAAAGGGCTGAAAATGGCTTTTTGTGGGAAAATATAAAAATCGTTAGTTGTCGAATCGACATTAGTGATTGCAATCACCTAAGTAAATAGCCTGATTCGCAGAGCCCTGTACTGAATGGTCGTACATTTGTGCTGCAAAAAGATTCAATCCGTTTAATTTTGGCCATTACAAATAGTGGGTTACTGATGTAGACAAATGTTCATGTACCTGTTACAGCTCATTTTATATATGTTATTATAGGCCTACCAAAGAAAAAAAAGATGTCAGTCAGTCACTCAATAGAAATTAACCGGTTTCCTTTCATAATTTGAATACTAGGACACTGCTAATGGTTAAATTTCACATATAGGACATACATGACATATTCAAAATTCCTGCAAAGTTCTACAGAATTTGATTTTGGCTGCAAAAGGGACCTCAAACTCATTTTTCAAGCAAATGTGCAGTCCATGAATGTTGGAGGAGAGGGCGCCTTTGAATGTTTGAAACAGATAAATGGCGACATACAAGTGCATCATCATCATCCTCATTTTTTTGTATTCATTGATTTTTTTTTCTTCAAAGCTCCAATTCTTTTTCGTACATAACATAGTTTATACAAAACTGCAACATAATTATAACAAAGTTTTTTTTACCGATTTGATAAACAAACATATATACCATATTATATATGTTAATAAATTCACAATGTATAGGACGAAAATATATCACAATCACATAATAGAAAGATATTATCGCACTACACAGTTATTTCAACCCCAAAACTAGAACAAAACAATGCCCTTTTTCAGAAAAAGACTGAATATTTAAAAAACAATTTATATAAAAAATAATGAGTTTCACATTTCTAAACATATTATTGTACAGAATTGAAATTCTGAGTTTTCTTTTATCATCATCATCATTATCATTGATGAGTTTGAGTTTTCATCATCATCATCATCATCATCATCATCGATTGGTTGTCCTATGCATATTCCATGCAAAATTAACAAAGCATAATAAATTTTGAAAAACCTTAACATTTCTTTAGGTAACATGAAAATAAATAATCGTGATTCATAGTAATTAATAACATGAAAGAATATTCTGTAAATCATTAAATACAGGAATGAATGATCATCCTTTGATTTAATAATTTGAGTTTCTTCATTTATCTCATTTTGCAGGACCGTGTTCCGAGCATTCTGAACCATGTGGTAAGAATTATCAATGAGGAAGGTTAACAATTATAATTCATTATGATTCCCATATCAAATATAGTGCAAAAGCCCTATAAAGCGGTGTTAATCTTCACTGTTTTGGAATATTACATGTATTTATGACAAATTTTTACTCAAATAGATGAAACAACTTCATATAACTGCCATATAATTTCGATAAGAAATCAATTTTCTCGATTCGATCACAATTTTTAGTTGTAACATCGAGGATGTTTATTTTAAATATCTTTGCATGTGTTCTGAGTCATTATAAGTGGGATTTGATAAGCTAATGGTGAGTAACAGAGACTATGAGAAATCTTTTTATGACGATTTCATGGAAAAAAATTGAAACTGCAACAAACCTAAGTTTGTTTTTCTTCTTTTATAACTTACTCCTTTTCTGTCATACTTCCACAGAATGTAGAGCCGTCTGTCATAACTGTGGAACAAAGAATAGCGACTGTTCATGCACTTGCAGAGATGGATGGCGCGGATCTAACTGTGCCAGTAAGTCGGACAAAATGGCGGCCTAATCCTCACCTATCCATTCCTTTTTGTGCTCTGATTCAATCACTTGCAAATATAGGCAACATTGTCATTCTAATTCACACGGTCGTTTGAACGCCACAGGCAGTACTCTTGCAACATTGGCATTGCCATCAGTACCAGTTTGTATTAGATATCCACAGATATCCACAAAACTTTCAACCATGGGGAAGTCCCTCCAAGTGCATATGAGAATAATTACTGCAGTGGGGTGTTTCATAAAGCTGTTCGTAAGTTACGCACGACTTTACGCACGACTGGTGATCAGTTCTTGTGCAACATGTAAATGGTTGAGAATCTGATTAGCACCCAAGAACATGTTCCAGTCGTGCGTGAAGTCGTGCGTAACTTACGAACATCTTTATGAAACACCCCCCAGAATTGATGAAGGTGCTCCCTGAATAGCTTTTGTTTCTCTCTCTGAAAAGAACATAATGCACTTTTGTATCCCAGAATGCACTGTTGGTATACGAATGAAAGATGATAACGTAATGTACCTATCGAGTATTAAGCCAAACTGCAATATGCCTTTCTCAACCATTTTATAAACGTAATTGAATAATTAAGCAGAACCGTTTACAAACAGATACAGAAATGTATCCTTGGTCCTACTACACTGTTCTAGTGACGACCCGAAATTAAGTTTGCCAGGTGGTAGCCTGACATATTCCAGCATGGCCAATATAAGCAATCTACAGTCTGACTATTGGAATACAATGACTCCAAAACAAGTGAATTGAATAGTCTGTAACTGGGGTCTCCGTGAAAAGTGTTCGTAAATTAGCTCTGTAGTAAAACATCAGGAGAACAACCACAGAGAAGAAAAAAAATCAGAATGAAAGCAAAGATATCATTCCGAAACGCAGTAATATAATCATGGTCAGCAAAGTAACAGATATTAATCAAACAAAACGGACAAACAAACAATGAGAATTGATATGAACTCACTCACTTTACCTTTCTCACTATGGACCATTATTTTCCTCATTGAAAGTTTTTTAAATATTATGGACTTAAACAAATTGAATACAGCCTTGTTTTTTTTTCTTATCAACTAAATCTTTTCCCAAATTCTTTAATGGATTATTTCCGGTTAAATGTCTGTGCATAATTATTCCACAATAAATTCTTGAAATATCCGCATCCCACAGTGGAATACCTCCCTTTTTAAAAATAGCACATTTTACCGAGGTCCGATGATTTACAATTCAATTCCCTCTAACATTCAGAATAGCTCTTCAGTATCTGTTTTTAGAAGGAAATATACAATATTTTTATTATCTAAATATTATATTCCATATAAGGCTCTTTTTTTAGTTTGTTTTTTAGGTTAAGTACTTCATTTCTTATCTCATCTTGTATTCCTTTTTGATGTGTTTTTATGTTACGTAATATATTTTGTTTTCTTAACGGTTTGGCGTCTGATACGGTTTATTTCCTTTTTGGCCACTGCCTTCCTCACTTTTTATCATTCATCTTTTTTAGTATTGTCATAAATTTGTCTGTTTATATAAGTATTTTTTTTATCTGTTGATCTCTTGAGGAGAAATAAAATAAACTTGAAACTTGAAAAAGAAATTGTTAAAATTTAAAATGACCAATTTTTACCTGCATTTCACCGCAGAGTCGAAATGTGTAATTTTGTATTCACTGGCATGCTTTACTCATGCATGAGACTGCCAATCAATTCTAAATCTATCCTAGGTCCATGCGAGGACACCGATTCTAGGTGCGGTAACGGATGGCCATCTTACTGGTGTGGCAATAATCAATTCCCATACGTTGACGAAGCCTGTCATCTTTTTTGTGGCTATTGCAGTAAGTATCGTGCACGTTTCTTTTGCAGTAATATCCGCTGTAGATGATGCGTCCATTTGATTGCATCATTGCTTACGCTAATCTACGTTGTAATGCTTGTTGCACACGATACGTCATTTCGTCCCCTAGTTGACCAGCATAGTATCACACACATGCTTCAGCAGTCACGCAAAACAAACACTCGCAAATTAATATTCAATAAAATCTGAAAATGTATACTATTATTTAGATCTATTAGGAATTAATCATTGTCAAAATCATTCCATAAATTGGGGTAAAAATAATGATTCCACCTTTATGACCAACAATGTACATACATTGTTTGATTATTCCAATGTTTTTAATTTTCCTTGTCAAAAGGTTTTTAAGGAAGTGGTCATTCTGGTTTTACATTTGAATCCAAAATATTCGACATAATTTTACACTATGTTCTTCATTATTGTTTCCATTGCTATTACTTGGTTTGACATTCGTATATCGAAGAAATGAGATGCTTAATCATTCAAGGGAATATTATTAACTGTTCATGGTTCTGTTTTATTTTCCACAGATCCACCTGATCCGACTTTCACTTGTTGTAAGTACAATGTAATATCTTGTTCTAGAGACAAAGCAAAGCTTTGAAGCATGTATGGGGAAAAGCGAAACACGCTTTTCTCCACCATAGAGAAAGCAAAGAGACATGCATTTATCTCCAGAATATATTTGATATGATGAAGTCTTTAATACGCATTTCATATTGAAAGGGCAACTCCAGGCTATTTTGTCCAAAACGTTACCGAACACATCCAATATAAAATTAGGCCTATGTCTGATATTATCATATTTGTATCAAACTGTTAGCATGAATCAGACAAAACTCAGATATAATGACTGGCGAATGTCAATTTATACTCACAATACAATAATACTTGTTAACATCTGGAAAATACCTTGAACTGAACCCAAAAGACAAATACCAAATAACAAGAAACAAAAACATTAACAAAACATATATGCTAAAATGTAGTACATGCTTGGATGAGACAACGTTCAAAGGAGGTATGGGCTGATTTGTTGTAGTCATATCAATCTTACTTAGAATTATCTTTAATCTTATTTATATTTTGATCATAAGTGTTTTGATTAAAAAGATCAATATTTTTCATCATGTCTCTAATACTATATTCCATTTCATCATTTGTTATGAACAAACGACAACGTGAATAGCACCAACTGCAACACCTGTCATCACCACCCAAACGCCCACAACTACCCCACCGACTACCACTACCAAACCACTCACTACTACTCAACCACCCACTACTACTCAACCACCCACTACTACACAACCACCCACTACTACCCAACCACCCACTTCTACCCAACCACCCACTACTACTCAACCACCCACTACTACTAAACCACCCACTACTACACAACCACCCACTACTACACAACCACCAACTACTACTCAACCACCCACTACTACTCAACCACCCACTACTACTAAACCACCCACTACTACACAACCACCCACTACTACCCAACCACCCACTACTACTCAACCACCAACTACTACCCAACCACCCACTACTACCCAACCACCCACTACTACACAACCACCCACTACTACTAAACCACCCACTACTACACAACCACCAACTACTACCCAACCACCCACTACTACCCAACCACCCACTACTACCCAACCACCCACTACTACCCAACCACCCACTACTACACAACCACCCACTACTACTAAACCACCCACTACTACACAACCACCTACTACTACACAACCAACCACTACTACCCAACCACCCACTACTACTCAACCACCCACTACTACCCAACCACCCACTACTACTCAACCACCCACTACTACTCAACCACCCACTACTACTCAACCACCCACTACTACCCAACCACCCACTACTACCCAACCACCCACTACTACCCAACCACCCACTACTACCCAACCACCCACTACTACTCAACCACCCACTACTACCCAACCACCCACTACTACACAACCACCAACTACTACCCAACCACCCACTACTACTCAACCACCCACTACTACCCAACCACCCACTACTACTCAACCACCCACTACTACTCAACCACCCACTACTACTCAACCACCAACTACTACCCAACCACCCACTACTACTCAACCACCCACTACTACCCAACCACCCACTACTACCCAACCACCCACTACTACACAACCACCCACTACTACTCAACCACCCACTACTACTCAACCACCCACTACTACTCAACCACCCACTACTACCCAACCACCCACTACTACCCAACCACCCACTACTACCCAACCACCCACTACTACTAAAACACCCACTACTACACAACCGCCTAATACAACGCAATCACGCACAACGACGCAACTTCCTTCCACAATGCAACCAACCACTACATCGCAACCTCCTACTACGTCACAACCGCCAACCATAACACAACCGCCTACTACAACGCAATCGCCAACAACAACGCAACCACCCACAACAATGCAACCTCCGTCAACAATGCGACCACCTACCACAATGCAACCTCCGAATATCACTACTACCCCAACGACTACCACTACCAAACCACCCACTACAACCCAACCGCCTACTACAACACAAACTCCTACCACAACACAACTGCCTACTACAACACAACCTCCTACCACAACGCAACCGCCCACAACAACGCAACCTCCTATTATAACGCAACCACCCACAACAAAACAACCGCCCACTACACCACAATCGCCGACAACGCCTACCACTGCTTTAACAACGGAACCACCATGCACATTGTCTTGTTTAAATGGTGGGACACTGAACTCTGCTAGATGTACATGCCGCTGTGGATCTGAATATCAGGGTAACAGGTGTCAGAGTAAGTTGAAATTTGAAAATAATAGTTTTTTTCTTTATTTTTTTTCAAATATTACTAGATATAAGAAGACCCCAATAGCAAAGGCCCAAACTAAGCCTATTTAAATAGACCTCCATATATTTTTTTTCCTTATATGCTCAACCTTATCTTTTTGACCTGATTATCGACAAATGTGGTCTAAAATAACACCAACCCTATCAATTACAGGTTCGTATTGGATCATCATCATTACCCATCTCTCTCTCTCTCTCTCTCTCTATCTCTTTCTCTCTTTCTCGCTCTCTTTCTCTCTATCTCCCTCTCGCTCTCTTTCTCTCTCTCTCTCTCCCTCTCTATTTCTCTCTGTCGATCTATCTCTCTCTCTCTGTCTATCTGTCCCTCCATCCAGCTCTTATGTACTTTACACCCGTTTAAAAACCGATTTCGGAACTTCTATCATTATTGTATGCCATGCTTGATTTTATCATAATTTCTTTTACCTCTGTCTATTTCTCTCTTGCCCAGACTCAAAAGCTCAAGTCCGGTATGGAGTCGAACTCACCATTCGTGCAGACATAAGTTTCGTAAGTCATGCTTATACTCATATTATACTACACATCAACTTCTTCATATTTTTTTTAATTTTTAATTTGAATTTCTTTCCCTTCGTGCAGCATGGAAAATGCCAGTGTTTTGGAATTAATAGTTGTTTAGAAATGAATAATAATTGTTTAATATATTACTTTTTTTTGCGTTTTTGCATTTTTGAAAGCAAATTTTATGTATTTTAATTGTAAGATACTGTGGTTTTCAGTTTTCTTTTAAAAGTATTCTTTAAGATTAATTTTGCCTGACTAAATTTAAATCTTGATGAACAGTATACTAACGAGGCCCATGCTTTCAAGATAAGGTGCTTGCAATGTTGGTACTATTGTACATTCATTTGCATTTGAAAGAATTTTATATCCCACAATTATGTGGTTAACCTGCTTTGTCACGCTCGTTCCACTAGTTACATTGTCTGATATGTTTCATTAATCTGTGTAACGTTTTTGTTTACCGGAATTTCGCTCGCAAAGACTTTTAACTAAAGGCAATTTCAATGTCCTTGTTCGTCAATGTGAAATATGCGAACACTACAATGTGGCATTACGTAATTCAAGCCTGATTTCTATGGATATACAGTAGGGTATTGAAATTATGGTATTGGGTTCGTTTATCGAAAGTCTTTGTGAACGTGTTGGCACTGAATTTGTTGAAACGAATACCAATGCCAGATCGAGGTATATCACTTTGGAGAGGAATCTCCATTTAAAATTTCATCATGGCAAATGGTATGTTATCTCTTCTGCAGTTTCCTAGAATTCGCAACCTGCTGTTTATAGTGGTCAGTCGACTTGTCACAACCTTTTGCAACATTGACAATCTCTACCCCTTGTGCTGCCTAGAAGGGACCGGGAAAAATACGTAAGTTAATGTTTGATGATTTTATTTTAGCTGACTGCTAATTAAGCATCCTTTACCTTCTTGACGCATAGTGTGAGAGTGACACCATCGCATGTCACGCTATGCTGCTGTTGGCACAACAAATCAAGAAATAACAACATTTTTCAATTGAAAAATCTGCAAATACTAAAATGGAAAAAACTATTTGACTCCAATGTATGCGGCTTCTCTCTCTCTCTCTCTGTCTTTCTGTCTGTCTGTCTCTTTTTCTTTCTCTCCATATGTCTCTCTCTGGCTCTCTCTCTCTCTCTCTTGCCATCCTTCACAGCGATATGAGATTGAGTTACGTCGATAGCAACCACGTGTCCGTGGCCGATGGCTACCCGGAGGAACGGCCTGGCTACCCCACCACAGCCTTCGCAGTCATGCTGCTCATCACGCCCCCAACGCCCAGTCAGCTCTGCAGTGAAAACCTGCAAGCCATTTCCAAAAGAAGTGTTCCACAATCGCCTAAAACACAAAGGGCCAAACGGCAGACGGATACTTCCCCAGGAGGTATGTTTTTATTCATACTTATAAACGTTTAGGGTGAATCTTCTCCCAAATCGAAGCACCCTCCTAATAGTTGTAAAATATAGTAAGTGGTGTTCTTGAGGAAAAGGGAAGTTACCTTTTTTGTTCTTTATTTATTCATTCATTTATTTATTTGTTTATTCATTTATATTTCTATATCAATATATTCATTTGTCTATTCAGTCTTAATTCATTTTAAAAATACGACATCAAAAGAGGGCATCGTTGACGAATGATGCGAGGCTTTAAATTCCTGCCACGGCAAGACATTGAACCAGTTGGTGGCGGATCCAGAGGGGAGGGCCGGGGGGCCCGGCTCCACCCCCCCCCCCCCCTGGGGAAAAAAACCGTGTAATGAAACAGGTTAATTTGACCTTTTTTGGAGATGCCCCCCCCCCCTGGCGCTCAAGGAGGGGTGCGATTTTTCAAATTTTAGAGGGCCCCCCAAAAAATAGTGCTCACTACCCCCCCCCCCCCCGGCACGATTTTCAAAT
Source organism: Strongylocentrotus purpuratus (assembly GCF_000002235.5). Taxonomy (NCBI): domain Eukaryota; kingdom Metazoa; phylum Echinodermata; class Echinoidea; order Camarodonta; family Strongylocentrotidae; genus Strongylocentrotus; species Strongylocentrotus purpuratus. The sequence continues at coordinate 26,410,885 of NW_022145614.1, forward strand.
TTCAGCACACTAAATTTCAAATCGATTTCAAATTTTGGCCCCCTTCCCCCCCCCTAAGAAATCCTAGATCCACGCCTGAAACCAGGATAGGTAGTTGGCAACTCGAAGGGAGAAACAAATAGATTCCACGAAGCGCTTGAGCGCCTTATCTTTGCCACCGAACCAAACCCGTGGTACCTCTAACAATTAAAAAAAAGATAAATGGTGCCTTGTAAGCATATTATATCAGTATCAGAACAAGTACTCCAAGAGTCGAAATCATATAACATATCTACGCAAGCACCTTGCATAGCGGGTAGGGACCCGGGGCGCTTAAAAATAATCCGGAAACAAAATCTAGGGAAATGGATCGAGCAAATGGGGAAGGAGATCTGATAAAGTTTCGTGATGCGGCTACTGTAAAAACATTTTGCAGTTGAGGAGACCCAGGGTTTAGGTTTGGGACTTCAACTTTACATTTGCCTGTACATTAGCGAAGATTACGAGATTTCAAACATGTATTTTCAAGATGTTAACAAATTGATTTACCAAGTAGATAAACATCTATTCTAAATTAATTTTGACACATTCCAGGCTACCTGAGTCAGGAAGCCCTTTATGAAACCATCGTGGCCAACATCGACGCTATCTCGAGAGAGGCCAACGTGACGATCTTGGAAGTGGCCAGCGGCGTGGTCGAGGACGAGGAGGGTAATGTTAATTTGGGACTCCGTTTCACCGTCGTCTTCATCATCCCCGTTATCGTCGCCCTGGTCATCGTTGCAGTCATTGTTTTGATATTGTGTAAGTCTTGAGAATAGACCACCATTTCAGAAGATGGATCATGATATTGAATCCTGACGCAGTTTTGTTCTAATAAAGACACCTGTAAATATTAACCTCCAAGCCCCGTATCATGACTACTATAGTAGAACTATAACCAAAATATAATGCCCTCATCACCATTTGCTGGGGAAGGTAAGGTTACTTAATTCGGTTATATAAAATACCACTTTCTTTCTTCGTCTCTCCTAGTTTCAAAGATCTGTGGATAATGCTAATTACGAACTAGTATATTCTGCGCCTTTTCCTATCTCAACCAACCACACCCTTCATCTCATAAATCTTCTCTTCGTGTTTTGTTTTTTCTTCAGGAACACCGACTGCGGCAGGAAACGTTCTGGAGGCAAACGAAAAGCACACGACCTCTCTGGATCAGAAATTTAGTAAGAGTGTCAACATAAACCAGATTATAAGTCACTCAGTGTCTGAAATATATGAAATATTATGAAACGGTAGATATCATCTAAATTTATAGAAATAAAATGTATATGTTAATTATATCAAATAGGAACCTGAGCGTGGTGCGTTTAGTAGTAGGACTACAAGGGGCTTGAAATCAAGCTCAGTATAAACTACATCCCTCATCTGTTGCTACATTTTGGGTTTGGGAGTTGAATCTATTCTTCTTCATAGCAGTTTTATTTTAGTGTCGTTTGTAGTGAACTTTTGCATATTTCATTGAGTAAATAGAACATATAGAATAAGAAGTAATTAAGTTTTACATAGCCATGTAATATATTTTCAAAAGGCTAATTAAGCCAGTAGTAATCTTCTTTTACGTTGCCTCACATGCGCCAATCCGCCAATCTCTTTCTTTCCTCTCTCTCTCTCTTTCTCTCTCTCTCTCTCTCTCTCTCTCTATCTTTATTTGTCGCTATTCGACTGGGGTGGGCAACGTGCCCACCTTCGCCACTCAAATTTAAAGTAAGGATGTTTGCTCCTCTTTAACCAACGATCAGTGTAATATGATGGAAGACATTAAAATTAAATTACAAAGTTGTAAGTGATATAATCTTGTTAAGTTTATTGTAATTTTAAGTTTTAACATGACATTCAATGGAAACTGCCTTGTATGAATTTTCAATGTTTTGAAAACGGTTAAATAAATTTAAAATGAATAAAAAAATGAGCTTGAATTCAAACTAGTGTGCATCAGTAACACATTTGCAAATAACTCCTTTATCACAAACGGCACTGTTAACTAACCCGAAAAAATTATAGGCAGCTTTTTATCTTTTACGTAAATGCAGTTCAAGAAATGAATTAACTTAATTTCATATCATGTAAAAAGTTATTATTACTCTAAAAATAGAGAGTAACAAAAAATTAGTCGCCTCGGGAAATATTGACAGTCGTGAGCAATAATAATAATAATAATTAAAAACGTCGCTCATGATTGATGGATTACAACTATCGCACATACTAAATTAACTGATGAGCGACGTTTTTAATCATGTCCATGTAAATGATACTTATATTTAGGGGCCAAGTTAAGACTGAATGCAAATATGATCACTCACGACTGTCCGTGCTTCACGAATGAATGTCATGGTATGAAATCAATGCTTTTCAATTCATTTCGAACTGGTCAGGGTTTCATCAATTACAACTTTTGACTTAATTGAGAATTTCGTTAAAGCCATGAACTCTATCTAGATAAGTACATGATACCATGAATTTGAAGTACTTCCTTCCAATTTCCATCTTTCTTGATTGTACTGCATTAGACTAAATTGTTGTATCTCTTTTTGTATCTATGTACTGTCAAGAACTAAATTTTAATTGCGATGTGTGACTGATAATCCGATCACCATCAGAGTTTCCCTCATTTAATCTTTTTTTTTCAACCCTATGAATTAAATATTCACTACATTTCTATTTGTTATGGTTCTGAACAAATAAAACAATCGTATACAATCAGTTGACTAATATCCTAGCATCCTGACATAAATCAAATAAAAACATGATTCATTTTGTTGAGTTACTGTGTTTTCAAAAATGCATAACTTTTTTGTTTTACAATACTTTTCGATCTTTAAACGTTTATGGATTAATCTTTTGAAAGCGTAAAGAATAGAGACTTCGTGAAACATAAGTTTGCGATTTTCTGATAGAGTAAACTGCGTATTTGGCATATATGATATGAAAATTCAAACTTTTGAACTTTTTGTTTGTCAAGTTATGACCTTTAAATAAAATGAACTTGTCGAAAGAAAATCAACATTGTAAAGTTTCCAAAAAAAGTCTCCCAATATTAACCAAAACAATCTTGTGTGTTTTCATTTTACGAATAAATGAAGATTGTCGTGTAACTCATCGTATGAACATAAGGGATCGTTACATAATTCCCATTTGAATAAATTAAACCTTTTTGGTATTAAATTGTGTAACAACTTAAAATTGAATTCCGTTTTTCTGTTTTCTTTCATACTAATAAATTCAATGACTATTTGACTTTCCAGTCAGGTTATTCTGTACTATCTAGTATTTCTTCACATTTATCTTTAATTTTAGGTCTATAACAATTGAATTAATAGAAATCGTAAAGCAAAAAAAACTTCGTTTAGTGTTAACATTCATTACAACATTTTTCATAACAGCTTAATGTTTTCCTGCGTCGCATCATATACCTGTCTAAACATTTTCCGTCTCTTTTCATTTTACCCTTTACCATGCACTTACCAACATTTCACTGCCTCTTGTATTTCACTGCTGCTGTCTACTGCCACTCCATTCAAATGTTTTCTTCCATTTCTTGCATATGACACACAGACATTTAATTTACACAGGGCTTTTCCGACAAAAGCGTGTTCTTTGGGTTATTGGTCTATTTTGTTACGTTTTCCGTGTTTACCCCTCTGATTAGTTTGCACCGTAAAATCCGTCGGTTTAATATCAGAATGAAAGGATCGTGTATTTTAAGTCAATTCAAAATATCAAAATGTATCCTTATCAGAAGCAATAAGTCCGTTCAAATAAGATTGCAGGTGGAATAAATGTGTTCGTGTAAATACGGGGATGTCGTATTCTGACAGTTCAATTTCTGCTTGTCTAGAACTTCATAAAGCATATATATTGTTGGTGCATTAAATAAAAACACCAGCTCATGAGACTTTATGACTATAGAGCGTAGGACATGGAGGGAAAATAAGAATGACAGAGAGTTGGAATCGTAAAGAAAAAGAGAAGGTGGGGGAGAGAGAGAGAGAGAGAGACGGGGAGAATTAAACAGAGAGAGAGAGAATAAGAATGAAAGTGAGAGAGAGAAAGAGAGAGAGAGAGGGAGAATGAAATAGAAAGAGAGAAAGAGGGAGAATGAAATAGAGAGAGAAAGAAAGAAAGAGAGAAAGAGGGAGAATTAAATAAAGAGAGTGAGTGATAATTAAATGGAGAGAGATCGAGAGAGGGAGAGTGAAATATGTGAAATGAGGAGACATACAGGGGCGTAAATCCGTACCGAGGAGTGGGGGGGGGGGATGATCGGCGATAGCCATCACATACTAGTAGTAGCACACGCCCACACTAATTTACGCAAGCGCGCGCGATCGCGCGCGCACAAACACACACACACACACACACACACACACACACACACACTCACACGCTCGCTCATTAGGGGTGTGTGGGTGATAGGCCTACCTTAGACGCTTAGCGCGGAAGCTTAGACGTTTCCTTAAATTATTAGTAAAACAAGGCGATTTATTGTACCGTTCTCTACTGTTAACCCTTGTCTGAATAAATCCCCCCCCCCTCCCGCGCGAAGCGCGAAAGCTTTGGCGTTTCATTAAATTATAATAAAAAGGGGACGATTTGCTGTACCGTTCTCGACTGTAAATCCTTATCTGAATTCAGTTCCCCCCTCCCCCCTCCCGGGCGGAAGTTTTGGCGTTTAATTAAATTATAAGAGAAAGTAGACGATTTGTTAAACCGTGCTCGACTCTTAATCTTTGTCTGAATTCGGATTACCCCTCCCGCGCAAAGCGCGGAAGTTTTGCCGTTTTATTAAAATATTAGAGAAAGCAGACGATTCGTTGTACCGTTTTCGACTCTTAATAAGCCATAGTTATCTGAATTCAGTTTCCCAATCTCGCGCGAAGCGCGGAAGCCTTGACATTTCCTTAAATTATTAGAGAAATCAGACGATTGGGTGAACTGTTCTCAACTCTTAATTCTCGTCTGAATTCAGTTTCCCCTTCCCGCGCGAAGCGCGAAAAGCTTAGACGTTTGATTTAATTATTATAGGAAGAAGACGATTCTTTGCATCGTTTTCGACTCTTAATAAGCCCTATTTCTCTGAATTCAGTTTCCCCCTCTCGTGTGAAGCGCGGAAGCCTTGACGTTTCCTTAAATTATTAGAGAAAGCAGACGATTGGGTGTACTGTTCTCGACTCTTAATTCTCGTCTGAATTCAGTTTCCCTTTCCCGCGCCAAGCGCGAAAAGCTTAGACGTTTGATTTAATTATTATAGGAAGAAGACGATTCGTTGCACCGTTTTCGGATCTTAATAAGCCCTATTTTTCTGAATTCAGTTTTCCCCTCTCGCGCGAAGCGCGAAGGCCTTGACGTTTCCTTAAACTATTAGAGAAAGCAGACGATTGAGTGTACTGTTTTCGACTCTTAATTCTCGTCTGAATTCAGTTTCCCCTTCCCGCGCGAAGCGTGAAAAGCTTAGACGTTTGATTTTATTATTATAGGAAGAAGACGATTCGTTGCACCGTTTTCGACTCTTAATAAGCCCTATTTATCTGAATTCAGTTTCCCCCGCTCGCGCGAAGCGCGGAAGCCTTGACGTTTCCTTATTGTGACATACTGTATACGTGTAGGCTATACATAAACAAAATAACTCATTTCTCATGCATTATGCTGCTATTGAAACAATCACATTTTTTCTTCTTCTTCTTCTTCCTTTTTTTTCCTCTCTTTTTTGGGGTAAAATCGGGGGGGGGGGGGGATGATTGTACAGGCCACCCCCCCTACTTCAAACCAGGGGGGATGCAGCCCCCCATCCCCCCCCCCCCGGATTTACGCCCCTGGAGACATAACAGAAGTGAGAGAACTTCTGAAAGAGGTAAAAGCGAGATGCTCAATTCATTTAGCATGTACGGAGAAAAAAAAAAATTCTTCAGACCTTTATCAATTAGATATGATTATTTGCGTCCGGGGATCAAGATTTAACGTCACCATCCCAAAAGACGTCAAAGTCAGCGAGGAAGCGAAGCGGACCGCATGTCCAACTCACGCCCTTTCTAATAAGGGGAAAATTATTTGTTGTTCATGAGAAGAGACAGAGAGGGGAGAGGGAGAGATAGAGAGAGAGAGAGAGAGAGAGAGAGGGAGAGGGAGGATACATCACATCTCTCACCAAGTTATCAGTAATAGCTAAATCCAAATTTAATTTGAAGCGAGTGTGTTTTCACATGACTATAATGCCCATCATTGCTAGCTGTCAAAATCCTGGCTTCATTAGATTCTCTCCCATTCGTATTTCAACCACCTTTCAGGCCAGAGCACGGTGCGTCGCGTTCATGATACCCCTCTGTCAATAAACTATTTGCTTCATGGCAAGACACCGGAGCTCAGGATCACTCAGGAGGAGGCGGGGCAAAGCAAATTTCCCCGTGTGTAGTTCCTTTCACAGTGACGAATAAAAGCAAGCTCTCTGTGATCATTTGCGTTAGAGGGCGAGTTATCATCGCAAATAACAGGTAAGCTGCTGTCATACTGTATGTATATATTAATCTTGTTTTTATTCAGTGAGAAATTCAAATTGATTTTTAATGTCCAATCAACATTATGGCATAGGGTTCGTTACAAGAAGATTCAAATTACAATTGATTTACGCATTCTTTTATACGATACTAAACAATAGGCCAAATTAAAACTTTCCCTAGTTTTTCGTCCCCTCCTACCTTTTTTTTTCCTCGGCCCGCCTCACTATTTTTTTTTCGTTATTTAGTATTTTAGTTCTGGAATGAAAACGATAAGAATGTTAAGATATCCAGACAATGAGATTTTAACAATAATCATTTGCAATGTAACCTAAATTCTCCTTATGTTGTTTTGAGCCTCTAAAGTGCATGTGCAAGTGAAATTAAGCTTATACAAATCTGTACTGAAATTGACTAGATAGCATTTTGTTTATGCATTGGCAAAAATATCTGTTATCTAATAAGACGGAACGCCCTTCTCCTATTTTCGGGGAAAATATGGACTAGCAAATAGGAATAGATTACACTTAGCATTATGCTACAGAAATTTCAAAGCAAAAATTGTAGGAATATTTTTGCCATTCAAGCAATGGACTTATCAGCTGTATCTAATTTCATCAGCACGAAATATAAGTAACGTAATCCTGAATCCTACAACCTGTCAGAGACTTCGGTGGAAAGCGCTTTATAAGTACCGTTTTTTTTGGTAATGATTATTATTATTATTATTATTATTTTATATATATATATATTTTAATATTATTGTTATTATTTATCTCTAATATTATTATTATTATTTATCTCTGTGTTTCCTCCATTGCAGATTTTCTAGAATAACATGGCTACGGAGGTCTCGACGTACGTTTTCAATGCTTCGCTTGAGTATACGACTTCACCAACGTCTGCGCTCTTGTCCTTTAACCCATCTGGCAGGTCCATTGCAATTTTCTGCATCCAACTGTTTCTGTCAGTCATGACTATTATCATGAACTTGTTGATTCTAAGGGCTCTCCACATCGATAGAAGGTTGCGTACGTACTCCAACCAATACATCCTCAACATTACCATCTCTGATCTTCTAGTGGGGTTCGTTATGTCCATCCGTTGTTCAATCATCCTCTTTGACGATTGGATATTTGGGGACGTCCTCGCCATCCTTTTTATTGGTGTTCAGAATATAGTTCTCGGGGTATCTGTCCTGGGTATCATTGCTATTTGTTTGGACCGTTATGTGGCAACGTATTACCCGATTCGTCATTACCAAAGGAAGAGAAAATCAGTTGCGAACATCGTCAACGGCATCACCTGGATAGCGTCCATGTCTTTCTGGATACCTATTTCAGTGATCTGGGACTTCGTGCAACCACCTGCTCCGAAGGATGTAAAAGATTACTTTGCTCCAAATTACGGTGATTCCATTTATTCCACAGTGGCAATTGCAATTCTCAGATTAGCTTTTCCCTTCATTATCATCGCCACCCTTTATTTCAAGATCTTTGTCCGAATAAAAGGCTCGGGAAGCAAATATCTATCCAATAGATTTGAGTTAAGGCCAAGAATGAAATCAGAAGAAAAACCTGTGGCTACAATACAACGTCAACGAACCGGAGATAATTATACGATAGACTGCGAAGATCACACATTCGAGAACGACAACGCCGGACATGTTAATGACGTTAAGGACAAAGATGTTCAAAGAAATACTTTAAGAAAGTCATCTTGTAAATCACCTGACAAAACTGTGGAACAGCAGAACAATGGCAACATTATGCGGTCTGTTCTTCAACAGGAGCTACCAATCTACGCCATCTCAAGATCATCACGTCCCAAGGACTCCTGCAGCAGCAGCCGACAAGATCGTCTTTCCTCACGCGACAGCAACAAGAGCATGCGTACTCTTACTTTCGTCACAGCTGCCTTTTTCATAACTTGGCTACCCAACAGTATCAACGTCATTTACATTTATGTGGTGTCCAACAATGTGGACTTTGCTGAGATTGCCCGCTGGGTGACCTACTTGAATAGCCTGATCAACCCTATCGCCTATGGTATGGCGCAACCTCTGTTCCGTAAGAACATTCTGCGGATTCTGAAGTGCCAACGATGACAACGATATTCCGCTGACTAGTGACTTGCCCAAAGAAATACATTGTGCTATCCCCGTTGCATACGGGGCGTCATTTACCTAGCTAAAGCCTCGATCACAAATGCCATTACGAACTGCTACGAACGCTGTACGAACGATTTTCAGACAATGGAAATTCGGGAAGACAATGGAAAAACAGGGAGATTCGTACGAAATTACCGTTCGTACGAACCTTTGTGACCGTAGCATTACGTAGGATTCTGCGCCAGCGGCTTGTGCGGTTCGCACCATATGAAAGTAACATCTGAAACCTCAGATACGTCGCGACATAAACCACGACGTTTAAAACAAGAATTGATGATGAAGTATAATGATAAATGACTAATGACAAATAATAAGACAGAGCTCAGTGAATACCCACAGAACCTCTGTTGCGTGCAGTTGCCATTCATGTACACGTAAAACAGTACAAAACCGCAGCCGCTTTTTTGCGGGAGTTTACCGCGTCGTATATGAACGAGCCTTTACCTCGGAAACATTGCATTCAATAATATTAGTAGTTCGAACACTAACCATCGCATTCATCCGAATAAAACTGAAAGGCAGCTCGTTTCCAACGGCTATGGATCAACGGGATTAATTCTTGCAGAATGAAACGAAATTAAATGTTCAAGACTGTAAACAAATGGTACGTCTTACCAAAAAAGAAGAAGAAAAAAAAAAGAGAGAAAATTGTGAGGATATTGTATTTCAGTGGCGTAGTGTGGGCTCAGTCATGGGGGGGGGGGGTCTTTATTCTAATAGATTAGCGTTTTCCAACTTTCACGTCACCTCAATCCAAGGCAAAAATCATCAAAGATGATTCGTTTTTCATCGCTCGTAAACATAGACGTACGGACGGACTTTTTTGGGGTTTTTTTATTTAGGTTTTATTTCCACATTAACTGCAGATGAAAAGAATTTACAAAGTAACGCATATACAAGGGAACAAAACATGTACCTATACGCGATAGATACAAGAGTAAAAACGATTTTTATGCAAGTCATTAAATACAAATGATGCTAACAATAATCTGCAGTAATGAGGAGGAAACCTTGGCAGCATTATGCCTATAATCAAGGTTCGCTTTACATAATACGTGTGTTACACAATATATAAAACAAAAAACTAAACTAAAGAAGAACATAAATGGGTGTGTGGTGCAGCCAACCAGCAAGTGTTGATAATAACGATGGTCTCCATCATGATGACCTTCTTAAGCATTTTCATACTGAAGAAGAAGTTTATGTTTATAAGTGATATTTAAAAGTAATTCAATTGGGCAGCTGTTTGAGCACCATATCCAAGAAGTTCCAGTACACCGGACCAATGTATCAAAGTTGTTTTTTTAGTAAAGTTCTCAGTCTGTGTACACAGTAAAAACGCTGCTTAAAAAAGTGATGTTCACTTACAGTTGTACACTATCTTAAACAACAGTTGAACAAATTGTAAACAATGTTGCTCAAAACGAAAGTAATTTTGTTGAACATTCGCTGTTTAAAATTTAATGACTGCTATATTTACTATACGAGAGCTTTTAGACAGTGTTGTTTACATATGACGTCCTGTTTCACGTGCCAGTAAAGTGTCCGTTGGCTGAAAGCTTTATTTCACATCATGGCCGACCAAGCTACCGACGCGCTTCTAAGTGACTGGGGATTCAATGGTTTAATTGAAATCACTTTTCTATTAACCAATTTGAAGTTTTTAACTTATAGCGTAAGTTCACAGTTAAAATTGTCAGTATCTGTACGCAAATATCAGAATATAGGTAGACTTAAAATCGTCGCGTCATGCAGTGCGGCACTGATCGCGCACGCAGTTTTAACGTGTGCTAAATTCTTTGCCATAGAGATTGCATGCATCCCTATGCAGTTTATACGTGCGTGCATGCACGCTCATGCAAAATGGGCACTGTTTTGGCGCTAATAGTCTTCATATATAATATACCTATATAGAGACTCAGAAGTAGTGGTGCAGTTATTCAGAGTATCAAGCCCAAATTATACCCCATTACACAATCCTTTTGTTGTACACAACCCCCACTGAACAACAGCTCCTTTTTGAACAACTTTCTTTAAACAACCCAATTGGTGTAAACAACCCCCACTGAACAACAGCTCCTTTTAAAACAACCGTCTTTAAACAACAATGTTTTATTTTCTAAAAAAATAACTATTAGTGTGGTTTAAACTATTATTGTGGCATGTTATTCGTATGACGCGTTTTTGAAGTATCAACAATTTGTCCCACTGGTAATTAAACGAATGTCCCAATACAAGTATGCCATAGTTAAGATAAGGCAAGATAAGCGTCGAGTACAAACTTTTCAAAATATACTTAGGAAACGACATATTTAATTCATTGGTTATTCCAATGTTCCTTGATAGTGTTTTACTTAAATATAAATTGTGTTCTTTCCAAGAAAGTTTATTGTCAATGATAAAACCAAGGAATTTTGACGAATCTTTCGCGTGAGGGCTTAGAGGGCCTCCTGCCCGAAAATATACAGTTCGGATCCCACATAAAATGGATAAAATGTAAAATTATATATTCAGTCATCTCGCTTTCAGGAATCATCTTGATTTATTAATTTTCAGAAAAGTGAGGCTAACGAGAGTTTAAAAGACACTTTGTTGTGGTATAATTAATTTCGATACACCGATAGAATATGTTATATTAGGGCGCCTTGCTGCCCGATATTGTCATATCATCATCTGGGGATATTCATGGACCTCGCTGCCTAATACTTCTCCGTTTCTAAATGTTGGGAGGGAGTGAAGCGAGTGATGAAAAAAAGACACTGTACTAGTTATTATTTTCTTATCAAACTATCAAAAATGATATATAATTGGGCATCTTGCGGTTTCTGATACTACGTTTTCATAAGGTCGACGTTATTACAAAATGTATTTTTAATCTAACTATAATACTCTCGCGGCTACCCGGTTGAAAAACGCTGTACTAGATGTTTTCTATTGACGGGGCAGATTGGCTAGGCCTGGAGGGAGAAATTTTCATTTTTAAAGAGAAACAGACACACAAACATACTTTTCCCGTCTCCCCCCCCCCCCTTATATCAAATATGTTTTACTCCTATCCACTTGTTTTACTCCTTTGCTTTAAAATACATCAAGGATGCCGATCAGATTACCCCAAAGTATTTTTCAATAATTGTTTAATGAAGCTTTAACAACATATTTCATCTAAGAATTATTATGTTGCCCCGCATTACTGATTCGCATCATATAATAATATTTGAAAAGCGTTTTAGATTAATCTTTCTCTTTGTGTTATATCACGTTTTTTTTCCTTTTCCTTCATCTCTCCCCTCGCTCTTACCTTTTTTGTTTGCCATTCGTGCCTTCCCCGTAGGTACGCCACTGAATGTATTCTAGGTGAGTAATGAGCAATGAACGATGAATCGAGATACTAGCTACATGTGCATGTATGTTAGTAGTTGTATTATAGGGTTTCTAATAACTTGTTGTTTCAGCAGTTCAATAAGATTCCAAGGAACTTTCGTGTGTTTGTATTTGCCTGTCCAGAGAACTTACTCACTGAACGATGAGCACTTCACTGTTATTTATGGACAGCCAAGTTTCTTGCGAAATTCAATTCCATTACAAAAAGGCCAACTCTATCGCAAAATTCTACGTAGCCCTCTGAAATGGCAGCTTATGAAGCTAGCCACATGGCTTTAATAGCGTCAAGCGTGTTTTGATGTTTGCTATTTAAATACTTCAGCATGAGAAAGTTTGGCTAGGTAAAGGCTAAGTAAATGAGCGTCAAAGCCTGACGGATATTAGAGCTATGTAAGAAGCCGTTAGTAAATACTCGGTAGAGAAAAATGTGAAGTTGCTATAAAAAAATGTGTCTCGTGTGACGACGATCGAACATTATCAGGAGAGCAACAAGAATTTCAAAGGAATTTTGAAAAATATTATCGTTATTTTCTGCATAAGAATGTGTCAGGCTGTAAATTTTGTCTCGAGTCAATCAAGGAATATGTAGAAAATCAAACAAACTTGTCAAATATATCTCACTGTAAATACAACTTTCCACCTTTATCTTTGTGGTTTTGAATACGTAGTGGATAACATGATCGTATTAGACGTTAATTGTTAATCATGATTCAATCTTTGAATGTAACTATGCATATATAATCAATAATTCCTCTGATGAGGCAAAGAAAAAAATGATTGTATTAAAAATTATACTTATGTTGCGTACTTATGTTAGGTCCGGCGTTATTTTCTTCTGCGGCACAGATTGGGGCTTTAAAAAGGGGGTCTTGATATAACCCTAACCCTAACCCTATAGGCTCAACACGCACCTAACCCCAACCTGTGCCGCCGGAAAAAATAACGCGTCCGGGGCTGTTACCCCGGTGGAAGATAACTTGCAAAGGCAGCTCGTACAGGTGTGCGAGTTAGGGCCGCACGAAGACTATAGGGCGTGGCATCAATTAGTGTGTAATTGAATCATTCTAGCTTGCAATTTCAACGAGACAACTTTTATTTACTATGAAAGTGCGTTGTGTCATGCTATGTTACGACATGTGTCATAAGGTTTTCCAGAGTTTTTATTCTCGTTTAGTTTTCCCTCTGGTCTTTAACCCTGGGCCATGTTCGGCCAGTTTCCTGAAGGAAACGACGACAGTTATACAAAATAAACGGCCGGCTTCCAGTAGTCGTTGTCAAGCTATCCCATAATAAATAAAGTGTATATTGTGTTATTTGTGTGTATAGGGAGTCAAGAAGGATTACAGATGGTATGTATGATCGCAAATATTATATCTTGTCGATTTAACAGAAGTAAGTGAGAGAGAAAGGGAAAGAGCAACCAAAAATCCCAACTAAATACAACGTTTACATCATTTTCGTTTTAAGCCTCCTCTAAAATCGGTGTTTTCAGTATTTCAACATTCTAAGCACAAGGAGGAAACCTAATACAAGGGGATTTTTGTTGTTGATACTCCCCTTATGTATTATGATTTAAAGGTTAATGATATCATAGATAACAACGAAATGAAGCCTATGTTTTTATCAGATAAATTTTACAGTACCAATCATTTGAGAGTAAAAAATTGATGTGTAATAAACCAATTTTTGCCCTAAAACCTGACATTGATACTTTACAACGATGTTTTTAAATCACGGTAAAAACTCAATCTTCCCCCTCTATCTTACCAAAATAATACGGTTTTTATAGCGATGACATAATTACAGAGAAAATAAATGCACGGAGGCATAAACGAACAGTAGGAGAGATGGGGGGGATTATGTTAAAAAATAAAATATAAAAGATTTTATTGAATTACATTTGACTAAATTTGATTTGATTAGATACTGGGCCGTATGCATAAAAAGTAGCAATTGCTTGTGCTAGCCTTTTACTTAAATCCGTATGCATAAACATAAGCAATTGCTTGCAAGCAAATGCTTTTGCTAGCAAGCACAAGCAATTGCTTGATGTCCGCAAGCAATTGCTTAAAGATCAAGCAATTGCTTAAAAACGTATGCATAAAGCGAACCTTTTGCTTGTTCTTATAAGCAATTGCTTACGTTTTTTCAAGCTCCGTCATAGCAGCTTGAGCTCTTGCTTAATCGGGACGTTCGCGGTTAAGCATCATGTTTATGCTCGTTAGAGAAAAACCAAAGTTGTACAGGAGTAGAATAAATCGAGAAGAAATTGCTCCCGAGACCTATCGGAAACTATTCTGTTTGATTAGTGTCAGTCTTCTTCTTGAGGCTTGTCTTCATGTTGGCAATTTTTTTCATAATTTGTTTTTCATCCATCCTCTTGCCAATACTGGCCATGATCGTGTTCTTTGCCTGCTGTAGAGCTAGGGTTTTCTTTTCCTTTGCTTGCGGCAGCTGACATTTCTCAATCAATATGGGGAATTCTTTGATGATCTCCACCAAATGGGTACTAAGATCTTGGTCAGTTGTATTAATTTCCTCACCATCTGACGCCATGTTCTCACTTGTAGGCCTATCAGATTTAGCGGAAAATTAGACACACGTCTGCCTTACATGTAAAATCCCTTCAGTACAGTCACGTGTATTATACGTATTTTTCTTGTTAGTATATGCATGCCATGTGTGTATGTGTATTTGGGTGTGCGCTTGTGTGTGCATGTATCGGTGTTTTTTTTCTCATTTTGTTCTGAAATATGTCATCCTGGAATGTTATACTGCCATGTCAGGAAAGGCTACCCCACACGCATGACATTTGAATACACTACTAGTATGCGAAACCCGCCTTTGTTCTCCCATGAATGATGTTCGCACCGGCGTGACGTCGCTATTGTTGAGATCGTAAGCAATTGCTTGCTGGAGGCAAGCAAAAGGTTTGAGCACAAGCAAAATGTTATGCATACGGATTTAAGCAATTGCTTGAGCTTGATCTTTTGCTTGCCAAGCAATTGCTTGTGCTTGAAGCAATCGCTTGCAAGCAATTGCTACTTTTTATGCATACGGCCCACTAAATCGACCTAAACACATGGACCTAATGCACCTATTAACAATGTTTATACATCGTGACGAAGTGAATTGAGTATGTGGAGTGTGTGTGTGCGCGCGAGTGTGAAAGTATGTGTGTGTGAGAGAGAGATAGAGAGGGTGAAAGTGTGTGTATGTGAGAGAGAATAGAGAGGGTGAAAGTGTGTGTGTGATAGAGAGAGAGAGAGAGAGGGAGAGATATAGAGAGGGAAAGTGTGTGTGTGTGAGAAAGAGAGAGAGAGAGATAGTGTGCGTGTGTATTTCTGTGTCTCTTTTTCTCAGCTCTCTATCCCT
Source organism: Strongylocentrotus purpuratus (assembly GCF_000002235.5). Classification (NCBI taxonomy): domain Eukaryota; kingdom Metazoa; phylum Echinodermata; class Echinoidea; order Camarodonta; family Strongylocentrotidae; genus Strongylocentrotus; species Strongylocentrotus purpuratus. The sequence continues at coordinate 26,426,341 of NW_022145614.1, forward strand.
GTCTGTCTCTATCTCTCTCTTTACCCCCCCCCCCTTCCACTCTCTCCCCCCTCTCGCCCCCCTCTCTCTCTCTCTCTCTCTCTCTTTTGTTATAGCTATCTATCTACCAAACCCTCATTTTTTTAACTCAGATCCTGGTCATTTTGGATTCGTAGAGCCCCACCTTTTTAGGGAAGTTCTAAATTAGTATTATCTTTCAAATGCCGTTGGAATTTAACCTTTTCATTTTTTTTGACCTGCAAATAATAATAATAATAATAATAATTACAGTGCTTATATAGCGCCTAACACTTACTTTGTCAGAAGTCTCTAAGCGCTCTACAATAATGCAGCATAATTACCGTGGCTTTAGCAGTGCAGCTGTTACATAGTGCCTTTAAAACACCGACTTTGTTTTACTCCGAAGGGTACGGTGCCACCCCTCTCCTCTATTCTAGATCGAAGTCGCCACAAGCAGTTCATTTGTTTGTTTGATTTTAATTCTGCATTTTTGAACAAAATAAAATGTAGCATGCAAACTAGGTAAACATAAAATACATATATAATCACCCACAAATAATGAATTAAATCAAATACATTGTATTAAAAAAATACACTGTTAACAAAATTATGGAGGTGTTTTATCATAATCCGAAATGTGGTATACAAGAGAGGACATTGTTACCCCTCATTTTCCAAATATCGCACGTGAAGCGACGCCGCCCCTGCCATACACCATAGTCTACACAGCCTCTGTTGATCATGAAACATCTGATAAATTCCGATTATATCTCAGCTTTGTTGCATATTTAAAAATTAAAATCGATATCTACATGTACCATATGGAATTCAGCAAGCAAGCATTCCTTAAAACATTAACAAAGTTTATCGTTTTCCTCAACATGTCACAGCCCGTGAAATGGTGGTTTGGAACAACAATTGTACCATAGCATATAGAAGAGAATTGAATAAACTGTGCCTGGCGATACAGGCAACAAGAAACTTAATTTTATAGAAATCCTAGACTCTTCTGAAGTTCGTCATTTTTAGCATCCCGCGAGAACAGGACAACGGTTGTACCATCATACTGTGTACCATGACACTGGCATAAGGGTTTAAATTTTGTTAGGAAAGAATAATATGCGAATAATAAGGTACAATATCGAAGCCTTTATACAGTTAGACGTTTAATAAGGCTTTCCTATGTTATGCAGCAGCATTTAACAGAATGTTCGTAATGGTGCAGCATAGGCCTATTTTCAGCGAGTGAATACATTAAGTTATTTCTGCATGTGTTAAGTCGGAGATAGGTGAGTGAACGCTTAGCATCTGCATCCCAAAATGTTTACGATAGTAGTACTTACGGAACAACGGCTGTGCCATGGAATATGGTAAATGGTTAAACAAGCTGATTGACGGTTAGCCATCGAATAGCTCCATTCGTATAAAAATAATTTCAATAAAGTTCATCCTTGTCAGTATCTCACGAGAAAAGAACAATGGTTATTCCAAGATATGGACAAAAGAGTGTAACATGCTGTTACAAAAGAATATTCAGTACGTAATTCCATGAAGTACACAATTTGAATCCTTACATATTTGAACATGTAGCGTCGAAATCTTACTATCCTCAAGACCGTGGTACGAAACCAGGCTTCGCCATAGCATAAGCAGCAGCATTCATAAGGCTGTTCATAGTAGTGCATTTATTTGGTAATTTCAAGAAGTACAATTCGAAGACAGGAGGATGAATGCTTACCGTCGACATCTAACAATCTTTATGACAGTGCTGTCATAGCATGCGCGGCAGAATTCTGTAGGTTCAGCATTCACCGTTATGTATCAAGCGAGTCACTTCACTACAAACACAATCATAAAAACCTTTACATATTGATCGCTCATTTTCGGCATTTTACAATCCGTAAGATAGTAGTACGAAACAACGGTTGTGCCATGGCGTATGCAACAGGATTGAGCAGACTGTTGCTGAAGGTGATCCATCGAGTTACTTCGTTCAGCACGAAATCACTGGTCAAAACGTTATTGTAGATTAAACTTACGGCATTTGGTAACCACGTCACAATGAAAACGATTATGATGAAGGTCAAAGTCAGCATAACTTTACTGTTTTCAGAAGATGGTACTTGACGAGCTTTGCCGTGGTTTTGCTGAATTGACGACTTTGCCGTGAAAACAGTCGTTATTCTTTGATCTGTTATCTGCTGTGTCTTCTCTTGTGACGACGATGCAATATCAACAATGCTTGCATGATGTTCCCTGCTATTGGTCTGAATTTGGGTTTGTTCACTAAGATTGACAGAGACTTCAGCGAAATGGTTTTGAGTCGTATTGCATGCTTTCTTTAGAGACGCACAGTTATTCTCTTCAATCAACTGATCTTGACGTTCTGTCCAACAAACCGAAGGGTTCATCTTACGCTCCTTTGTAGCCATAGCTCCAGTCTCAACTCCAACTTTGAGACTGCGATTAAATCTTTTAGAAAGTTTTTTGCTGCCTCTGGTTTTGACTCGAAGAAAAATCTTTCCGTAAAGAGTTACTATCAAAACAAAGGGAATGATCATTCGACAGAGTGTAACGCCCACAATAGAATATACGTTTTTACCGTAATTTGGGCTGAAGACTATACTCTGTGAATTCGATTCTACTCCATCTACCAAGTCCCAAATTGTCGCGATAGGTATCCAGAAGGAGATGGACAACAGCCAGGTGATACCATTGACGAAGTGAGCGATCCTTTTGTTCTTTCGTTTGAAATGTTGAATCGGGTACCAGGTTGCAACGTAACGGTCCATGCAAATCGCAATGACACCGAGGACAGAGACCCCAAGGAGGGTGTTCTGGACGCCGACAAAGACATAAAAGAGGGATGTACCAAATATCCAGTTGTCATAGAGGGCCAAGGTACTACGAATAGCCATGATAAACCCCACGAGAATATCGGAGATGGTGATGTTGAGGATGTATTGGTTGGAGTAGGTCTGCAATTTTTTCTCGATGTGGAACGCTAACAGGATAAAGACATTCATTCCAACAGTCACAACCGCCAGGAGGAGCTCTATGCAGAAAACAATCTTGGCCTTTACAGAAGGGTTGAATGTCGATTGATGAGACTCTGTCGTCATCACTGGGCCAAATGTAGCGCTGAAAACAGACGTTGTGTTCTCCATTTTCAAAATCTAAAGGGTAAGCAAAATTGTAATTGATAAAGCAACAAATGGATGATGAACATGTATGAAGGTTAAGACAGCATTTAATATACTCCAAACAATTTTTGTTGACGAATGACGACCACACTTTAGTCTGACTCTAATTTTGTCGGTGTTTATATCCTAAAATATAAACATAAACCGATTCCTTGTCTGAAGCCTTTGATTTGAGTGATCACAAAATGATAATTGTTCAATGCATATACAATACTCTTCATTGACCAGCCATAGGAACTGTATAAACAGGAAATAGACCATAAAGTACAATAATGAATAAGTGAAGAGCAGCTTACCAGCTCGAGAAAATGGCGGCAACAGTAGAGCTACACAATTATGAAAATGGTCGTTGGACTACCACCACATAGAAGTCTATTAATACACCGGTAACTTGACGCTCAACTGTAAATCATTTCTCCGGCTACTGATAATATCTGCTATCTCAGTTCTGAGACATGTCGTACATTAGGAACGTGCAGGTTTGACAAGAACTCCAAACGATAGAATTATGTGAAACCCAACCTCGTATGATCGACAACCGTTATTAAAAGCAAACAACCCTCAGCCAATCCAAGAAGTGAAATATTATAGTGTTCATCATCGAATATATTTTTGGGTTATGAGTCCATGAAAATTATATGGAAATCTTTAGTTGAAGAGTCACACACAAAAAATCTTTGTTTTCTTTTTCTGTGTAGATACATTTACTACTGTGGTAAATCTTATATTACAAAGATAAGAAAAAGGGTTAAAAAGAATAAGACCTTGTCTCTAGTTAGAATGAAAAGAAAGTAATTAGATTAACGCCCCCTCCTTTCAGAACCCTGTACCCCAAACGACTTTAAGGGTTCAATGCCAAAGCCAGACCTTGCGTCCTGCAGTAGACCGGGCTTGTGTAGTGATTCGAGAAGAAGAAAGTGTGTTATAAAAAAGGTCCATTAATAAGTTCATATTTAACTTGAAATTCTTAATGATATTAGGCCAACTTGACAACTCGTGTCCATCCTTTGATATTATGTCGACTGAATATTACCATCCAATTAGTGCGGACTTCCTGTGCCAAAACGAGCCATCACCTCTCCAAATGCAACATTTTCGTCTCTTAAAAGCCCTTTGCCACATCGTTATTAGTTATTCAAACGACAAAAAATTGAATCATTAATTGTTCGTCCACGTCAAGAAAGAAAAATAATCAATTCGTCATTCGAAAAGGAAATTTGCAGTACCATTCATCTTTCACTCAAAATGTGTCCAATTTGCTGAATTGTTATAGGCAGAATCGATGCAATGTCCATCATTTTATGTGTGTTAATTGAGTATATTCCATAATTGTGGCTTTTCTGTGTTTACCCAAGCCATCCTCTTTTCAAGTGCAACACTTTTTTTTCTCTAACAGCCCTTTGCCGCACGGTTTTTCTCAAACCAAGACAAATATAGATTGGAGTCATTAACTGTTCGTCCACATCAAAACGAGAAAGTAGAGTTGTCATTTCGGAAATAAATTCTGTTATCCAAACGGAGCACCTTCCACCTTACACTCACCATTTCTCGAATTTCCTGAACTACAGGGTGAGTCAGAAAAAATGTATGAATATTTAATTATGGGTTTCATGATATGTCTTGATAGAGTTATCCTCCCAGTACATTGAGGTACCATTTTCATTTGAATCCCTTCATGCATGACTTAACTTTGCACTACCTCTAAAAGCAAATAAAAAAAGGAAACATATCGCTATTAAAAAAAACTTGGCAAAATAAACATGCCACTTTCCATCTTTCAGATAGAAGCATATATTCTCCACGCTACTTAAAACACTTTCCAAATCACAATCAGTTTAAACGGTCTGAAAACAAAAAGAGCAATGACTGTTGAAGGGGGGAAATGTCGGTTTCGTGAAGCTTCTACATTTAAGAATGTTTACAAGACCAAGAATTATGTGACAGGAAAATCGCACAAAATGATTGAGTATTACAGTTTGCACAATTCTGACTAAAAAATTACTTAATATTTGTTAGTTGATGTGGCTTTCTGGTTTGAGATCACTCTCTTGGCAGTCGAATCGAATCCAATTATCGTGGAACCACTCCTTAAAGTAGTGGTTGAAATAGTGATAATTAAAATGAGGATTTATATAGCGCTTGATACGAAGTACCGTCTCTATTGCTTTAATTCACGCACAATGTACACAATCTCCACTCCCTTGGGAGTATTCCTACCATATGGTCATCGCGAGGGCATATGGCAATGTGGCATCCTACCAGGCCCCCATTTCTCTCCTGGGTATGGAGTGGAAAATGTAGAGTAATGCCTTGCCATAGGACATTGATCTAACATGCATTTCCACTAAAGACAAAGCGGTCTCTAAAGACAACGTATCTCCACTCCTGTATATACTTAGACAATATGCCCATTTGACGTTTCAAGAATAAAAGCCATCTGGGAAGTAATTACCTCATGAGTAACTGTACATAATCATCACTAGACTCCAATGCAAACAACTTCGTCTACCAACATAGACCGCTTTCTCCACATAATGTCACTTCTAACGTTAATTTGCGTTATGCGACACAGCGTGCCAAAAGTTACACAATTTTTATCTAGGCAACGAATAGTTCTCACAGAATTTTATGAACTTTCTTCTTATACTACGAAGACACCCATTTTCTACACATTGTTGGAGAGTGACAAAAGCAAATTAACATCTATATACAGAAAGAGATATTACGTTACACCTGCTTAGATAGATATTTTCATTTTTTCATTTTTCATTTCATTTTATTTCATTCGTCATACACTGTCGCTCATAAAGTTAGAATATTTTTGTTTTACCCCAATATATGGAATTATTTTGAAAATAATCAAAAATAATACATCTAGATAATAGTATACATTCTCTGATTTTACTGAATGATAATTTGCCAATGTGTGTTTTGCGTGACTGCTAAAGCATGTGTATGCTACTATGCTTATCAACTAGGGGACCTACGCCCTTAAGTCATAAATGACAGTAATGAGGATTAATGCCCCACAAAACGGCACTAATATAGCACATCGACACGGTTTTGATCCTGGAGCCTTACAGTTACGAGGCCATTGCTTTGTCACTGAACCATGACTGTACGCAGCGGGGGCTAGGGTAGGGGGCAGTTTCCATAAATAAAATAAAACAAGGAAAATGCAATAAATTTTCAATAATTTATTGCATTTTATCCCGGTTTCCAACATAAAAAATCCTCTGTGTGTCCATGCCTTGAGCCATAATGCATGGCTGTCCAGAGGATGTGCTATATTAGTGCCCTTTTGTGGGGCATTAATCCTCATTACTGTCATTTATGACTTAAGGGCGTAGGTGCCTAGTTGATAAGCATAGTAGGAAACACATGCTTTAGCAGTCACGCAAAACACACATTGGCACATTATTATTCAATAAAATCTGAGAATGTATACTATTATCTAGATCGATTATTTTTAAATTATTTTTTTGATAATTCCATAAATTAGGGTAAAACAAAAATATTCCAACTTTATGAGCGACAGTGTATGATAACATACATGATTATAACATTGATATTTACAGATAAGTAAAGAACATACAAATAACATAACGAAAGATAATCATAAAATACAAATACATATACGAATGTGGAACCAGCAAGAAAGAACAATTAAGTCTTGTGTGGTGCTGGTCCCTTGCGACATAATCAAGAATTTTAACCTATAACACTTAACACCTAACACCTAACAACTAACACATAACATCTAATTTGAGCTTACATTTTTTTTTAAATTGCTTTTGACGATTAACTTACTCTGTACACATTGATAGCTATTTCATATGTATTGTAATTCGTAGGTTCTTTGCAGTTTTTGTGTTGTTTTGTTTAATATGTAATTGTTTATAATTGTATATTGTTCGTTATAGCGCTTAGAAACTTCGGTGGTAAGCGCTTTATAAGCACCGTTTTTTATTATCATTATTTACATTCATCGGTAATTTATAGTTCAAGAAGGAAATAAAGTGTTGATGTTCTGTGACGCAAACAGAGGTGGCGCTATCAGCCCTAAACCCCGATAATTTCTTTTGCAACGAAAATTGGAATACAAAATTGGAACTGATGGATTGTAACTTTTAAATCATAACACAAAGGATTAATCAATATTTGCAGACTGCCCTTCTTCCTTAGTTGTAAATCTGTCAGGAAAGGAGGACTGTGCAAATCCCATCTCATGCCTCTCCTTCAAATACGCTGGTGAGAAGACGGATTTATATTGATCGTTAACATCACTATCAGTTAAGTTGGGTTTCTTCTTTTACTTTCTATTACCAAGAATGAGACAAGCCGCACAATGACTTTCGCGTCTGCGACAAAGGAATTAAAATATTACTTAACATTTGAGTGGCAACATTAGTCAAAAGCAAACACTCCGCCAATCAATTTAATGAAATGTAACTCTATACTTATCAAAAATTATAATTTGTAATGATCTTTTTTAATGGCTATATACATCGAGAACTAATTAGAGAATTTGTGTTAAATGAGATTTTTTATAATCATAACACACCACCCCCAAAAGAGAGAGAGAAAGAAAGATGAAAACAAAAATAAAACAGAAAGAGAAAGAAGAGGGCAGCCTGTAGCAGCTGGGAAGAAATGGTCAAAGAAAGAGGGGTTTTATATGTTTAGAGGGTAGTACATTCTTCGAGGCTTGTGAATAGAATTGCTGAAATAAGATTTTTGTCAATATTTTACCTCGTTTTTTGCATGGATATCCATTACTGTAATAAGGACGAAAAATGTACCTTCGTTGCATGTTTTGTTCTTTAAAAAACAGATCAAAGGAAAAACGTACATACTTAAAGTACATGCACCAAAATTAGCGGCGGGTCTTCCCTCTTACGTCACACAAGTCCTTGATGTAAAAACAGAGTTCCACAGCGGGCAAAATTTAGAGTTGCAAATTGGTCACTTCAACCAAAGATTTCTTGGCTGGATGACAATGTTTGGCTTTCATACTTATTGTATTTCATTTACAAGACTCTCCTCTGTACCTACATGCACAATTTATTTGAATCTGACGACATTTCCAACCTTTCGATCTTCCTTAAAGCATGTCTCCTTTAATAGCTGATCTTTCTGGTGCGAGTTGAAAATAAATTGCTTTCACCCCTACATGTTTTATGTGAGTTTGTATTCATGTGTAAACTTGATGAGAAATTAATTTTAGGTGAGCTTGCATGTGACATGGATTGATGCAATATTGAAGACGCCCATATGTATGTGAATCGTTCTTTTGGTTGAAGACTTTTCATCAATTAATATCATGGCTCGAGCACACCAAGTCTATTATCATCGTAATTAGGATCGACAGCACAAGTGCTGTTTGCCTCTTTTTGAACAGTAACACGATCCTTCAATATAAAGCGCAGCAGTACCAGTCTTTTATGCAATTATAGGTTACTACTGTGTGGGCCTGTGTAAATACAAGGGACCAATAAAACATCATCATTGTCTATTTATGAAATTTTTTGAAGAGCAACATTGTATCCGATTGATGATATTTAGAGTCGTTCCATGTGAGCACATATTGCATTTTATTAGGATTGTCGAAATTAGTATTTGAGCACGTCTAAGAGATTCATCAATACGTCATTGCAGAGTCAATGATTGCATCACCTGATTTTGCTGGCATTGGAAATGCGATTTTATTAAAAAATATATTCTGGAAGTGTTTAAAAAACTCACGCTTCCGAACAGAGGAACGGCAAAAAACTAGATTAAGACGCTAAATCTCTGGTTTCTCTTTATTGATTCATGGATAGTGATTTTATCGTCACAATTCAGTCTCATGGCGCCTCTCACCGATATCAGTGCAAATTTACCGTATTTGACTGACTTTGGATTCGAGCCTGAAATGTAGTCCAAATCAAATGCTGGAAAACGCCAAAGTGCGTCCCACTGCATAACTTATACTGAAATATCGTTTAGTTGCAAAATTTACAGTTGAGTTTTGAGAAACTTTATGAAAATGGCCACTGAGGACTTATGTTCTGTTGCTGTTTGTACAACTGGCTCGATGAATGTGACAGAATCAATTCCATCGACAGGTGGTCCTACTGACAGATCTATAGCTATTTTTAGCCTCCTGATGTTCTTGTCTGTCACCACAGCGGTGCTAAACGTTCTGATTCTAATAGCATTCCACATCGAGAAAAAGTTGCGGACGTACTCGAACCAGTACATTCTCAACATAACCATCTCCGATCTTCTGGTGGGGTTCATCATGACGATCAACAGTGTTACCTATCTCTATGACGAGTGGATATTTGGACAAACCATTCTAAAAGTGTTTGTTGGTATTCAGAATACAGTCATAACTGTATCTGTTCTCGGTATCATTGCCATCAGTTTGGACCGTTACGTGGCAACACACTACCCTCTCCAGCACTTTAAACGAAAGAAGAAAAATATTGCCCACATTGTCAATGTCATGACCTGGATAGTAGCGGCATGCTTTTGGTTTCCCATCGCGACCATTTGGGACTTCATGCAACCACTCGATGTGAATCCCGACGAATACGTATATACGTCAAATTACTCAAGGAACATAAATGCCAGGACTGTGGTTACGATTTGTAGGTTCGTCATTCCTTTCTCTATAATCGTTCTTATTTGTGTAAAGATTTATCATCGAGTAAAAACGTCTGGTAGCGAAAGTCTATCAAAACGATATACATCAGAAGAAAAGACTGGAGGTAAAATTAACGCCACGAGTATAGAACAACATGGACGAACCAATGACACATTCGTAGAAACTCAGACCAATGTTGACAGCGGCGTTGTTAAAGTTCTTCAAGAGAATGCTACCAAACCATCAACCTCAATCCAGTCAGATCATATCGCAGTTGACATAGTTGAAGACGTTGGACAGCTTGGTCGAATATTTTCATCGTCGGAGCGAAGCATGCAACCTATTCGACACCAATTTACACCAATGCCCAATACAACACAATCAACAAAACCCGATGGGTTTCAGAGGAACCCTCGGCACCTGTCTTCGGCGGATAATCATAAAGCCTTCCGTACTCTGACCTTCATCATTGTGGCGTTTTTTATAACTTCGCTGCCAGGTTGCATATCAATCATAACGTCCAATAAAACACTCGCTGTTGTTGGTCGTTGGATGATAAATATCAACAGCCTTCTGAACCCCGTGACCTATGCTATGGCGCAACCGGTGTTCCGCAAGACTCTTCTACGGATTGTGAGGTGCCGACGATAAAACCTTTAGCAATGGCGTATAGCGGGGATCCAGCCATTGAGGGGCACCGATGCCATGAAGAATTGGAAACAGGTGGAAATGTAAACTAACAAGAGCATTGATTAGTGCAGGATGGGAGAGGTTATAGAATCGTCTTCTTTTACTTTCCCGTCTTCCCCTTTGTGTCCCCGCACCAAAGTCGCTACGTCGATGATCACTTGCATAGTGTCTAGATCAATGTGCCGAACAAACAGGAGTGGCACAGGTTAATAATAATTAACAACATTTGTATAGCGCTTATCACAAAATATGTCTCTTAGCACTTAAGAAAAATAGAAAGAGAAGGAATTACAGCCAAATATTAAGTTATACATAATAGATAGTGGACAATTGAGGGGGCTGCATATGCAAATGAAAAAGGCTATTTAACAAAAAAGTAGGTTTTTAACATGGATTTGAATTTGTCTGTTGAATCTGCTTGTTTTATTCATTGAGGTAAATTGTTCCAGAGTTGAGGGGATGCTGCATAAAAAGTTCGGGAACCATAAGACTGGGTATTGGTGGCAGAAACTATTAAGAGTGATTTCTTGTTTGAGCGCAGTTTGCGGGAGGGTAAGTATTCTGATATCAGCCTTTGAAGGTAGACTGGAGCTGTTTTTGTCAAACATTGGAAAGTCAGCAAGAGGATCTTAAAATCAATTCGTAAAAAGGCGTTATTTCGATAGCCAAACGAGCCCAAGAAGGCAATTAATAGCTGTGCCAGAAATTCAACGAAATGTTTGCACTGTTAATTTTTAATTATGTAGGCCTACGATCGATCTCTCACATGGTGCATCGAAGACAACATCAGTCGCTGACACCGTCCTACCTCAGCAAAGGGCACATCGCAACTAGCACTGTGGACAAACGCAGAGTATATTCACATATGCCACACGCGACCCAGGTGATTTAAATGGGTATCAGAAGATTACCCCGCCCCTCATCAAAGCTGCGAGATTATCAAGGTACGGTCAGGATAATGATTGATACGCCTGTGAATAGACATCTAGATTGTGGGATATTACTAGTATTGAAACCAGGCGGACTTGCACGATGGTTCGTGCTATTAGAACATCAATGCTAGTGGTGTTCAAAATGATGATACTATTGTCAAGGAATTACCGAAGTCAAACAAGAGACAGATACTAAGGACTCGACATAGGAGACATATGAAACAAATTCACTTTAGGGGATCCACGAGTGATTTAATATAATATTCATGATTCAGTGGCTAAGCAATGGCATCGTTACTGTGAGCCCCCAGGATCAAAACCGTGTCGATATGCTTTATTAGTGCCCTTTCATGAGGCATTATTCCTCATTATTATCAGTTATGACTTAAGGACGTAGGTCCCCTAGTAGATTAGCATAGTAGCATACACGTGCTTTAGCAGTCACGCAAAACAAAAACTTAACAATTATTATTCAATAAAATCTGAGAATGTATGCTATTATCTAAATCTAGTGGAATAAATTATTGTTAAAATCTTTCCATAAATCGGGGTAAAAGAAAATTATTCCACCATTATGACCAACGGTGTATATTAAATGGATCACACAGGAAGTGGACCAGTTCGGAGTTAGCGTTTGACCTCAAATGACCACCGGTTGTTGTTTTTGATGGAGAGCTCCATGAATAACTTTAGTGTCCCTTTTGAAGAAAAAAGAAATCCACCTGTATATTTAAGGTGTTGCAAATTTGAGATATGTTTTCCTAATCATTAGCAATGGTCACAACGATGTGATTGTTTGGCCTAATAATCAAACGATAATATGTGTCTTTTGTATTGTGTTCCCTTTTTTTCTTCTTCTATGAATATCAAAAATGCATCATTGAATTTTTTAAAGTTTCTGTTAACTCAACAGTTCAACAACTACTTGTATCTTGAGTTGTCAATTTTATTGATGTTGTAAATGTAAATGATTTCGAAAGCAAATGAAAATCAATTAAATCACTGTGCAGGGAAAAATATGGAGGAAAAAAAAAATCATCCCTGTCCTCATTTCAATCTACTCGACTATTCTCGCCTTTTTACGTTAATATGGATGAATCTTCTTGAAACCATTCAATGCGTATATGTATCTATACACTGTTTACCCATAATCAGCACCTGAAACCTGTCTGTGCCGTAGAATGAATGCGTGGATAGGGGGTCCATTATGATAATGACCCTATAGTACGGCAAATACGATGTTCGACTGTAGATGACGACCTTGCTCCCACTCTGCGCTCGTTAGCACATGCACATATATAAAACTGGGGAGGATAATAAGACGAGGTTTCTTCCGGCTACCATATAGAGAATGTACAGCAACAATCCATATTTTATTAAACTATTGTGTAGGTTTTGGTCCTCGAAAATTTTAAAATTTGCCCCCCCCCCCCCCTTGAGAAAAAAAATCATGCAAAATCACGCGATTTTTACCTTTTTTGGGGGTTGGGCCCCCACCCCCTGGCGCTCAAGGGGGGGGGGGGGTGCAAATTTTAAAATTTTCGAGGACCCCCCCCCCCCCCCCCCCCCCCCCCCCCCCCCCCCCCCCCCCCCCCCCCCCCCCCCCACCACTGAGCGACTTTTCGGCCGGCGCGATTTTCAAATTTTCGGGAGCAAAAAAAAAAAAAAAGTTGGGGCCCCTCCCCTAAGAAATCCTGGATCCGCGCCTGCATGAACTCCCCTAATGATTTGATGAAATCTATGTAGGCACTATCATAATCTGTTGCTTATAGTTTATTGGTTTCAAAACTATGATTTTCATCGGACTTTCCAGTTCTCGACCCATTGCATTTTTGTATGGAAACTGGAATTGCCTTTGCCAGATATACCCATGACTATTGCCAAGCGCGCACGCAGGATTTTTTCAAGGGGGGGGGGGGGGTTTAACATTTATAAATCGTGCCGAAAATTTCGCAACGACTCAGCCAGCCGCTGAATAAGCGGGGGGGGGGGGGGGGGTAAGAGGACACTTTTTTTTTTTTTTTTTGGTCCTCAAAA